>NC_089721.1:68864835-69213585 GCF_031753505.1 Anomalospiza imberbis
ACTCCGGTCTGAACTCAGATCACGTAGGACTGTTAATCGTTGAACAAACGAACCCTTAGCAGCTGCTGCACCGCTAGGATGTCCTGATCCAACATCGAGGTCGTAAACCTCCTCGTCGATACGGACTCTTGGAGGAGATTGCGCTGTTATCCCTGGGGTAGCTTGGTCCATTGATCAATTGTATTGGGTCTGGTTGCTGTTAGCACGTTGAGGGGTTGCTCTTGGTCTGGAGGTGTGGTCTAGTTTTTGGAGGTTTTGTTTTGCTCCAAGGTCGCCCCAACCGAAAAACGCGAACCAATCTCTTATAAGTTAGTGAACCCGGTGGGTGGGTATGTGTATTAAGGTGGTTGCTGGTTTTAAAGTTCCACAGGGTCTTCTCGTCTTATGTTATTATCCCTGCTTTTGTACAGGGAGATCAATTTCACCGATTGCCTGTAAGAGACAGTTAAGACCTCGTTTAGCCATTCATACAAGTCTCGATTTACGGGACAATTGATTGCGCTACCTTTGCACGGTCAGTATACCGCGGCCGTTGAACGTGAGTCACCGGGCAGGCATCACCTTCAATACTTGTTTGTTGGTTTGCTGAAGGCTATGTTTTTGGTAAACAGTCGGGCCTTGACGGTTTGCCTAGTTCCTTTTACAGGTTTTAATCTTTCTTAATGGACGCTCCTCTGTCGGGTTAACAATGTGTTTAATACTCTGCTTGTTTGATTAGTCGTATATTGGTGATTTGTTAATAATGTACGGATGTAAGCTTGCGTCGTAGAGGGAGGACCCTGGTTACTCATTCTAGCATTAATTCTCCTATTTGTATATAGGTTAGCCTGTTAATGGTGAGGGAGTCATAATGTTCTTATATTTTTTGGTACGGAGCTTTAACGCACTCTTTGTTGATGGCTGCTTGAGGGCCCACAGTAGCGGTCGTTTAACAGTATTTATCCGCTCGTTGAGATTGTATTCTTTTTTAAAGGAGCTGTCCCTCCTTTAAATAGCCCTTAATTCGCTTCATTAGGGTTCGTGATTTCCTTGGAGGAGAATTAAGAGTGAACTTAGATTCGTTTCACAGGCAACCAGCTATCACCCAGCTCGATTGGCTTTTCACCACTACTAACAAGTCATCCCACTCTTTTGCCACAGAGACGGGTTCGCTCAATAATAGCTGCTCGTAAGTAGCTCGCTTGGGTTTCGGGATGGCAAACTTAAGTTCATTTTGCTTGGTTTTTCTTGCTAGACCATGATGCAAAAGGTACAAGGGCTGGTCTTTGCTGTTTTTAGCTTAGGTTTTTCATTAATATTTCATCTTTCCCTTACGGTACGTGGTCTCTATCGCTCCAATGGTGTCTTTTCTATCGCCTATACTAAGACTAGTGAATGCTTTAGTTGGGTGTGGTAAGTAGCTTGGTTATTCCAGGTCATGTCGATTGGGCTAGAGTTTGGCATCAAGACGATCTGGTGCAACAGATATTTTTCAGGCGTAAGCTGAATGCTTTGGGTTAAGCTACGTCTTGTTAATCTAAGTACACCTTCCGGTACACTTACCTTGTTACGACTTACCTCCTCTTTGGCTGGATGGCTTATTAATTTATGAGGGAAAGGGCGCCTATGAGGAGGGCGACGGGCGGTATGTACATGTTCCAGGGCCGGCTTTAAGAGGGCTCGATTGTCCCACTTTACTGCTAAATCCGCCTTCCAGGGACTGTTTCATGTCCCTTTGCCGTATGTTCTATACTAGAAAATGTAGCCCATTACTACCATTCCATAGGCTATACCTTGACCTGTCTTGCTAGCGGGTTAGGCTATTGCGCCCACTGTTGTGCTGTCAGGGGAGGTGGGCTGGCGACGGCGGTATGTAGGCTGATTTGGCAAGAAATGGTTAGGTGTAGCGTGGATCATCGATTACAGAACAGGCTCCTCTAGGTGGGTTTGGAACACCGCCAAGTCCTTAGAGTTTTAAGCGTTGGTGCTCGTAGTTCTCGGGCGGATGCTTGGGTAGGTTTAAGCATCAAGATTTAGGGCCAGGCATAGTGGGGTATCTAATCCCAGTTTGGGCCCTGGCTTTCGTGGAGTTCAATTAATCGTTGTTCTAAGATTTTCTTTGAGAAAGCGGCCTTATCGGCATCATGGGCTTATGACAGCTTAGTTGCCTTTTAGTCTTAGTTACTTGGATAGCATGTGACCACTCTTTACGCCGTTATAAAGTTAATTTGGGTCTCCTGTATGACCGCGGTGGCTGGCACAGGATTTACCGACCCTAAGATTGCTATGGCTAAGTCAAGTTTACACTCATTGCTTAATATTAACTACTGCTGAATGCCCGTGGGGGTGTGGCAATTGCAAGGCGTCTTGGGCTACGGTGAGGTGAGCCTGATACCCGCTCCTATCTGCCTCTTATGAGGTGTCCAGGGCTTCTACACTGGGGCGCGGATACTTGCATGTATAAACCTAGCAAAAACTAACAGTAAGGTTAGGACTAAGTCTTTTGTCTTTGGGTGCTTGTATAGCAGCCGTCTTGACATCTTCAGTGTCATGCTTTTTGTAAGCTACAGAGACAGTGGGTTTTGTGTTATTTGTTTGTTTGATTTTTTTATATTTTTGTTTGATCTTTATGGGTGGTGTAGGCAGGGGTAAATGAGGGTAAATTTTTTCGTGCGCGGGCGTTTAGCAAATGGTGGTTGGTTTAAGTGTAGTTTTTATAATTTTTTTAGATTCGTTTTTTGATGATGATGATGAAATTTTTAATTTGCAATATAATGAAATTATAGAGGATGATAAATTGAAAAGAAATGAATTGTAAACGTTTGGACAATGTAGGGAGAGTGCGGTTGTTTTTTTAACAAAAGTGATAAAAAAAATGTCAAGATAAAAAAAAAAGATGCGTAAAATAGCGTTTGAACGTAAGTTCCTAGAAATAGGTAGAATAATAAGCATGTCCGGGAAGCATTAAACTATCTGCTACCCGAGAGGGTTTTAGCGCGCACTCCATGAATGGGGTCAAAGTGCATCAGTGTCAAGTTTGCGACGACCTTATCCGTAAGCCATGACATTCTGGGTGGTAGGGGATTCATATGCTCGGCGGTCATGTGATGGACATGTCAAGAGGAAGATAACTCCTGCAGTGCACTTGAGGGGCTTATTGAAGAGACGCCAAAAGAAAACAAGTGTAGGAGGTCGGTATGCCGCGATAAAGAAATCAGGGAGGAGTATTCAACCGACCACTTGTATCTGTGAAGAGCAAGAGAGACGGATTGAAGCAAGTTATGGTCCTGAAGTTACAACCACTCGCACAAAAGAGCAAGTAGTGTTCGGGGTTTAGGGGGAAAGTATGTGTCGCCGGCCAAGAACCGATGATACCCCTAGCGTTGAGTAGCTATGGCCTCGTGAGAAGCGCGATCAATAAATAACCTTGCCCTCTGGCTTGGGAGTGCTTGAAGGCTGTTGGACTGGAAAAGTACCTAGGAGGTGGGCGAATTCACTAGACTAGGGGAATGCAAAGGTGTCTAGGGACAATCCTCGTTTACGAGAGGGGTAAGCATGCACAGCAAAGAAATTGCTAGTGATATGGGTAACGCTTGTGACCGGGGGGGAGGTAGGATCACTTGGGCTGTATGGTACCTGAAACAAGAATGTGCCTGGAGTATAACCCGTCCGAAAACCATCAGTTTTGGAGATAATGTTTGGGCTTTTCGTGGAGTGCCATGACGTATGATGTGGACCATCCTACATTTCAGTATATGTCTGATGGGGCAAAGAGTGTAATGCATCTTGTACATACCCTAAGAAGCATGAGAAAAACATGCGGGGGGGGAAGGGGGGGGCCCTGGATCTAGGCGTTTCTGTAGTTAATAGTCTATAACAGCAGCTTTTCAGGCTGCGGTTCTCGGATAAGGGCCGAGCAGGAACATATGATAGCATTTGTTTTGTTTTTAGGACTGTGTTTCGTTTTGGGGGGACTAGCAGTTTCCTCCAACCCGTCTCCTTATTATGGGGTGATGGGGTTGGTTGTGGCTGCTGTTGCTGGATGTGGTTGGTTAGTGAGCTTGGGTGTGTCCTTTATGTCCTTGGTATTGGTTATGGTTTATTTGGGTGGTATATTGGTGGTGTTTGTTTATTCAGTGTCGTTAGCGGCGGATCCTTACCCTGAGGCTTGGGCTAGTTGGGGGGTTGTTGGTTATGGGTTTGGGTTAGGCCTGGTTGTTATGGTGGGGCTTGTTGTAAGTGGTGTGTTTGGGTTGTTGTCGAATGGGGGTACAGTGAGTGGTGTAGGGTTGCTGTCGGTTCAGTTAGATCTTAGTGGGGTGTCAGTTCTTTATTCAGAGGGGGCTGGGTTGCTTATGATTGGGGGGTGGGGGTTATTGTTGACTCTGTTTGTGGTTCTGGAATTAGTGCGGGGGTTGTCTCGGGGGGCGATTCGGGCTGTTTAGGAGGGGGGTCAGAAAGTAGTTTAGTTGAAAACGCCAGCTTTGGGAGTTGGTGAGGGAGGTTTGAACCCTTCCTTTCTGATTTGATGGGGACTCTAAGAAGAGGTTTAGTCTTCAATCTTTGGTTTACAAGACCAATGTTTTTATAAACTATTAGAGTGGATTACAGTTTTAATATTTTGTTCTCTAGTGCGGCTGCGAGGGGGAATAGGACTAGAATGATGGTGAAGTAGGAGATTGAGGCTAGTTGGCCGATGATGATGAACGGATGTTCTACCGGTTGGCTGCCGACTCAGGTTAGGACTAGGACGTTGGCGACTAATGTTCAAAATAGGATTTGTGAGATGGGTCGGAAGGTTATTGATCGTAGTTTGGATGTGTGGAGTAGGGGTAAGAGGAATAGGACTAGAATTGAGGCAGCTAGGGCTAAGACTCCTCCTAGTTTGTTTGGGATGGAGCGTAGGATAGCGTATGCAAATAGGAAGTATCATTCGGGTTTAATGTGGGGGGGCGTGGCTAGTGGGTTAGCGGGTGTGAAGTTTTCTGGGTCTCCTAGTGTGTTAGGGGAGAATAGAGCTAGGGAGGCTAGGAGGGTTAGTATTAATGCGAAACCTAGGATGTCTTTTGTGGTATAGTAAGGGTGGAATGGGATTTTGTCGCAGTCTGATGGGATACCTAGAGGGTTGTTTGAGCCTGTTTCGTGTAGGAATGTCAGGTGGACTAGGGTGAGACCTGCGATAACGAAAGGTAGGAGGAAGTGAAGGGCAAAGAATCGGGTGAGGGTTGGGTTGTCTACTGAGAATCCCCCCCAAACCCATTCTACCAGTGTTTGGCCAATGTAGGGAATTGCTGAAAAGAGGTTAGTGATGACTGTAGCTCCTCAGAATGATATTTGGCCTCATGGTAGAACGTAGCCTACGAAGGCGGTTGCTATGAGGGTGAGAAGGAGGATGACTCCAACGTTTCATGTTTCTTTGTTGAGGTATGAGCCGTAGTAAATTCCTCGGCCGATATGGAGGTAGATACAGATGAAGAAAAGTGAGGCTCCGTTTGCGTGGAGGTTACGGATGAGTCAGCCAAATTGTACGTCTCGGCATATGTGGGCGACTGAAGCGAAAGCTAGGGAAGTGTCTGCTGTGTAGTGTATGGCTAGTAGGAGGCCTGTGACGATTTGGGTAATTAAGCAGAGGCCTAGTAGAGACCCGAAGTTTCACCATGTTGAAATGTTTGATGGTGTGGGGAGGTCAATTAAGGCGTTGTTGATGATTTTGAGTAGTTCGTGGTTTTTTCGAAGATTTGGGGCCATTAGGTTATGTCTGTAAGTGGAGATAAGGATGATGGTGATGGATAGGATGAATGATCCTAGATAGGCTTTGATCTGTCCGGAGTGCAGGGTTGTGGCAGTTTTGGATGCTGTTATTTGGAGGCTAGCTAGCCCTTCAGGTCCTAGTGCTTTGGCTCAGGATAGGTCGATTAGGTGTAGAGGGATGTTCTGGCTTCATTTTAGGGAGGAGGTTGTGCTGAGGCGGTGAATTAAGGGGTTGTAGTATCCTAGGGACGTGGAGAAGTTATGTAGGGTTGTTTGTTTTGGTGTAATGTGAGCTTGGGTTATTTTTGAGATTTCTAGAGCTAGGGCGATTCCTAGGGTTGTTACTACTAGTGCTGTAATTTTGATGTATAGTGGCATGGTTGTTGGGGGTGTTTTTGTTGGAGTAATGAATGAGGTAATTAGGAAGCCTGCTGTGATACTTCCTAATGCTAGGCGGGTGATGGGGTAGATAATTGCGGGGTTATTTTCGTTTATTGGAGTGAGGGGGGAGATTCGAACGAAGCCTGCTTGAACTAATATGGTCATACGAATTGTGTATACTGCGGTAAAGGATGTGGCTACAAGGGTTAGGATGAGGGCTCAGGCATTTAGGTAGGATGTGTTTAGGTTCTCGATAATTTGGTCTTTTGAGTAGAATCCTGCTAGAAATGGCATTCCTATTAAGGCTAGGTTTCCGATGGTGAGGCAGGAGGTGGTTGTTGGTAGTATTTTTTGTAATCCTCCCATTTTTCGGATGTCTTGTTCACCATTTAGGTTGTGAATGATGGAGCCTGAACATAGGAAAAGTATGGCCTTGAAGAAGGCATGGGTTGAGATGTGAAGGAAAGCTAGTTCTGGGAGATTTAAGCCGATGGTGACTATTATTAGGCCTAGTTGACTTGAGGTTGAGAAGGCGATAATTTTTTTAATGTCGTTTTGGGTGAGGGCGCACGTGGCTGCGAATAGGGTTGATAAGGCACCGAGGCATAGGCATAGTGTGAGGGCAGTTTGGTTGTTGTAGAATAGAGGGTGGGTTCGGATTAGTAGGAAAATTCCGGCTACTACTATTGTGCTGGAGTGGAGGAGGGCCGATACAGGGGTAGGCCCTTCTATGGCGGCGGGTAGTCATGGGTGTAGGCCGAATTGTGCGGATTTTCCGGCTGCGGCTAGAATGAGGCCTAGAAGGGGCAGTGTTGGGGTTGGAGAGGGTGAGGATAGTTGGTTGAGTTCTCATGTATTTATGGTAGAGGCTAGTCATGCCATGGATAGGATAAGTCCGATATCTCC
The DNA here is from genome assembly GCF_031753505.1 of Anomalospiza imberbis. NCBI lineage: Eukaryota > Metazoa > Chordata > Aves > Passeriformes > Viduidae > Anomalospiza > Anomalospiza imberbis. The sequence continues at coordinate 68,871,853 of NC_089721.1, forward strand.
GATTCGGTTATAAAGGATGGCTTGTAGGGCGGCGGTGTTGGCTTCTGCTCGGCCGTGTCATCAGCTGATTAGAAGGAAGGATATAATTCCTACTCCTTCTCAGCCGATGAAGAGGACGAATAGGTTGTTGGCGATGATTAGGATGAGTATGGCTATTAGGAATAGTAGGAGGTACGTAAAGAATTTTGTAATGTATGGGTCTGAGGCTATGTATCATGTTGCAAATTGTAGAATAGATCATGATACGAATAGGGCGATTGGGAAGAAAGTGAGGGAGTAGAAATCTATTTTTAGGCTGATTGGGATTTTGAAGTTTATGATAAATTTTCATTCTCAGAGGGAGGTTAGGCTTTCTGCACCTGAGTGGATATGAATTATTATGGGGATGGTGCTGATTAGGAAGGAAGCTTTTACTGTGGTTGTGATGGTAGCTGGGGTATTTTTAAGGTTATTTGATAATAGTGGGTATAGGATTGGGGTGGATAAGGTGGCTAGGGTTAGGAGTGTGAATGTGTTTAGGACTAGTGGGAGGTCCATTACTTTCACTTGGATTTGCACCAAGGTGGATGGTTCCTAAGACCATTGGATTACTGCTATCCTTTGAAAGTAAGGGGGCTGAGGTTTTATACTCAGATGCGAGAGTTAGCAGTTCTCGTTGGTTGAACCTCCCCTCGGCAGGCAAGAAGGATTTAACTTCTATTTTTAGAATCACAGTCTAATGTTTTGGTTGAAACTATGTCTGCATATAGGCATGCCTGAGATGAGTTCGGGTTTTAGGATCAGTAAGAGTATGGGGATTACGTGTAGGGTTATGAGGAGGTGTTCTCGTGTGGAGGAGTTTTGTATTGATGTAATATGAGATGGTAGTGTTCCTCGTTGAGTTGTTATGAATATGTATAGTGTATATGAGGCGGTGAATAGTATTGTGGCTCCTGTTAGGATGATTGTGAAGGAAGATCAGTTGAATAGTGAAATTACAATTGTTAGTTCTGCTATAAAGTTTGTTGTTGGTGGGAGGGCTATGTTTGTGAGGTTGGCTAATAATCATCAAATAGCTATTAGTGGTAGGAGGGGTTGCAGTCCTCGTGTGAGTAGGAGAATTCGGCTGTGGGTTCGTTCGTAGTTGGTATTGGCTAAGCAGAACAGCATTGAGGAGGTTAGGCCGTGTGAGATTATCATTATTATTGCTCCTGAGAATGCTCATTGGGTTTGGATTATGGTTGCGGCTACGACTAGGCCTATATGGCTGACTGATGAGTAGGCGATTAGTGCTTTTAGGTCAGTTTGTCGTAGACAGGTGGCGCTAGTTATCACTGCTCCTCATAATGCGAGAGTAATGAAGGGGTAGTGGAGGTTGTTTGATGGTGGGTTTACTAGCATGGTGACTCGTATGATTCCGTATCCTCCAAGCTTTAGTAGTAGGGCTGCTAGTAGTATGGAGCCGGCGATTGGGGCTTCTACGTGGGCTTTGGGTAGTCAGAGGTGAAGTCCATATAGGGGGGATTTGACTATGAAGGCTAATAGTAGGGCTATGCTTGCTACTATGCCAGATCATGAGTTGTTAAGTGTAGGATGTGATAGTTTAATTATTGGGAGGTATAGTGTGCCAATTAGGTTTTGTAGATGTAGGATGGCGATTAATAGGGGGAGGGAGCTGGCAAGTGTGTAGGATAGGAGGTAAACACCGGCGTTTAGGCGTTCTGGTTGATTACCTCATCGTGTGATGAGGATTAGGGTGGGGACTAAGGTTGCTTCGAATGCGATGTAGAATAATATTAATTCTGAGGCGGAGAAGGCTGTTAGGATGAAGAGTTGGGCTAGAATGATTGTAGTGGCAAAGATTCGTTTGCGGATGATAGGTTCTTGTTCTAGGTGGTTTTGGCTTGCTATGATTATTAGTGGGAGTAATCAACATGATAGGACTAGCAGGGGGGAGGAGATTTGGTCTACAGCAGTTCAGGGCGTTAGTCCTTTGTTTGGGTAGTATGTTGGAGCTAGTCATTGGAGGCTGATGGTGGCGATTAATAGGCTATGGGTGGTAATATTGGTTCACAGATGTTTGTGTGTGGTTAGGATGGTTAGTGGGAGGAGTATAGCGGTTGGGATGATGATTTTTAGCATTGTAGTAGGTTAAAGTTGTGTAAGTGGTCGGAGCCGTGAGTTCGGGTGGAGGCTACTAGTAGGGCTAGGCCTGTGCCTGCTTCGCAGGCGGAAAAGGTTAATATGATGATGGGTAGGATGATGAATGATGGTGCTTGCATTTGGATGGGTCATATGGTTAGGGCGATGTATATGGATAATATTATGCTTTCCAGACATAGTAGGGCAGAGATTAGATGGGTTCGGTGGAAGGCTAGGCCTAGGCAGCTTAGGATGAAGGCTGAGTAGAAACTTAAGTGGAGGTAGGGCATGAAGAAAGTTATAGGGTTTTAACTATAATTTGTTGAGTCGAAATCAACTGTCTTGGTTAGACTAACTTTCTGTTATTCTGCTCATTCTAGTCCTCCTTGGATTCATTCGTATACCAGTCCTAGTGTTAAGAGTAGGATGAGGGAGGTTATTCATGTTAGGGTAGCAGTGGGGTGTTGAAGCTGGATTGCTCATGGTAGGGGGAGAAGTAGGGCGATTTCTAGGTCGAACAGGAGGAATATGATGGCTACTAGGAAGAAGCGGATTGAGAATGGTAGTCGGGCAGATCCTAAAGGGTCAAATCCGCATTCGTATGGGGATAGTTTTTCTGGGTCTGGATTTATTTGGGTGATTCAAAAGTTTAGTAGAGTTAGTAGGATACTTAGGGTCAGGGATGAAATGAATATGAATAGGATTATGTTTATTACTCTTCTCTGGGTTTAAACCAGATTTTAAGGATTGGAAGTCGATTGTAATTAATATACTAGAAGAGTAAGATCCTCATCAGTAGATGGAAATGTATAGGAGAAGTCATACGACGTCTACGAAGTGTCAGTATCATGCTGCTGCTTCAAAGCCGAAATGGTGGTTTGGTGTAAAGTGGTATTTGATTAGACGTAGAAGGCATACTAGTAGGAAGGTAGTGCCAATAATTACATGAAGGCCGTGGAATCCGGTAGCGACGAAGAAGGTGGAGCCGTAGACTCCGTCAGCGATGGAGAATGGGGCTTCGTAGTATTCTATGGCTTGGAGGGCTGTGAAGTAAAGTCCTAGGAGTACTGTTAAGAGTAGGGCGTGGATTGCTTGTTTTCGGTTGGCTTCTATGATACTGTGGTGGGCTCATGTGACGGTGATTCCTGAGGCTAGGAGAATTGTGGTATTTAGGAGTGGGACGTCCATGGGGTTTAGGGGTTTAATTCCAACTGGCGGTCATTGTCCTCCTAGTTCTGGGGTGGGGGCTAGGCTTGAGTGGAAGAAGGCTCAAAAGAACCCTAGGAAGAAGAAGGCCTCAGATGTGATGAATAAGGCTATGCCGTATCGGAGGCTTTTTTGGACGGTTGGGGTGTGGTGTCCTTGGAATGTGCTTTCTCGTACGATATCTCGTCATCATTGGAATATAACTAGGGTAGTGGAGAGTAAGCCTAGGACTAGGAGTCAAGGGGAGTTATAGTGAAATCATATTGTTAGTCCTGAGGCGGTTAGGAGGGCAGCGGCTGCTCCTAGAATGGGCCATGGGCTGGGATCTACTATATGGTAAGAGTGTGCTTGGTGGGTCATTGTGGTTAGACGTTTTCTTGTAGGTAGAGGCTTAGTAGGAGGACAAAGACGTAAGCTTGAATTATTGCCACTGCAATTTCCAGCATAGTTAATAAGAAGAGGACTAGAAGGGCTAGGAGTGAGGCTGCTGGTATTGTTGAGGCTAAGGTTATTGTGGCTGTGGAGATTAGTTGAATTAATAGGTGGCCTGCCGTAAGGTTAGCTGTTAGTCGTACTCCCAGGGCTAAGGGTCGAATGAGTAGGCTGGTTGTTTCGATTATAATTAGAGCTGGGATTAGTGGTGTGGGAGTCCCTTCTGGCAGAAGGTGGGCTAGGGATGTGGAGGGTTGGTTTCGTAGTCCTGTTAGCAGGGTAGCAAGTCATAGGGGGAAGGCTAGTGCTAGGCTTATGGATAGTTGAGTGGTTGGGGTGAATGTGTAGGGTAATAGCCCTAGTAGATTGATCAGTAGGAGGAAGATTATTAGGGAGGTTAAGATTAGGGCTCATTTGTGCCCTTTTTTGTTTAATGGGGTTATTAGTTGTTTTGTCACTATGTTGATGAATCATAGCTGTAGAGTTGAGAGTCGGTTGGTGATTCATCGGTTGTCTATGGAGGGTAACAGCAGAGCAGGGAATGTTATGGAGATAAGAATTAGGGGAATTCCTAGTAGGGATGGGCTTGAGAATTGGTCGAAAAGGTTTAGGTTCATGGTCAGATTCAAGGGGTGGTGTTTGGGGGGGTTGGAACTTTGTTAGTGGGAGGGTTTGGTGTAACAAAGGTTAAGATTTTAGGTTGGATGATCAGGGAGAATGTGAGTCATGAGATGAGTATAATAAAGAGTCATGGGCCTGGGTTTAGTTGGGGCATATCATTAAGGAGGAGACGGTCCTCTTTCTTTAGCTTAAAAGGCTAATGCTAGTTCATAGCTTCTTAATGATTGGGGTGTTTAGGATGAAATTGATGAGGATCAGCTCTCGAAGTTGGCTAGAGGAGTAGATTCTACTACAATGGGTATGAAGCTGTGATTAGCCCCGCAGATTTCTGAGCACTGTCCGTAGAACACTCCGGGCCGGGAGGCGAATAGGGAGGTTTGGTTTAGGCGACCTGGGATTGCATCGGTTTTTACGCCTAGGCTGGGGACTGCTCATGAGTGAAGTACGTCGTCAGCGGTGACGATGACCCGGACGGTAGAGCTTATTGGGATTACAACGCGATGGTCTACTTCTAGTAATCGGAAGTGGCCTAGGGGGAGGTCCGTTGTGGGGATCATGTAAGAGTCAAATGTGATATTTTTCAGGTCGGTGTACTCATATGATCAGTATCATTGGTGACCAATAGCTTTTAGGGTTAGGTCTGGTTCATTAATTTCGTCTATCATGTAAAGGATTCGCAGGGATGGTAGTGCTAGTGCTACTAGGACCATGGCTGGGAGAATTGTTCAGACAAGCTCGATTGCTTGGGCATTGGTTGTGTTGGAAGTTAGTTTTTCTGTGAGGGTGAAGGTTATTAGGTAGAGGACTAGGCTGCAGATTGCTAGAGCAACCATTAGAGCGTGGTCGTGGAATCCTATCAGTTCTTCTATGATAGGGGAGGAAGCGTCTTGGAAGTTAAGTTGTGAGTGGTTGGCCATGTTTGGGTGTGGAGATGCACTGGGTTTTCACCAGTGATTTAGTCTTGACAAGGCTATGTAATGGTTTTACTAGCATCTCTTTATGAGAAAGAAGCATAAGTGGTCTATGCGGTTGGCTTGAAACCAACATATGGGGGTTCAACTCCTTCCTTTCTTGTACTTGGACAAAAGCTGGTTCTTCGAAGGTGTGGAATGGTGGTGGGCATCCGTGGATTCATTCGACATTGGTGTTTGTTAGCTCTGGTCGGAAGACTTTACGTTTTGATGCGAGGGCTTCTCAGATGATAAATAGTAGTATGATTACGGCTGTTAGTGAGATGAGTGATCCTACTGATGAAATAGTGTTTCATAGTGTATAGGCGTCTGGGTAGTCTGAGTATCGTCGTGGTATACCGGCTAGGCCTAGGAAGTGTTGGGGGAAGAAGGTTAGATTAACCCCTACAAATATTACTCCGAAATGTGTTTTGGCTCATGTTGAGTGGAGAGTGTATCCGGTGAATAGGGGGAATCAGTGTGTGAATCCTGCTATGATTGCGAATACTGCTCCTATTGATAGGACGTAGTGGAAGTGGGCTACTACATAGTAGGTGTCGTGCAGGGCGATATCTAGTGAGGAGTTAGCCAGTACGATTCCTGTCAGTCCTCCGATGGTAAATAGGAAGATGAATCCTAGGGCTCATAGTATAGGTGGGTCTCATTTGATTGTTCCTCCGTGTAGTGTTGCTAATCAGCTGAATACTTTGATTCCAGTTGGGATGGCAATGATTATTGTAGCTGATGTGAAGTATGCTCGGGTGTCTACGTCTATTCCTACTGTGAACATGTGGTGGGCTCAAACGATAAAGCCTAGGAAGCCAATGGATAGCATGGCTCATACTATTCCTATATATCCGAATGGTTCTTTTTTTCCTGAGTAGTAAGTTACGACATGGGAGATGATACCGAAGCCTGGTAGAATGAGGATGTAGACTTCTGGGTGGCCGAAGAATCAGAAGAGGTGTTGATATAGTACTGGGTCTCCTCCTCCGGCTGGGTCAAAGAATGTGGTATTGAGGTTGCGGTCTGTGAGGAGTATTGTGATGCCAGCGGCTAGTACGGGGAGAGATAGGAGTAAGAGTACTGCTGTAATTAGGACTGATCAGACGAATAGGGGGGTTTGGTACTGTGATAGTGCAGGAGGTTTTATGTTGATTGCTGTCGTGATGAAGTTAATTGCACCTAGGATGGATGAGATACCTGCGAGGTGTAGTGAAAAGATGGCCAGGTCTACTGATGCTCCGGCATGTGTTAGGTTGCCTGCTAGCGGTGGGTAGACTGTTCAACCTGTCCCTGCTCCGGCTTCGACAGTTGAAGATGCTAGAAGTAGAAGGAAGGATGGGGGGAGTAGTCAAAAGCTTATGTTGTTTATTCGAGGGAATGCTATGTCTGGAGCTCCGATTATTAGAGGGACCAGTCAGTTTCCGAATCCTCCGATCATAATTGGTATAACTATGAAGAAGATTATTACGAAGGCATGGGCTGTGACTACAACGTTGTAGACTTGGTCGTCTCCTAGGAGGGATCCTGGCTGGCCTAGTTCTGCTCGAATGAGTAGGCTTAGGGCAGTGCCTACTATTCCGGCTCAGGCGCCAAAAATTAGGTAAAGGGTTCCGATATCTTTGTGGTTGGTTGAGAATAATCATCGGTTGATGGATGTCATAGGTAAGATGGCTGAGTGTATAAGCGTAAGGCTGTAGTCCTTTTCACAGAGGTTCAATTCCTCTTCTTATCGGCTCTGTGGTGAAGTTCATGGTGAGTTGCAAGCTCATTGATACGCATTAATTGTGCGTCGGAGTCTTAGGCAGAAGCCTGTTGGTTAGGGCATATAGCTGTTAACTATAGTATTGTGGGATCGAGGCCCATCTGTCTAGGGGGTAGGTAAAGTCCTAGCTTAATTAAAGTGTCTGAGTTGCATTTGGAAGATGCAGGGTAAAATCCTGCGGACTTTAAGCAGAAACTAAGAGGGTTTCACTCTTGTTTAAGGCTTTGAAGGCCTTCGGTTTGGGTAATCCTAAGTTTCTTAGACGGAGTAAAGGATTAGTGGGGAGATTGGCAGTATGGCAATGGATACTGTGATTAGAATAGCGACTAAGGGGCTGATTGGTTTGTTAGTGCGTCATTGTTTTATTTGGTTTGTGGTGTGAGGTGGGAGTGTGATGGTGGCACAGTATGCGAGTCGTAGATAGAAGAATAGGTTTAGTAGTGAGAGTAGGGAGATAATTGTAGCTGCTATTGCCATATCCTGTTTAGTTAGCTCTTGGATAATAAATCATTTTGGTAGGAATCCGGTCAGGGGTGGTAGGCCTGCTAGAGAGAGTAGGGTTAGTAGTAGTATTGTGTTTAATGATGGGGCTTTTGTCCATGAAGTAATTAGGGTGGATAGGTTAAGTGCTTTGGTTGAGTTAAGGGTTAGGAATACTGCTGCAGTTATTAGTGAGTATAAGTAGAAATTTAGTAGGGTGAGTTTAGGGCTGTAGGCAATAATAATAATTATTCATCCTAGGTGGGAGATAGAAGAGAAGGCTAGGATTTTTCGGATCTGTGTTTGGTTGAGTCCTATTCATCCTCCTAGGGCGACTGAAAGGATAGCTATAGCAGTTAGGATTATGGGGTCTAATGAGTGGGAGGTTATAAATAGCAGTGCGATAGGTGGGAGTTTTATGAACGTTGATAGGAGTAGTCCGGTGGTGAGGGGTGATCCTTGAAGGACTTCTGGGAATCAGAAGTGGAAGGGCACTAGTCCAAGTTTTATTGCAATTGCTGAGGTTAGGATTAGGCAGGATGGTGGGTTGGTTAGTTGGGTGATGTCTCACTGTCCGGTAGCTCATGCATTGGTTATGCTAGAGAATAGTACTAGGGCTGAGGCGGTTGCTTGGACTAGGAAATATTTAGTTGCGGCTTCAATGGCTCGTGGGTGGTGAGATTTTGAGATTAGGGGTAGAATAGCAAGTGTATTGATTTCAAGGCCGGTCCAAGCTGTTAGTCAGTGGTTGCTTGAAATTGTGATGGTGGTTCCTAGTATTAGGCTTAAGGTAAAAACTAGTTTCGCTTGGGGGTTCATTAGCAGGGGAAGGGGTTAGACCATCATTTTCGGGGTATGGGCCCGATAGCTTGTTTAGCTTACCCTACTAGGAAATAATATAAGGGAAGTATAGGGAGTTTTGATCTCTCTAGTGCAGGTTCAATTCCTGCTTTTCTAATTGCTAGGAAATGAGAGGGTTAGTGTACCTCTGTATTCACTTTATCATAGTGACCCTTAGTACTCAGGCACATTTCCTGAAATTACAGGCAGGGGGGTAGGCCTGCGTAGCAGATTAATAGGCTGGCGTGTCATAGACACAGGGCTAGTGTAAGCGGTAGGAAGTTTTTTCATAGTAGGTGCATTAGTTGATCGTACCGGAATCGGGGGTATGAGGCACGAACTCATAGGAATCCTGCTGATAGTAGCAGTGTTTTTGTGGCTAGTAGCACTGGATATAATTCTTGGGGTGGGTTAAGCATACTTGGGTTGAAGAACAGAATGACGGTTAGTGCGTTTATTAGTATGATGTTAGCGTATTCGGCGAGGAAAAATAGGGCGAATGGTCCTGCTGAGTATTCTACGTTAAAGCCAGAGACTAGTTCTGATTCTCCTTCTGTTAAATCGAAAGGGGCTCGATTCGTCTCGGCTAGCGTGGAAATGTATCATATTATGGCTAGTGGTCAGCAAGGGAAGATGAGGTAAATGGCTTCTTGGGTTACTGCAAGGGTGCTCAGAGAGAAGTTCCCACTGATAAGGACGACAGATAGGAGGATGATTGCGAGGGTTACCTCGTAGGAAATTGTTTGGGCAGCTGCTCGTAGTGCTCCAATTAGGGCATATTTTGAGTTGGAGGCTCATCCTGACCATAGGATGGAGTACACCGCTAGGCTTGACATGGCTAGTAGGAACAGTACGCCTAGGTTGAGGTCAGCTAGGGAGAATGGCAGTGGGAGTGGGGTTCAGATAGAGATTGCGAGAAGAAGGGCTAGGACAGGGGTTATTACGAATAGAATTGGGGAAGAGGTTGAGGGTCGGATGGGTTCTTTAATGAACAGTTTGATTCCGTCTGCCAAGGGCTGAAGAAGCCCAAATGGTCCGACAACATTTGGTCCTTTTCGGCCCTGTATGTAGCTTAAGATTTTGCGCTCTACTAGGGTCAGGAAAGCTACTGCAATTAGAATGGGTAGAGCATAGGATAGGGCTATAATGAGGTTAATAAGTATTGGGTGGTTAGTCATTGGGTTGTCTGTTTAGCTAGGGAGAGGATTTGAACCTCTGAGTTAAAGGACTTAAGCCTTTTGCATTTTCCGAGCTCTGCCACGCTAGCTAGTCCTTTTCTTGGACGTGGTTGGTTGTGATAGCTTTTCGTAATTAAGTTGGTTTTATTACTTAGGGCGAAGGCTTGCCTGTAGTATTGGCCTCACTTTTCCTATCCTTTCGTACTGGGAAGAGTTCATCATAGATGGAAACCGACCTGGATTACTCCGGTCTGAACTCAGATCACGTAGGACTGTTAATCGTTGAACAAACGAACCCTTAGCAGCTGCTGCACCGCTAGGATGTCCTGATCCAACATCGAGGTCGTAAACCTCCTCGTCGATACGGACTCTTGGAGGAGATTGCGCTGTTATCCCTGGGGTAGCTTGGTCCATTGATCAATTGTATTGGGTCTGGTTGCTGTTAGCACGTTGAGGGGTTGCTCTTGGTCTGGAGGTGTGGTCTAGTTTTTGGAGGTTTTGTTTTGCTCCAAGGTCGCCCCAACCGAAAAACGCGAACCAATCTCTTATAAGTTAGTGAACCCGGTGGGTGGGTATGTGTATTAAGGTGGTTGCTGGTTTTAAAGTTCCACAGGGTCTTCTCGTCTTATGTTATTATCCCTGCTTTTGTACAGGGAGATCAATTTCACCGATTGCCTGTAAGAGACAGTTAAGACCTCGTTTAGCCATTCATACAAGTCTCGATTTACGGGACAATTGATTGCGCTACCTTTGCACGGTCAGTATACCGCGGCCGTTGAACGTGAGTCACCGGGCAGGCATCACCTTCAATACTTGTTTGTTGGTTTGCTGAAGGCTATGTTTTTGGTAAACAGTCGGGCCTTGACGGTTTGCCTAGTTCCTTTTACAGGTTTTAATCTTTCTTAATGGACGCTCCTCTGTCGGGTTAACAATGTGTTTAATACTCTGCTTGTTTGATTAGTCGTATATTGGTGATTTGTTAATAATGTACGGATGTAAGCTTGCGTCGTAGAGGGAGGACCCTGGTTACTCATTCTAGCATTAATTCTCCTATTTGTATATAGGTTAGCCTGTTAATGGTGAGGGAGTCATAATGTTCTTATATTTTTTGGTACGGAGCTTTAACGCACTCTTTGTTGATGGCTGCTTGAGGGCCCACAGTAGCGGTCGTTTAACAGTATTTATCCGCTCGTTGAGATTGTATTCTTTTTTAAAGGAGCTGTCCCTCCTTTAAATAGCCCTTAATTCGCTTCATTAGGGTTCGTGATTTCCTTGGAGGAGAATTAAGAGTGAACTTAGATTCGTTTCACAGGCAACCAGCTATCACCCAGCTCGATTGGCTTTTCACCACTACTAACAAGTCATCCCACTCTTTTGCCACAGAGACGGGTTCGCTCAATAATAGCTGCTCGTAAGTAGCTCGCTTGGGTTTCGGGATGGCAAACTTAAGTTCATTTTGCTTGGTTTTTCTTGCTAGACCATGATGCAAAAGGTACAAGGGCTGGTCTTTGCTGTTTTTAGCTTAGGTTTTTCATTAATATTTCATCTTTCCCTTACGGTACGTGGTCTCTATCGCTCCAATGGTGTCTTTTCTATCGCCTATACTAAGACTAGTGAATGCTTTAGTTGGGTGTGGTAAGTAGCTTGGTTATTCCAGGTCATGTCGATTGGGCTAGAGTTTGGCATCAAGACGATCTGGTGCAACAGATATTTTTCAGGCGTAAGCTGAATGCTTTGGGTTAAGCTACGTCTTGTTAATCTAAGTACACCTTCCGGTACACTTACCTTGTTACGACTTACCTCCTCTTTGGCTGGATGGCTTATTAATTTATGAGGGAAAGGGCGCCTATGAGGAGGGCGACGGGCGGTATGTACATGTTCCAGGGCCGGCTTTAAGAGGGCTCGATTGTCCCACTTTACTGCTAAATCCGCCTTCCAGGGACTGTTTCATGTCCCTTTGCCGTATGTTCTATACTAGAAAATGTAGCCCATTACTACCATTCCATAGGCTATACCTTGACCTGTCTTGCTAGCGGGTTAGGCTATTGCGCCCACTGTTGTGCTGTCAGGGGAGGTGGGCTGGCGACGGCGGTATGTAGGCTGATTTGGCAAGAAATGGTTAGGTGTAGCGTGGATCATCGATTACAGAACAGGCTCCTCTAGGTGGGTTTGGAACACCGCCAAGTCCTTAGAGTTTTAAGCGTTGGTGCTCGTAGTTCTCGGGCGGATGCTTGGGTAGGTTTAAGCATCAAGATTTAGGGCCAGGCATAGTGGGGTATCTAATCCCAGTTTGGGCCCTGGCTTTCGTGGAGTTCAATTAATCGTTGTTCTAAGATTTTCTTTGAGAAAGCGGCCTTATCGGCATCATGGGCTTATGACAGCTTAGTTGCCTTTTAGTCTTAGTTACTTGGATAGCATGTGACCACTCTTTACGCCGTTATAAAGTTAATTTGGGTCTCCTGTATGACCGCGGTGGCTGGCACAGGATTTACCGACCCTAAGATTGCTATGGCTAAGTCAAGTTTACACTCATTGCTTAATATTAACTACTGCTGAATGCCCGTGGGGGTGTGGCAATTGCAAGGCGTCTTGGGCTACGGTGAGGTGAGCCTGATACCCGCTCCTATCTGCCTCTTATGAGGTGTCCAGGGCTTCTACACTGGGGCGCGGATACTTGCATGTATAAACCTAGCAAAAACTAACAGTAAGGTTAGGACTAAGTCTTTTGTCTTTGGGTGCTTGTATAGCAGCCGTCTTGACATCTTCAGTGTCATGCTTTTTGTAAGCTACAGAGACAGTGGGTTTTGTGTTATTTGTTTGTTTGATTTTTTTATATTTTTGTTTGATCTTTATGGGTGGTGTAGGCAGGGGTAAATGAGGGTAAATTTTTTCGTGCGCGGGCGTTTAGCAAATGGTGGTTGGTTTAAGTGTAGTTTTTATAATTTTTTTAGATTCGTTTTTTGATGATGATGATGAAATTTTTAATTTGCAATATAATGAAATTATAGAGGATGATAAATTGAAAAGAAATGAATTGTAAACGTTTGGACAATGTAGGGAGAGTGCGGTTGTTTTTTTAACAAAAGTGATAAAAAAAATGTCAAGATAAAAAAAAAAGATGCGTAAAATAGCGTTTGAACGTAAGTTCCTAGAAATAGGTAGAATAATAAGCATGTCCGGGAAGCATTAAACTATCTGCTACCCGAGAGGGTTTTAGCGCGCACTCCATGAATGGGGTCAAAGTGCATCAGTGTCAAGTTTGCGACGACCTTATCCGTAAGCCATGACATTCTGGGTGGTAGGGGATTCATATGCTCGGCGGTCATGTGATGGACATGTCAAGAGGAAGATAACTCCTGCAGTGCACTTGAGGGGCTTATTGAAGAGACGCCAAAAGAAAACAAGTGTAGGAGGTCGGTATGCCGCGATAAAGAAATCAGGGAGGAGTATTCAACCGACCACTTGTATCTGTGAAGAGCAAGAGAGACGGATTGAAGCAAGTTATGGTCCTGAAGTTACAACCACTCGCACAAAAGAGCAAGTAGTGTTCGGGGTTTAGGGGGAAAGTATGTGTCGCCGGCCAAGAACCGATGATACCCCTAGCGTTGAGTAGCTATGGCCTCGTGAGAAGCGCGATCAATAAATAACCTTGCCCTCTGGCTTGGGAGTGCTTGAAGGCTGTTGGACTGGAAAAGTACCTAGGAGGTGGGCGAATTCACTAGACTAGGGGAATGCAAAGGTGTCTAGGGACAATCCTCGTTTACGAGAGGGGTAAGCATGCACAGCAAAGAAATTGCTAGTGATATGGGTAACGCTTGTGACCGGGGGGGAGGTAGGATCACTTGGGCTGTATGGTACCTGAAACAAGAATGTGCCTGGAGTATAACCCGTCCGAAAACCATCAGTTTTGGAGATAATGTTTGGGCTTTTCGTGGAGTGCCATGACGTATGATGTGGACCATCCTACATTTCAGTATATGTCTGATGGGGCAAAGAGTGTAATGCATCTTGTACATACCCTAAGAAGCATGAGAAAAACATGCGGGGGGGGAAGGGGGGGGCCCTGGATCTAGGCGTTTCTGTAGTTAATAGTCTATAACAGCAGCTTTTCAGGCTGCGGTTCTCGGATAAGGGCCGAGCAGGAACATATGATAGCATTTGTTTTGTTTTTAGGACTGTGTTTCGTTTTGGGGGGACTAGCAGTTTCCTCCAACCCGTCTCCTTATTATGGGGTGATGGGGTTGGTTGTGGCTGCTGTTGCTGGATGTGGTTGGTTAGTGAGCTTGGGTGTGTCCTTTATGTCCTTGGTATTGGTTATGGTTTATTTGGGTGGTATATTGGTGGTGTTTGTTTATTCAGTGTCGTTAGCGGCGGATCCTTACCCTGAGGCTTGGGCTAGTTGGGGGGTTGTTGGTTATGGGTTTGGGTTAGGCCTGGTTGTTATGGTGGGGCTTGTTGTAAGTGGTGTGTTTGGGTTGTTGTCGAATGGGGGTACAGTGAGTGGTGTAGGGTTGCTGTCGGTTCAGTTAGATCTTAGTGGGGTGTCAGTTCTTTATTCAGAGGGGGCTGGGTTGCTTATGATTGGGGGGTGGGGGTTATTGTTGACTCTGTTTGTGGTTCTGGAATTAGTGCGGGGGTTGTCTCGGGGGGCGATTCGGGCTGTTTAGGAGGGGGGTCAGAAAGTAGTTTAGTTGAAAACGCCAGCTTTGGGAGTTGGTGAGGGAGGTTTGAACCCTTCCTTTCTGATTTGATGGGGACTCTAAGAAGAGGTTTAGTCTTCAATCTTTGGTTTACAAGACCAATGTTTTTATAAACTATTAGAGTGGATTACAGTTTTAATATTTTGTTCTCTAGTGCGGCTGCGAGGGGGAATAGGACTAGAATGATGGTGAAGTAGGAGATTGAGGCTAGTTGGCCGATGATGATGAACGGATGTTCTACCGGTTGGCTGCCGACTCAGGTTAGGACTAGGACGTTGGCGACTAATGTTCAAAATAGGATTTGTGAGATGGGTCGGAAGGTTATTGATCGTAGTTTGGATGTGTGGAGTAGGGGTAAGAGGAATAGGACTAGAATTGAGGCAGCTAGGGCTAAGACTCCTCCTAGTTTGTTTGGGATGGAGCGTAGGATAGCGTATGCAAATAGGAAGTATCATTCGGGTTTAATGTGGGGGGGCGTGGCTAGTGGGTTAGCGGGTGTGAAGTTTTCTGGGTCTCCTAGTGTGTTAGGGGAGAATAGAGCTAGGGAGGCTAGGAGGGTTAGTATTAATGCGAAACCTAGGATGTCTTTTGTGGTATAGTAAGGGTGGAATGGGATTTTGTCGCAGTCTGATGGGATACCTAGAGGGTTGTTTGAGCCTGTTTCGTGTAGGAATGTCAGGTGGACTAGGGTGAGACCTGCGATAACGAAAGGTAGGAGGAAGTGAAGGGCAAAGAATCGGGTGAGGGTTGGGTTGTCTACTGAGAATCCCCCCCAAACCCATTCTACCAGTGTTTGGCCAATGTAGGGAATTGCTGAAAAGAGGTTAGTGATGACTGTAGCTCCTCAGAATGATATTTGGCCTCATGGTAGAACGTAGCCTACGAAGGCGGTTGCTATGAGGGTGAGAAGGAGGATGACTCCAACGTTTCATGTTTCTTTGTTGAGGTATGAGCCGTAGTAAATTCCTCGGCCGATATGGAGGTAGATACAGATGAAGAAAAGTGAGGCTCCGTTTGCGTGGAGGTTACGGATGAGTCAGCCAAATTGTACGTCTCGGCATATGTGGGCGACTGAAGCGAAAGCTAGGGAAGTGTCTGCTGTGTAGTGTATGGCTAGTAGGAGGCCTGTGACGATTTGGGTAATTAAGCAGAGGCCTAGTAGAGACCCGAAGTTTCACCATGTTGAAATGTTTGATGGTGTGGGGAGGTCAATTAAGGCGTTGTTGATGATTTTGAGTAGTTCGTGGTTTTTTCGAAGATTTGGGGCCATTAGGTTATGTCTGTAAGTGGAGATAAGGATGATGGTGATGGATAGGATGAATGATCCTAGATAGGCTTTGATCTGTCCGGAGTGCAGGGTTGTGGCAGTTTTGGATGCTGTTATTTGGAGGCTAGCTAGCCCTTCAGGTCCTAGTGCTTTGGCTCAGGATAGGTCGATTAGGTGTAGAGGGATGTTCTGGCTTCATTTTAGGGAGGAGGTTGTGCTGAGGCGGTGAATTAAGGGGTTGTAGTATCCTAGGGACGTGGAGAAGTTATGTAGGGTTGTTTGTTTTGGTGTAATGTGAGCTTGGGTTATTTTTGAGATTTCTAGAGCTAGGGCGATTCCTAGGGTTGTTACTACTAGTGCTGTAATTTTGATGTATAGTGGCATGGTTGTTGGGGGTGTTTTTGTTGGAGTAATGAATGAGGTAATTAGGAAGCCTGCTGTGATACTTCCTAATGCTAGGCGGGTGATGGGGTAGATAATTGCGGGGTTATTTTCGTTTATTGGAGTGAGGGGGGAGATTCGAACGAAGCCTGCTTGAACTAATATGGTCATACGAATTGTGTATACTGCGGTAAAGGATGTGGCTACAAGGGTTAGGATGAGGGCTCAGGCATTTAGGTAGGATGTGTTTAGGTTCTCGATAATTTGGTCTTTTGAGTAGAATCCTGCTAGAAATGGCATTCCTATTAAGGCTAGGTTTCCGATGGTGAGGCAGGAGGTGGTTGTTGGTAGTATTTTTTGTAATCCTCCCATTTTTCGGATGTCTTGTTCACCATTTAGGTTGTGAATGATGGAGCCTGAACATAGGAAAAGTATGGCCTTGAAGAAGGCATGGGTTGAGATGTGAAGGAAAGCTAGTTCTGGGAGATTTAAGCCGATGGTGACTATTATTAGGCCTAGTTGACTTGAGGTTGAGAAGGCGATAATTTTTTTAATGTCGTTTTGGGTGAGGGCGCACGTGGCTGCGAATAGGGTTGATAAGGCACCGAGGCATAGGCATAGTGTGAGGGCAGTTTGGTTGTTGTAGAATAGAGGGTGGGTTCGGATTAGTAGGAAAATTCCGGCTACTACTATTGTGCTGGAGTGGAGGAGGGCCGATACAGGGGTAGGCCCTTCTATGGCGGCGGGTAGTCATGGGTGTAGGCCGAATTGTGCGGATTTTCCGGCTGCGGCTAGAATGAGGCCTAGAAGGGGCAGTGTTGGGGTTGGAGAGGGTGAGGATAGTTGGTTGAGTTCTCATGTATTTATGGTAGAGGCTAGTCATGCCATGGATAGGATAAGTCCGATATCTCCGATTCGGTTATAAAGGATGGCTTGTAGGGCGGCGGTGTTGGCTTCTGCTCGGCCGTGTCATCAGCTGATTAGAAGGAAGGATATAATTCCTACTCCTTCTCAGCCGATGAAGAGGACGAATAGGTTGTTGGCGATGATTAGGATGAGTATGGCTATTAGGAATAGTAGGAGGTACGTAAAGAATTTTGTAATGTATGGGTCTGAGGCTATGTATCATGTTGCAAATTGTAGAATAGATCATGATACGAATAGGGCGATTGGGAAGAAAGTGAGGGAGTAGAAATCTATTTTTAGGCTGATTGGGATTTTGAAGTTTATGATAAATTTTCATTCTCAGAGGGAGGTTAGGCTTTCTGCACCTGAGTGGATATGAATTATTATGGGGATGGTGCTGATTAGGAAGGAAGCTTTTACTGTGGTTGTGATGGTAGCTGGGGTATTTTTAAGGTTATTTGATAATAGTGGGTATAGGATTGGGGTGGATAAGGTGGCTAGGGTTAGGAGTGTGAATGTGTTTAGGACTAGTGGGAGGTCCATTACTTTCACTTGGATTTGCACCAAGGTGGATGGTTCCTAAGACCATTGGATTACTGCTATCCTTTGAAAGTAAGGGGGCTGAGGTTTTATACTCAGATGCGAGAGTTAGCAGTTCTCGTTGGTTGAACCTCCCCTCGGCAGGCAAGAAGGATTTAACTTCTATTTTTAGAATCACAGTCTAATGTTTTGGTTGAAACTATGTCTGCATATAGGCATGCCTGAGATGAGTTCGGGTTTTAGGATCAGTAAGAGTATGGGGATTACGTGTAGGGTTATGAGGAGGTGTTCTCGTGTGGAGGAGTTTTGTATTGATGTAATATGAGATGGTAGTGTTCCTCGTTGAGTTGTTATGAATATGTATAGTGTATATGAGGCGGTGAATAGTATTGTGGCTCCTGTTAGGATGATTGTGAAGGAAGATCAGTTGAATAGTGAAATTACAATTGTTAGTTCTGCTATAAAGTTTGTTGTTGGTGGGAGGGCTATGTTTGTGAGGTTGGCTAATAATCATCAAATAGCTATTAGTGGTAGGAGGGGTTGCAGTCCTCGTGTGAGTAGGAGAATTCGGCTGTGGGTTCGTTCGTAGTTGGTATTGGCTAAGCAGAACAGCATTGAGGAGGTTAGGCCGTGTGAGATTATCATTATTATTGCTCCTGAGAATGCTCATTGGGTTTGGATTATGGTTGCGGCTACGACTAGGCCTATATGGCTGACTGATGAGTAGGCGATTAGTGCTTTTAGGTCAGTTTGTCGTAGACAGGTGGCGCTAGTTATCACTGCTCCTCATAATGCGAGAGTAATGAAGGGGTAGTGGAGGTTGTTTGATGGTGGGTTTACTAGCATGGTGACTCGTATGATTCCGTATCCTCCAAGCTTTAGTAGTAGGGCTGCTAGTAGTATGGAGCCGGCGATTGGGGCTTCTACGTGGGCTTTGGGTAGTCAGAGGTGAAGTCCATATAGGGGGGATTTGACTATGAAGGCTAATAGTAGGGCTATGCTTGCTACTATGCCAGATCATGAGTTGTTAAGTGTAGGATGTGATAGTTTAATTATTGGGAGGTATAGTGTGCCAATTAGGTTTTGTAGATGTAGGATGGCGATTAATAGGGGGAGGGAGCTGGCAAGTGTGTAGGATAGGAGGTAAACACCGGCGTTTAGGCGTTCTGGTTGATTACCTCATCGTGTGATGAGGATTAGGGTGGGGACTAAGGTTGCTTCGAATGCGATGTAGAATAATATTAATTCTGAGGCGGAGAAGGCTGTTAGGATGAAGAGTTGGGCTAGAATGATTGTAGTGGCAAAGATTCGTTTGCGGATGATAGGTTCTTGTTCTAGGTGGTTTTGGCTTGCTATGATTATTAGTGGGAGTAATCAACATGATAGGACTAGCAGGGGGGAGGAGATTTGGTCTACAGCAGTTCAGGGCGTTAGTCCTTTGTTTGGGTAGTATGTTGGAGCTAGTCATTGGAGGCTGATGGTGGCGATTAATAGGCTATGGGTGGTAATATTGGTTCACAGATGTTTGTGTGTGGTTAGGATGGTTAGTGGGAGGAGTATAGCGGTTGGGATGATGATTTTTAGCATTGTAGTAGGTTAAAGTTGTGTAAGTGGTCGGAGCCGTGAGTTCGGGTGGAGGCTACTAGTAGGGCTAGGCCTGTGCCTGCTTCGCAGGCGGAAAAGGTTAATATGATGATGGGTAGGATGATGAATGATGGTGCTTGCATTTGGATGGGTCATATGGTTAGGGCGATGTATATGGATAATATTATGCTTTCCAGACATAGTAGGGCAGAGATTAGATGGGTTCGGTGGAAGGCTAGGCCTAGGCAGCTTAGGATGAAGGCTGAGTAGAAACTTAAGTGGAGGTAGGGCATGAAGAAAGTTATAGGGTTTTAACTATAATTTGTTGAGTCGAAATCAACTGTCTTGGTTAGACTAACTTTCTGTTATTCTGCTCATTCTAGTCCTCCTTGGATTCATTCGTATACCAGTCCTAGTGTTAAGAGTAGGATGAGGGAGGTTATTCATGTTAGGGTAGCAGTGGGGTGTTGAAGCTGGATTGCTCATGGTAGGGGGAGAAGTAGGGCGATTTCT
This sequence comes from Anomalospiza imberbis, assembly GCF_031753505.1. NCBI lineage: Eukaryota > Metazoa > Chordata > Aves > Passeriformes > Viduidae > Anomalospiza > Anomalospiza imberbis. Next base: position 68,891,340 of record NC_089721.1, read on the forward strand.
AGGTCGAACAGGAGGAATATGATGGCTACTAGGAAGAAGCGGATTGAGAATGGTAGTCGGGCAGATCCTAAAGGGTCAAATCCGCATTCGTATGGGGATAGTTTTTCTGGGTCTGGATTTATTTGGGTGATTCAAAAGTTTAGTAGAGTTAGTAGGATACTTAGGGTCAGGGATGAAATGAATATGAATAGGATTATGTTTATTACTCTTCTCTGGGTTTAAACCAGATTTTAAGGATTGGAAGTCGATTGTAATTAATATACTAGAAGAGTAAGATCCTCATCAGTAGATGGAAATGTATAGGAGAAGTCATACGACGTCTACGAAGTGTCAGTATCATGCTGCTGCTTCAAAGCCGAAATGGTGGTTTGGTGTAAAGTGGTATTTGATTAGACGTAGAAGGCATACTAGTAGGAAGGTAGTGCCAATAATTACATGAAGGCCGTGGAATCCGGTAGCGACGAAGAAGGTGGAGCCGTAGACTCCGTCAGCGATGGAGAATGGGGCTTCGTAGTATTCTATGGCTTGGAGGGCTGTGAAGTAAAGTCCTAGGAGTACTGTTAAGAGTAGGGCGTGGATTGCTTGTTTTCGGTTGGCTTCTATGATACTGTGGTGGGCTCATGTGACGGTGATTCCTGAGGCTAGGAGAATTGTGGTATTTAGGAGTGGGACGTCCATGGGGTTTAGGGGTTTAATTCCAACTGGCGGTCATTGTCCTCCTAGTTCTGGGGTGGGGGCTAGGCTTGAGTGGAAGAAGGCTCAAAAGAACCCTAGGAAGAAGAAGGCCTCAGATGTGATGAATAAGGCTATGCCGTATCGGAGGCTTTTTTGGACGGTTGGGGTGTGGTGTCCTTGGAATGTGCTTTCTCGTACGATATCTCGTCATCATTGGAATATAACTAGGGTAGTGGAGAGTAAGCCTAGGACTAGGAGTCAAGGGGAGTTATAGTGAAATCATATTGTTAGTCCTGAGGCGGTTAGGAGGGCAGCGGCTGCTCCTAGAATGGGCCATGGGCTGGGATCTACTATATGGTAAGAGTGTGCTTGGTGGGTCATTGTGGTTAGACGTTTTCTTGTAGGTAGAGGCTTAGTAGGAGGACAAAGACGTAAGCTTGAATTATTGCCACTGCAATTTCCAGCATAGTTAATAAGAAGAGGACTAGAAGGGCTAGGAGTGAGGCTGCTGGTATTGTTGAGGCTAAGGTTATTGTGGCTGTGGAGATTAGTTGAATTAATAGGTGGCCTGCCGTAAGGTTAGCTGTTAGTCGTACTCCCAGGGCTAAGGGTCGAATGAGTAGGCTGGTTGTTTCGATTATAATTAGAGCTGGGATTAGTGGTGTGGGAGTCCCTTCTGGCAGAAGGTGGGCTAGGGATGTGGAGGGTTGGTTTCGTAGTCCTGTTAGCAGGGTAGCAAGTCATAGGGGGAAGGCTAGTGCTAGGCTTATGGATAGTTGAGTGGTTGGGGTGAATGTGTAGGGTAATAGCCCTAGTAGATTGATCAGTAGGAGGAAGATTATTAGGGAGGTTAAGATTAGGGCTCATTTGTGCCCTTTTTTGTTTAATGGGGTTATTAGTTGTTTTGTCACTATGTTGATGAATCATAGCTGTAGAGTTGAGAGTCGGTTGGTGATTCATCGGTTGTCTATGGAGGGTAACAGCAGAGCAGGGAATGTTATGGAGATAAGAATTAGGGGAATTCCTAGTAGGGATGGGCTTGAGAATTGGTCGAAAAGGTTTAGGTTCATGGTCAGATTCAAGGGGTGGTGTTTGGGGGGGTTGGAACTTTGTTAGTGGGAGGGTTTGGTGTAACAAAGGTTAAGATTTTAGGTTGGATGATCAGGGAGAATGTGAGTCATGAGATGAGTATAATAAAGAGTCATGGGCCTGGGTTTAGTTGGGGCATATCATTAAGGAGGAGACGGTCCTCTTTCTTTAGCTTAAAAGGCTAATGCTAGTTCATAGCTTCTTAATGATTGGGGTGTTTAGGATGAAATTGATGAGGATCAGCTCTCGAAGTTGGCTAGAGGAGTAGATTCTACTACAATGGGTATGAAGCTGTGATTAGCCCCGCAGATTTCTGAGCACTGTCCGTAGAACACTCCGGGCCGGGAGGCGAATAGGGAGGTTTGGTTTAGGCGACCTGGGATTGCATCGGTTTTTACGCCTAGGCTGGGGACTGCTCATGAGTGAAGTACGTCGTCAGCGGTGACGATGACCCGGACGGTAGAGCTTATTGGGATTACAACGCGATGGTCTACTTCTAGTAATCGGAAGTGGCCTAGGGGGAGGTCCGTTGTGGGGATCATGTAAGAGTCAAATGTGATATTTTTCAGGTCGGTGTACTCATATGATCAGTATCATTGGTGACCAATAGCTTTTAGGGTTAGGTCTGGTTCATTAATTTCGTCTATCATGTAAAGGATTCGCAGGGATGGTAGTGCTAGTGCTACTAGGACCATGGCTGGGAGAATTGTTCAGACAAGCTCGATTGCTTGGGCATTGGTTGTGTTGGAAGTTAGTTTTTCTGTGAGGGTGAAGGTTATTAGGTAGAGGACTAGGCTGCAGATTGCTAGAGCAACCATTAGAGCGTGGTCGTGGAATCCTATCAGTTCTTCTATGATAGGGGAGGAAGCGTCTTGGAAGTTAAGTTGTGAGTGGTTGGCCATGTTTGGGTGTGGAGATGCACTGGGTTTTCACCAGTGATTTAGTCTTGACAAGGCTATGTAATGGTTTTACTAGCATCTCTTTATGAGAAAGAAGCATAAGTGGTCTATGCGGTTGGCTTGAAACCAACATATGGGGGTTCAACTCCTTCCTTTCTTGTACTTGGACAAAAGCTGGTTCTTCGAAGGTGTGGAATGGTGGTGGGCATCCGTGGATTCATTCGACATTGGTGTTTGTTAGCTCTGGTCGGAAGACTTTACGTTTTGATGCGAGGGCTTCTCAGATGATAAATAGTAGTATGATTACGGCTGTTAGTGAGATGAGTGATCCTACTGATGAAATAGTGTTTCATAGTGTATAGGCGTCTGGGTAGTCTGAGTATCGTCGTGGTATACCGGCTAGGCCTAGGAAGTGTTGGGGGAAGAAGGTTAGATTAACCCCTACAAATATTACTCCGAAATGTGTTTTGGCTCATGTTGAGTGGAGAGTGTATCCGGTGAATAGGGGGAATCAGTGTGTGAATCCTGCTATGATTGCGAATACTGCTCCTATTGATAGGACGTAGTGGAAGTGGGCTACTACATAGTAGGTGTCGTGCAGGGCGATATCTAGTGAGGAGTTAGCCAGTACGATTCCTGTCAGTCCTCCGATGGTAAATAGGAAGATGAATCCTAGGGCTCATAGTATAGGTGGGTCTCATTTGATTGTTCCTCCGTGTAGTGTTGCTAATCAGCTGAATACTTTGATTCCAGTTGGGATGGCAATGATTATTGTAGCTGATGTGAAGTATGCTCGGGTGTCTACGTCTATTCCTACTGTGAACATGTGGTGGGCTCAAACGATAAAGCCTAGGAAGCCAATGGATAGCATGGCTCATACTATTCCTATATATCCGAATGGTTCTTTTTTTCCTGAGTAGTAAGTTACGACATGGGAGATGATACCGAAGCCTGGTAGAATGAGGATGTAGACTTCTGGGTGGCCGAAGAATCAGAAGAGGTGTTGATATAGTACTGGGTCTCCTCCTCCGGCTGGGTCAAAGAATGTGGTATTGAGGTTGCGGTCTGTGAGGAGTATTGTGATGCCAGCGGCTAGTACGGGGAGAGATAGGAGTAAGAGTACTGCTGTAATTAGGACTGATCAGACGAATAGGGGGGTTTGGTACTGTGATAGTGCAGGAGGTTTTATGTTGATTGCTGTCGTGATGAAGTTAATTGCACCTAGGATGGATGAGATACCTGCGAGGTGTAGTGAAAAGATGGCCAGGTCTACTGATGCTCCGGCATGTGTTAGGTTGCCTGCTAGCGGTGGGTAGACTGTTCAACCTGTCCCTGCTCCGGCTTCGACAGTTGAAGATGCTAGAAGTAGAAGGAAGGATGGGGGGAGTAGTCAAAAGCTTATGTTGTTTATTCGAGGGAATGCTATGTCTGGAGCTCCGATTATTAGAGGGACCAGTCAGTTTCCGAATCCTCCGATCATAATTGGTATAACTATGAAGAAGATTATTACGAAGGCATGGGCTGTGACTACAACGTTGTAGACTTGGTCGTCTCCTAGGAGGGATCCTGGCTGGCCTAGTTCTGCTCGAATGAGTAGGCTTAGGGCAGTGCCTACTATTCCGGCTCAGGCGCCAAAAATTAGGTAAAGGGTTCCGATATCTTTGTGGTTGGTTGAGAATAATCATCGGTTGATGGATGTCATAGGTAAGATGGCTGAGTGTATAAGCGTAAGGCTGTAGTCCTTTTCACAGAGGTTCAATTCCTCTTCTTATCGGCTCTGTGGTGAAGTTCATGGTGAGTTGCAAGCTCATTGATACGCATTAATTGTGCGTCGGAGTCTTAGGCAGAAGCCTGTTGGTTAGGGCATATAGCTGTTAACTATAGTATTGTGGGATCGAGGCCCATCTGTCTAGGGGGTAGGTAAAGTCCTAGCTTAATTAAAGTGTCTGAGTTGCATTTGGAAGATGCAGGGTAAAATCCTGCGGACTTTAAGCAGAAACTAAGAGGGTTTCACTCTTGTTTAAGGCTTTGAAGGCCTTCGGTTTGGGTAATCCTAAGTTTCTTAGACGGAGTAAAGGATTAGTGGGGAGATTGGCAGTATGGCAATGGATACTGTGATTAGAATAGCGACTAAGGGGCTGATTGGTTTGTTAGTGCGTCATTGTTTTATTTGGTTTGTGGTGTGAGGTGGGAGTGTGATGGTGGCACAGTATGCGAGTCGTAGATAGAAGAATAGGTTTAGTAGTGAGAGTAGGGAGATAATTGTAGCTGCTATTGCCATATCCTGTTTAGTTAGCTCTTGGATAATAAATCATTTTGGTAGGAATCCGGTCAGGGGTGGTAGGCCTGCTAGAGAGAGTAGGGTTAGTAGTAGTATTGTGTTTAATGATGGGGCTTTTGTCCATGAAGTAATTAGGGTGGATAGGTTAAGTGCTTTGGTTGAGTTAAGGGTTAGGAATACTGCTGCAGTTATTAGTGAGTATAAGTAGAAATTTAGTAGGGTGAGTTTAGGGCTGTAGGCAATAATAATAATTATTCATCCTAGGTGGGAGATAGAAGAGAAGGCTAGGATTTTTCGGATCTGTGTTTGGTTGAGTCCTATTCATCCTCCTAGGGCGACTGAAAGGATAGCTATAGCAGTTAGGATTATGGGGTCTAATGAGTGGGAGGTTATAAATAGCAGTGCGATAGGTGGGAGTTTTATGAACGTTGATAGGAGTAGTCCGGTGGTGAGGGGTGATCCTTGAAGGACTTCTGGGAATCAGAAGTGGAAGGGCACTAGTCCAAGTTTTATTGCAATTGCTGAGGTTAGGATTAGGCAGGATGGTGGGTTGGTTAGTTGGGTGATGTCTCACTGTCCGGTAGCTCATGCATTGGTTATGCTAGAGAATAGTACTAGGGCTGAGGCGGTTGCTTGGACTAGGAAATATTTAGTTGCGGCTTCAATGGCTCGTGGGTGGTGAGATTTTGAGATTAGGGGTAGAATAGCAAGTGTATTGATTTCAAGGCCGGTCCAAGCTGTTAGTCAGTGGTTGCTTGAAATTGTGATGGTGGTTCCTAGTATTAGGCTTAAAGTAAAAACTAGTTTCGCTTGGGGGTTCATTAGCAGGGGAAGGGGTTAGACCATCATTTTCGGGGTATGGGCCCGATAGCTTGTTTAGCTTACCCTACTAGGAAATAATATAAGGGAAGTATAGGGAGTTTTGATCTCTCTAGTGCAGGTTCAATTCCTGCTTTTCTAATTGCTAGGAAATGAGAGGGTTAGTGTACCTCTGTATTCACTTTATCATAGTGACCCTTAGTACTCAGGCACATTTCCTGAAATTACAGGCAGGGGGGTAGGCCTGCGTAGCAGATTAATAGGCTGGCGTGTCATAGACACAGGGCTAGTGTAAGCGGTAGGAAGTTTTTTCATAGTAGGTGCATTAGTTGATCGTACCGGAATCGGGGGTATGAGGCACGAACTCATAGGAATCCTGCTGATAGTAGCAGTGTTTTTGTGGCTAGTAGCACTGGATATAATTCTTGGGGTGGGTTAAGCATACTTGGGTTGAAGAACAGAATGACGGTTAGTGCGTTTATTAGTATGATGTTAGCGTATTCGGCGAGGAAAAATAGGGCGAATGGTCCTGCTGAGTATTCTACGTTAAAGCCAGAGACTAGTTCTGATTCTCCTTCTGTTAAATCGAAAGGGGCTCGATTCGTCTCGGCTAGCGTGGAAATGTATCATATTATGGCTAGTGGTCAGCAAGGGAAGATGAGGTAAATGGCTTCTTGGGTTACTGCAAGGGTGCTCAGAGAGAAGTTCCCACTGATAAGGACGACAGATAGGAGGATGATTGCGAGGGTTACCTCGTAGGAAATTGTTTGGGCAGCTGCTCGTAGTGCTCCAATTAGGGCATATTTTGAGTTGGAGGCTCATCCTGACCATAGGATGGAGTACACCGCTAGGCTTGACATGGCTAGTAGGAACAGTACGCCTAGGTTGAGGTCAGCTAGGGAGAATGGCAGTGGGAGTGGGGTTCAGATAGAGATTGCGAGAAGAAGGGCTAGGACAGGGGTTATTACGAATAGAATTGGGGAAGAGGTTGAGGGTCGGATGGGTTCTTTAATGAACAGTTTGATTCCGTCTGCCAAGGGCTGAAGAAGCCCAAATGGTCCGACAACATTTGGTCCTTTTCGGCCCTGTATGTAGCTTAAGATTTTGCGCTCTACTAGGGTCAGGAAAGCTACTGCAATTAGAATGGGTAGAGCATAGGATAGGGCTATAATGAGGTTAATAAGTATTGGGTGGTTAGTCATTGGGTTGTCTGTTTAGCTAGGGAGAGGATTTGAACCTCTGAGTTAAAGGACTTAAGCCTTTTGCATTTTCCGAGCTCTGCCACGCTAGCTAGTCCTTTTCTTGGACGTGGTTGGTTGTGATAGCTTTTCGTAATTAAGTTGGTTTTATTACTTAGGGCGAAGGCTTGCCTGTAGTATTGGCCTCACTTTTCCTATCCTTTCGTACTGGGAAGAGTTCATCATAGATGGAAACCGACCTGGATTACTCCGGTCTGAACTCAGATCACGTAGGACTGTTAATCGTTGAACAAACGAACCCTTAGCAGCTGCTGCACCGCTAGGATGTCCTGATCCAACATCGAGGTCGTAAACCTCCTCGTCGATACGGACTCTTGGAGGAGATTGCGCTGTTATCCCTGGGGTAGCTTGGTCCATTGATCAATTGTATTGGGTCTGGTTGCTGTTAGCACGTTGAGGGGTTGCTCTTGGTCTGGAGGTGTGGTCTAGTTTTTGGAGGTTTTGTTTTGCTCCAAGGTCGCCCCAACCGAAAAACGCGAACCAATCTCTTATAAGTTAGTGAACCCGGTGGGTGGGTATGTGTATTAAGGTGGTTGCTGGTTTTAAAGTTCCACAGGGTCTTCTCGTCTTATGTTATTATCCCTGCTTTTGTACAGGGAGATCAATTTCACCGATTGCCTGTAAGAGACAGTTAAGACCTCGTTTAGCCATTCATACAAGTCTCGATTTACGGGACAATTGATTGCGCTACCTTTGCACGGTCAGTATACCGCGGCCGTTGAACGTGAGTCACCGGGCAGGCATCACCTTCAATACTTGTTTGTTGGTTTGCTGAAGGCTATGTTTTTGGTAAACAGTCGGGCCTTGACGGTTTGCCTAGTTCCTTTTACAGGTTTTAATCTTTCTTAATGGACGCTCCTCTGTCGGGTTAACAATGTGTTTAATACTCTGCTTGTTTGATTAGTCGTATATTGGTGATTTGTTAATAATGTACGGATGTAAGCTTGCGTCGTAGAGGGAGGACCCTGGTTACTCATTCTAGCATTAATTCTCCTATTTGTATATAGGTTAGCCTGTTAATGGTGAGGGAGTCATAATGTTCTTATATTTTTTGGTACGGAGCTTTAACGCACTCTTTGTTGATGGCTGCTTGAGGGCCCACAGTAGCGGTCGTTTAACAGTATTTATCCGCTCGTTGAGATTGTATTCTTTTTTAAAGGAGCTGTCCCTCCTTTAAATAGCCCTTAATTCGCTTCATTAGGGTTCGTGATTTCCTTGGAGGAGAATTAAGAGTGAACTTAGATTCGTTTCACAGGCAACCAGCTATCACCCAGCTCGATTGGCTTTTCACCACTACTAACAAGTCATCCCACTCTTTTGCCACAGAGACGGGTTCGCTCAATAATAGCTGCTCGTAAGTAGCTCGCTTGGGTTTCGGGATGGCAAACTTAAGTTCATTTTGCTTGGTTTTTCTTGCTAGACCATGATGCAAAAGGTACAAGGGCTGGTCTTTGCTGTTTTTAGCTTAGGTTTTTCACTAATATTTCATCTTTCCCTTACGGTACGTGGTCTCTATCGCTCCAATGGTGTCTTTTCTATCGCCTATACTAAGACTAGTGAATGCTTTAGTTGGGTGTGGTAAGTAGCTTGGTTATTCCAGGTCATGTCGATTGGGCTAGAGTTTGGCATCAAGACGATCTGGTGCAACAGATATTTTTCAGGCGTAAGCTGAATGCTTTGGGTTAAGCTACGTCTTGTTAATCTAAGTACACCTTCCGGTACACTTACCTTGTTACGACTTACCTCCTCTTTGGCTGGATGGCTTATTAATTTATGAGGGAAAGGGCGCCTATGAGGAGGGCGACGGGCGGTATGTACATGTTCCAGGGCCGGCTTTAAGAGGGCTCGATTGTCCCACTTTACTGCTAAATCCGCCTTCCAGGGACTGTTTCATGTCCCTTTGCCGTATGTTCTATACTAGAAAATGTAGCCCATTACTACCATTCCATAGGCTATACCTTGACCTGTCTTGCTAGCGGGTTAGGCTATTGCGCCCACTGTTGTGCTGTCAGGGGAGGTGGGCTGGCGACGGCGGTATGTAGGCTGATTTGGCAAGAAATGGTTAGGTGTAGCGTGGATCATCGATTACAGAACAGGCTCCTCTAGGTGGGTTTGGAACACCGCCAAGTCCTTAGAGTTTTAAGCGTTGGTGCTCGTAGTTCTCGGGCGGATGCTTGGGTAGGTTTAAGCATCAAGATTTAGGGCCAGGCATAGTGGGGTATCTAATCCCAGTTTGGGCCCTGGCTTTCGTGGAGTTCAATTAATCGTTGTTCTAAGATTTTCTTTGAGAAAGCGGCCTTATCGGCATCATGGGCTTATGACAGCTTAGTTGCCTTTTAGTCTTAGTTACTTGGATAGCATGTGACCACTCTTTACGCCGTTATAAAGTTAATTTGGGTCTCCTGTATGACCGCGGTGGCTGGCACAGGATTTACCGACCCTAAGATTGCTATGGCTAAGTCAAGTTTACACTCATTGCTTAATATTAACTACTGCTGAATGCCCGTGGGGGTGTGGCAATTGCAAGGCGTCTTGGGCTACGGTGAGGTGAGCCTGATACCCGCTCCTATCTGCCTCTTATGAGGTGTCCAGGGCTTCTACACTGGGGCGCGGATACTTGCATGTATAAACCTAGCAAAAACTAACAGTAAGGTTAGGACTAAGTCTTTTGTCTTTGGGTGCTTGTATAGCAGCCGTCTTGACATCTTCAGTGTCATGCTTTTTGTAAGCTACAGAGACAGTGGGTTTTGTGTTATTTGTTTGTTTGATTTTTTTATATTTTTGTTTGATCTTTATGGGTGGTGTAGGCAGGGGTAAATGAGGGTAAATTTTTTCGTGCGCGGGCGTTTAGCAAATGGTGGTTGGTTTAAGTGTAGTTTTTATAATTTTTTTAGATTCGTTTTTTGATGATGATGATGAAATTTTTAATTTGCAATATAATGAAATTATAGAGGATGATAAATTGAAAAGAAATGAATTGTAAACGTTTGGACAATGTAGGGAGAGTGCGGTTGTTTTTTTAACAAAAGTGATAAAAAAAATGTCAAGATAAAAAAAAAAGATGCGTAAAATAGCGTTTGAACGTAAGTTCCTAGAAATAGGTAGAATAATAAGCATGTCCGGGAAGCATTAAACTATCTGCTACCCGAGAGGGTTTTAGCGCGCACTCCATGAATGGGGTCAAAGTGCATCAGTGTCAAGTTTGCGACGACCTTATCCGTAAGCCATGACATTCTGGGTGGTAGGGGATTCATATGCTCGGCGGTCATGTGATGGACATGTCAAGAGGAAGATAACTCCTGCAGTGCACTTGAGGGGCTTATTGAAGAGACGCCAAAAGAAAACAAGTGTAGGAGGTCGGTATGCCGCGATAAAGAAATCAGGGAGGAGTATTCAACCGACCACTTGTATCTGTGAAGAGCAAGAGAGACGGATTGAAGCAAGTTATGGTCCTGAAGTTACAACCACTCGCACAAAAGAGCAAGTAGTGTTCGGGGTTTAGGGGGAAAGTATGTGTCGCCGGCCAAGAACCGATGATACCCCTAGCGTTGAGTAGCTATGGCCTCGTGAGAAGCGCGATCAATAAATAACCTTGCCCTCTGGCTTGGGAGTGCTTGAAGGCTGTTGGACTGGAAAAGTACCTAGGAGGTGGGCGAATTCACTAGACTAGGGGAATGCAAAGGTGTCTAGGGACAATCCTCGTTTACGAGAGGGGTAAGCATGCACAGCAAAGAAATTGCTAGTGATATGGGTAACGCTTGTGACCGGGGGGGAGGTAGGATCACTTGGGCTGTATGGTACCTGAAACAAGAATGTGCCTGGAGTATAACCCGTCCGAAAACCATCAGTTTTGGAGATAATGTTTGGGCTTTTCGTGGAGTGCCATGACGTATGATGTGGACCATCCTACATTTCAGTATATGTCTGATGGGGCAAAGAGTGTAATGCATCTTGTACATACCCTAAGAAGCATGAGAAAAACATGCGGGGGGGGAAGGGGGGGGCCCTGGATCTAGGCGTTTCTGTAGTTAATAGTCTATAACAGCAGCTTTTCAGGCTGCGGTTCTCGGATAAGGGCCGAGCAGGAACATATGATAGCATTTGTTTTGTTTTTAGGACTGTGTTTCGTTTTGGGGGGACTAGCAGTTTCCTCCAACCCGTCTCCTTATTATGGGGTGATGGGGTTGGTTGTGGCTGCTGTTGCTGGATGTGGTTGGTTAGTGAGCTTGGGTGTGTCCTTTATGTCCTTGGTATTGGTTATGGTTTATTTGGGTGGTATATTGGTGGTGTTTGTTTATTCAGTGTCGTTAGCGGCGGATCCTTACCCTGAGGCTTGGGCTAGTTGGGGGGTTGTTGGTTATGGGTTTGGGTTAGGCCTGGTTGTTATGGTGGGGCTTGTTGTAAGTGGTGTGTTTGGGTTGTTGTCGAATGGGGGTACAGTGAGTGGTGTAGGGTTGCTGTCGGTTCAGTTAGATCTTAGTGGGGTGTCAGTTCTTTATTCAGAGGGGGCTGGGTTGCTTATGATTGGGGGGTGGGGGTTATTGTTGACTCTGTTTGTGGTTCTGGAATTAGTGCGGGGGTTGTCTCGGGGGGCGATTCGGGCTGTTTAGGAGGGGGGTCAGAAAGTAGTTTAGTTGAAAACGCCAGCTTTGGGAGTTGGTGAGGGAGGTTTGAACCCTTCCTTTCTGATTTGATGGGGACTCTAAGAAGAGGTTTAGTCTTCAATCTTTGGTTTACAAGACCAATGTTTTTATAAACTATTAGAGTGGATTACAGTTTTAATATTTTGTTCTCTAGTGCGGCTGCGAGGGGGAATAGGACTAGAATGATGGTGAAGTAGGAGATTGAGGCTAGTTGGCCGATGATGATGAACGGATGTTCTACCGGTTGGCTGCCGACTCAGGTTAGGACTAGGACGTTGGCGACTAATGTTCAAAATAGGATTTGTGAGATGGGTCGGAAGGTTATTGATCGTAGTTTGGATGTGTGGAGTAGGGGTAAGAGGAATAGGACTAGAATTGAGGCAGCTAGGGCTAAGACTCCTCCTAGTTTGTTTGGGATGGAGCGTAGGATAGCGTATGCAAATAGGAAGTATCATTCGGGTTTAATGTGGGGGGGCGTGGCTAGTGGGTTAGCGGGTGTGAAGTTTTCTGGGTCTCCTAGTGTGTTAGGGGAGAATAGAGCTAGGGAGGCTAGGAGGGTTAGTATTAATGCGAAACCTAGGATGTCTTTTGTGGTATAGTAAGGGTGGAATGGGATTTTGTCGCAGTCTGATGGGATACCTAGAGGGTTGTTTGAGCCTGTTTCGTGTAGGAATGTCAGGTGGACTAGGGTGAGACCTGCGATAACGAAAGGTAGGAGGAAGTGAAGGGCAAAGAATCGGGTGAGGGTTGGGTTGTCTACTGAGAATCCCCCCCAAACCCATTCTACCAGTGTTTGGCCAATGTAGGGAATTGCTGAAAAGAGGTTAGTGATGACTGTAGCTCCTCAGAATGATATTTGGCCTCATGGTAGAACGTAGCCTACGAAGGCGGTTGCTATGAGGGTGAGAAGGAGGATGACTCCAACGTTTCATGTTTCTTTGTTGAGGTATGAGCCGTAGTAAATTCCTCGGCCGATATGGAGGTAGATACAGATGAAGAAAAGTGAGGCTCCGTTTGCGTGGAGGTTACGGATGAGTCAGCCAAATTGTACGTCTCGGCATATGTGGGCGACTGAAGCGAAAGCTAGGGAAGTGTCTGCTGTGTAGTGTATGGCTAGTAGGAGGCCTGTGACGATTTGGGTAATTAAGCAGAGGCCTAGTAGAGACCCGAAGTTTCACCATGTTGAAATGTTTGATGGTGTGGGGAGGTCAATTAAGGCGTTGTTGATGATTTTGAGTAGTTCGTGGTTTTTTCGAAGATTTGGGGCCATTAGGTTATGTCTGTAAGTGGAGATAAGGATGATGGTGATGGATAGGATGAATGATCCTAGATAGGCTTTGATCTGTCCGGAGTGCAGGGTTGTGGCAGTTTTGGATGCTGTTATTTGGAGGCTAGCTAGCCCTTCAGGTCCTAGTGCTTTGGCTCAGGATAGGTCGATTAGGTGTAGAGGGATGTTCTGGCTTCATTTTAGGGAGGAGGTTGTGCTGAGGCGGTGAATTAAGGGGTTGTAGTATCCTAGGGACGTGGAGAAGTTATGTAGGGTTGTTTGTTTTGGTGTAATGTGAGCTTGGGTTATTTTTGAGATTTCTAGAGCTAGGGCGATTCCTAGGGTTGTTACTACTAGTGCTGTAATTTTGATGTATAGTGGCATGGTTGTTGGGGGTGTTTTTGTTGGAGTAATGAATGAGGTAATTAGGAAGCCTGCTGTGATACTTCCTAATGCTAGGCGGGTGATGGGGTAGATAATTGCGGGGTTATTTTCGTTTATTGGAGTGAGGGGGGAGATTCGAACGAAGCCTGCTTGAACTAATATGGTCATACGAATTGTGTATACTGCGGTAAAGGATGTGGCTACAAGGGTTAGGATGAGGGCTCAGGCATTTAGGTAGGATGTGTTTAGGTTCTCGATAATTTGGTCTTTTGAGTAGAATCCTGCTAGAAATGGCATTCCTATTAAGGCTAGGTTTCCGATGGTGAGGCAGGAGGTGGTTGTTGGTAGTATTTTTTGTAATCCTCCCATTTTTCGGATGTCTTGTTCACCATTTAGGTTGTGAATGATGGAGCCTGAACATAGGAAAAGTATGGCCTTGAAGAAGGCATGGGTTGAGATGTGAAGGAAAGCTAGTTCTGGGAGATTTAAGCCGATGGTGACTATTATTAGGCCTAGTTGACTTGAGGTTGAGAAGGCGATAATTTTTTTAATGTCGTTTTGGGTGAGGGCGCACGTGGCTGCGAATAGGGTTGATAAGGCACCGAGGCATAGGCATAGTGTGAGGGCAGTTTGGTTGTTGTAGAATAGAGGGTGGGTTCGGATTAGTAGGAAAATTCCGGCTACTACTATTGTGCTGGAGTGGAGGAGGGCCGATACAGGGGTAGGCCCTTCTATGGCGGCGGGTAGTCATGGGTGTAGGCCGAATTGTGCGGATTTTCCGGCTGCGGCTAGAATGAGGCCTAGAAGGGGCAGTGTTGGGGTTGGAGAGGGTGAGGATAGTTGGTTGAGTTCTCATGTATTTATGGTAGAGGCTAGTCATGCCATGGATAGGATAAGTCCGATATCTCCGATTCGGTTATAAAGGATGGCTTGTAGGGCGGCGGTGTTGGCTTCTGCTCGGCCGTGTCATCAGCTGATTAGAAGGAAGGATATAATTCCTACTCCTTCTCAGCCGATGAAGAGGACGAATAGGTTGTTGGCGATGATTAGGATGAGTATGGCTATTAGGAATAGTAGGAGGTACGTAAAGAATTTTGTAATGTATGGGTCTGAGGCTATGTATCATGTTGCAAATTGTAGAATAGATCATGATACGAATAGGGCGATTGGGAAGAAAGTGAGGGAGTAGAAATCTATTTTTAGGCTGATTGGGATTTTGAAGTTTATGATAAATTTTCATTCTCAGAGGGAGGTTAGGCTTTCTGCACCTGAGTGGATATGAATTATTATGGGGATGGTGCTGATTAGGAAGGAAGCTTTTACTGTGGTTGTGATGGTAGCTGGGGTATTTTTAAGGTTATTTGATAATAGTGGGTATAGGATTGGGGTGGATAAGGTGGCTAGGGTTAGGAGTGTGAATGTGTTTAGGACTAGTGGGAGGTCCATTACTTTCACTTGGATTTGCACCAAGGTGGATGGTTCCTAAGACCATTGGATTACTGCTATCCTTTGAAAGTAAGGGGGCTGAGGTTTTATACTCAGATGCGAGAGTTAGCAGTTCTCGTTGGTTGAACCTCCCCTCGGCAGGCAAGAAGGATTTAACTTCTATTTTTAGAATCACAGTCTAATGTTTTGGTTGAAACTATGTCTGCATATAGGCATGCCTGAGATGAGTTCGGGTTTTAGGATCAGTAAGAGTATGGGGATTACGTGTAGGGTTATGAGGAGGTGTTCTCGTGTGGAGGAGTTTTGTATTGATGTAATATGAGATGGTAGTGTTCCTCGTTGAGTTGTTATGAATATGTATAGTGTATATGAGGCGGTGAATAGTATTGTGGCTCCTGTTAGGATGATTGTGAAGGAAGATCAGTTGAATAGTGAAATTACAATTGTTAGTTCTGCTATAAAGTTTGTTGTTGGTGGGAGGGCTATGTTTGTGAGGTTGGCTAATAATCATCAAATAGCTATTAGTGGTAGGAGGGGTTGCAGTCCTCGTGTGAGTAGGAGAATTCGGCTGTGGGTTCGTTCGTAGTTGGTATTGGCTAAGCAGAACAGCATTGAGGAGGTTAGGCCGTGTGAGATTATCATTATTATTGCTCCTGAGAATGCTCATTGGGTTTGGATTATGGTTGCGGCTACGACTAGGCCTATATGGCTGACTGATGAGTAGGCGATTAGTGCTTTTAGGTCAGTTTGTCGTAGACAGGTGGCGCTAGTTATCACTGCTCCTCATAATGCGAGAGTAATGAAGGGGTAGTGGAGGTTGTTTGATGGTGGGTTTACTAGCATGGTGACTCGTATGATTCCGTATCCTCCAAGCTTTAGTAGTAGGGCTGCTAGTAGTATGGAGCCGGCGATTGGGGCTTCTACGTGGGCTTTGGGTAGTCAGAGGTGAAGTCCATATAGGGGGGATTTGACTATGAAGGCTAATAGTAGGGCTATGCTTGCTACTATGCCAGATCATGAGTTGTTAAGTGTAGGATGTGATAGTTTAATTATTGGGAGGTATAGTGTGCCAATTAGGTTTTGTAGATGTAGGATGGCGATTAATAGGGGGAGGGAGCTGGCAAGTGTGTAGGATAGGAGGTAAACACCGGCGTTTAGGCGTTCTGGTTGATTACCTCATCGTGTGATGAGGATTAGGGTGGGGACTAAGGTTGCTTCGAATGCGATGTAGAATAATATTAATTCTGAGGCGGAGAAGGCTGTTAGGATGAAGAGTTGGGCTAGAATGATTGTAGTGGCAAAGATTCGTTTGCGGATGATAGGTTCTTGTTCTAGGTGGTTTTGGCTTGCTATGATTATTAGTGGGAGTAATCAACATGATAGGACTAGCAGGGGGGAGGAGATTTGGTCTACAGCAGTTCAGGGCGTTAGTCCTTTGTTTGGGTAGTATGTTGGAGCTAGTCATTGGAGGCTGATGGTGGCGATTAATAGGCTATGGGTGGTAATATTGGTTCACAGATGTTTGTGTGTGGTTAGGATGGTTAGTGGGAGGAGTATAGCGGTTGGGATGATGATTTTTAGCATTGTAGTAGGTTAAAGTTGTGTAAGTGGTCGGAGCCGTGAGTTCGGGTGGAGGCTACTAGTAGGGCTAGGCCTGTGCCTGCTTCGCAGGCGGAAAAGGTTAATATGATGATGGGTAGGATGATGAATGATGGTGCTTGCATTTGGATGGGTCATATGGTTAGGGCGATGTATATGGATAATATTATGCTTTCCAGACATAGTAGGGCAGAGATTAGATGGGTTCGGTGGAAGGCTAGGCCTAGGCAGCTTAGGATGAAGGCTGAGTAGAAACTTAAGTGGAGGTAGGGCATGAAGAAAGTTATAGGGTTTTAACTATAATTTGTTGAGTCGAAATCAACTGTCTTGGTTAGACTAACTTTCTGTTATTCTGCTCATTCTAGTCCTCCTTGGATTCATTCGTATACCAGTCCTAGTGTTAAGAGTAGGATGAGGGAGGTTATTCATGTTAGGGTAGCAGTGGGGTGTTGAAGCTGGATTGCTCATGGTAGGGGGAGAAGTAGGGCGATTTCTAGGTCGAACAGGAGGAATATGATGGCTACTAGGAAGAAGCGGATTGAGAATGGTAGTCGGGCAGATCCTAAAGGGTCAAATCCGCATTCGTATGGGGATAGTTTTTCTGGGTCTGGATTTATTTGGGTGATTCAAAAGTTTAGTAGAGTTAGTAGGATACTTAGGGTCAGGGATGAAATGAATATGAATAGGATTATGTTTATTACTCTTCTCTGGGTTTAAACCAGATTTTAAGGATTGGAAGTCGATTGTAATTAATATACTAGAAGAGTAAGATCCTCATCAGTAGATGGAAATGTATAGGAGAAGTCATACGACGTCTACGAAGTGTCAGTATCATGCTGCTGCTTCAAAGCCGAAATGGTGGTTTGGTGTAAAGTGGTATTTGATTAGACGTAGAAGGCATACTAGTAGGAAGGTAGTGCCAATAATTACATGAAGGCCGTGGAATCCGGTAGCGACGAAGAAGGTGGAGCCGTAGACTCCGTCAGCGATGGAGAATGGGGCTTCGTAGTATTCTATGGCTTGGAGGGCTGTGAAGTAAAGTCCTAGGAGTACTGTTAAGAGTAGGGCGTGGATTGCTTGTTTTCGGTTGGCTTCTATGATACTGTGGTGGGCTCATGTGACGGTGATTCCTGAGGCTAGGAGAATTGTGGTATTTAGGAGTGGGACGTCCATGGGGTTTAGGGGTTTAATTCCAACTGGCGGTCATTGTCCTCCTAGTTCTGGGGTGGGGGCTAGGCTTGAGTGGAAGAAGGCTCAAAAGAACCCTAGGAAGAAGAAGGCCTCAGATGTGATGAATAAGGCTATGCCGTATCGGAGGCTTTTTTGGACGGTTGGGGTGTGGTGTCCTTGGAATGTGCTTTCTCGTACGATATCTCGTCATCATTGGAATATAACTAGGGTAGTGGAGAGTAAGCCTAGGACTAGGAGTCAAGGGGAGTTATAGTGAAATCATATTGTTAGTCCTGAGGCGGTTAGGAGGGCAGCGGCTGCTCCTAGAATGGGCCATGGGCTGGGATCTACTATATGGTAAGAGTGTGCTTGGTGGGTCATTGTGGTTAGACGTTTTCTTGTAGGTAGAGGCTTAGTAGGAGGACAAAGACGTAAGCTTGAATTATTGCCACTGCAATTTCCAGCATAGTTAATAAGAAGAGGACTAGAAGGGCTAGGAGTGAGGCTGCTGGTATTGTTGAGGCTAAGGTTATTGTGGCTGTGGAGATTAGTTGAATTAATAGGTGGCCTGCCGTAAGGTTAGCTGTTAGTCGTACTCCCAGGGCTAAGGGTCGAATGAGTAGGCTGGTTGTTTCGATTATAATTAGAGCTGGGATTAGTGGTGTGGGAGTCCCTTCTGGCAGAAGGTGGGCTAGGGATGTGGAGGGTTGGTTTCGTAGTCCTGTTAGCAGGGTAGCAAGTCATAGGGGGAAGGCTAGTGCTAGGCTTATGGATAGTTGAGTGGTTGGGGTGAATGTGTAGGGTAATAGCCCTAGTAGATTGATCAGTAGGAGGAAGATTATTAGGGAGGTTAAGATTAGGGCTCATTTGTGCCCTTTTTTGTTTAATGGGGTTATTAGTTGTTTTGTCACTATGTTGATGAATCATAGCTGTAGAGTTGAGAGTCGGTTGGTGATTCATCGGTTGTCTATGGAGGGTAACAGCAGAGCAGGGAATGTTATGGAGATAAGAATTAGGGGAATTCCTAGTAGGGATGGGCTTGAGAATTGGTCGAAAAGGTTTAGGTTCATGGTCAGATTCAAGGGGTGGTGTTTGGGGGGGTTGGAACTTTGTTAGTGGGAGGGTTTGGTGTAACAAAGGTTAAGATTTTAGGTTGGATGATCAGGGAGAATGTGAGTCATGAGATGAGTATAATAAAGAGTCATGGGCCTGGGTTTAGTTGGGGCATATCATTAAGGAGGAGACGGTCCTCTTTCTTTAGCTTAAAAGGCTAATGCTAGTTCATAGCTTCTTAATGATTGGGGTGTTTAGGATGAAATTGATGAGGATCAGCTCTCGAAGTTGGCTAGAGGAGTAGATTCTACTACAATGGGTATGAAGCTGTGATTAGCCCCGCAGATTTCTGAGCACTGTCCGTAGAACACTCCGGGCCGGGAGGCGAATAGGGAGGTTTGGTTTAGGCGACCTGGGATTGCATCGGTTTTTACGCCTAGGCTGGGGACTGCTCATGAGTGAAGTACGTCGTCAGCGGTGACGATGACCCGGACGGTAGAGCTTATTGGGATTACAACGCGATGGTCTACTTCTAGTAATCGGAAGTGGCCTAGGGGGAGGTCCGTTGTGGGGATCATGTAAGAGTCAAATGTGATATTTTTCAGGTCGGTGTACTCATATGATCAGTATCATTGGTGACCAATAGCTTTTAGGGTTAGGTCTGGTTCATTAATTTCGTCTATCATGTAAAGGATTCGCAGGGATGGTAGTGCTAGTGCTACTAGGACCATGGCTGGGAGAATTGTTCAGACAAGCTCGATTGCTTGGGCATTGGTTGTGTTGGAAGTTAGTTTTTCTGTGAGGGTGAAGGTTATTAGGTAGAGGACTAGGCTGCAGATTGCTAGAGCAACCATTAGAGCGTGGTCGTGGAATCCTATCAGTTCTTCTATGATAGGGGAGGAAGCGTCTTGGAAGTTAAGTTGTGAGTGGTTGGCCATGTTTGGGTGTGGAGATGCACTGGGTTTTCACCAGTGATTTAGTCTTGACAAGGCTATGTAATGGTTTTACTAGCATCTCTTTATGAGAAAGAAGCATAAGTGGTCTATGCGGTTGGCTTGAAACCAACATATGGGGGTTCAACTCCTTCCTTTCTTGTACTTGGACAAAAGCTGGTTCTTCGAAGGTGTGGAATGGTGGTGGGCATCCGTGGATTCATTCGACATTGGTGTTTGTTAGCTCTGGTCGGAAGACTTTACGTTTTGATGCGAGGGCTTCTCAGATGATAAATAGTAGTATGATTACGGCTGTTAGTGAGATGAGTGATCCTACTGATGAAATAGTGTTTCATAGTGTATAGGCGTCTGGGTAGTCTGAGTATCGTCGTGGTATACCGGCTAGGCCTAGGAAGTGTTGGGGGAAGAAGGTTAGATTAACCCCTACAAATATTACTCCGAAATGTGTTTTGGCTCATGTTGAGTGGAGAGTGTATCCGGTGAATAGGGGGAATCAGTGTGTGAATCCTGCTATGATTGCGAATACTGCTCCTATTGATAGGACGTAGTGGAAGTGGGCTACTACATAGTAGGTGTCGTGCAGGGCGATATCTAGTGAGGAGTTAGCCAGTACGATTCCTGTCAGTCCTCCGATGGTAAATAGGAAGATGAATCCTAGGGCTCATAGTATAGGTGGGTCTCATTTGATTGTTCCTCCGTGTAGTGTTGCTAATCAGCTGAATACTTTGATTCCAGTTGGGATGGCAATGATTATTGTAGCTGATGTGAAGTATGCTCGGGTGTCTACGTCTATTCCTACTGTGAACATGTGGTGGGCTCAAACGATAAAGCCTAGGAAGCCAATGGATAGCATGGCTCATACTATTCCTATATATCCGAATGGTTCTTTTTTTCCTGAGTAGTAAGTTACGACATGGGAGATGATACCGAAGCCTGGTAGAATGAGGATGTAGACTTCTGGGTGGCCGAAGAATCAGAAGAGGTGTTGATATAGTACTGGGTCTCCTCCTCCGGCTGGGTCAAAGAATGTGGTATTGAGGTTGCGGTCTGTGAGGAGTATTGTGATGCCAGCGGCTAGTACGGGGAGAGATAGGAGTAAGAGTACTGCTGTAATTAGGACTGATCAGACGAATAGGGGGGTTTGGTACTGTGATAGTGCAGGAGGTTTTATGTTGATTGCTGTCGTGATGAAGTTAATTGCACCTAGGATGGATGAGATACCTGCGAGGTGTAGTGAAAAGATGGCCAGGTCTACTGATGCTCCGGCATGTGTTAGGTTGCCTGCTAGCGGTGGGTAGACTGTTCAACCTGTCCCTGCTCCGGCTTCGACAGTTGAAGATGCTAGAAGTAGAAGGAAGGATGGGGGGAGTAGTCAAAAGCTTATGTTGTTTATTCGAGGGAATGCTATGTCTGGAGCTCCGATTATTAGAGGGACCAGTCAGTTTCCGAATCCTCCGATCATAATTGGTATAACTATGAAGAAGATTATTACGAAGGCATGGGCTGTGACTACAACGTTGTAGACTTGGTCGTCTCCTAGGAGGGATCCTGGCTGGCCTAGTTCTGCTCGAATGAGTAGGCTTAGGGCAGTGCCTACTATTCCGGCTCAGGCGCCAAAAATTAGGTAAAGGGTTCCGATATCTTTGTGGTTGGTTGAGAATAATCATCGGTTGATGGATGTCATAGGTAAGATGGCTGAGTGTATAAGCGTAAGGCTGTAGTCCTTTTCACAGAGGTTCAATTCCTCTTCTTATCGGCTCTGTGGTGAAGTTCATGGTGAGTTGCAAGCTCATTGATACGCATTAATTGTGCGTCGGAGTCTTAGGCAGAAGCCTGTTGGTTAGGGCATATAGCTGTTAACTATAGTATTGTGGGATCGAGGCCCATCTGTCTAGGGGGTAGGTAAAGTCCTAGCTTAATTAAAGTGTCTGAGTTGCATTTGGAAGATGCAGGGTAAAATCCTGCGGACTTTAAGCAGAAACTAAGAGGGTTTCACTCTTGTTTAAGGCTTTGAAGGCCTTCGGTTTGGGTAATCCTAAGTTTCTTAGACGGAGTAAAGGATTAGTGGGGAGATTGGCAGTATGGCAATGGATACTGTGATTAGAATAGCGACTAAGGGGCTGATTGGTTTGTTAGTGCGTCATTGTTTTATTTGGTTTGTGGTGTGAGGTGGGAGTGTGATGGTGGCACAGTATGCGAGTCGTAGATAGAAGAATAGGTTTAGTAGTGAGAGTAGGGAGATAATTGTAGCTGCTATTGCCATATCCTGTTTAGTTAGCTCTTGGATAATAAATCATTTTGGTAGGAATCCGGTCAGGGGTGGTAGGCCTGCTAGAGAGAGTAGGGTTAGTAGTAGTATTGTGTTTAATGATGGGGCTTTTGTCCATGAAGTAATTAGGGTGGATAGGTTAAGTGCTTTGGTTGAGTTAAGGGTTAGGAATACTGCTGCAGTTATTAGTGAGTATAAGTAGAAATTTAGTAGGGTGAGTTTAGGGCTGTAGGCAATAATAATAATTATTCATCCTAGGTGGGAGATAGAAGAGAAGGCTAGGATTTTTCGGATCTGTGTTTGGTTGAGTCCTATTCATCCTCCTAGGGCGACTGAAAGGATAGCTATAGCAGTTAGGATTATGGGGTCTAATGAGTGGGAGGTTATAAATAGCAGTGCGATAGGTGGGAGTTTTATGAACGTTGATAGGAGTAGTCCGGTGGTGAGGGGTGATCCTTGAAGGACTTCTGGGAATCAGAAGTGGAAGGGCACTAGTCCAAGTTTTATTGCAATTGCTGAGGTTAGGATTAGGCAGGATGGTGGGTTGGTTAGTTGGGTGATGTCTCACTGTCCGGTAGCTCATGCATTGGTTATGCTAGAGAATAGTACTAGGGCTGAGGCGGTTGCTTGGACTAGGAAATATTTAGTTGCGGCTTCAATGGCTCGTGGGTGGTGAGATTTTGAGATTAGGGGTAGAATAGCAAGTGTATTGATTTCAAGGCCGGTCCAAGCTGTTAGTCAGTGGTTGCTTGAAATTGTGATGGTGGTTCCTAGTATTAGGCTTAAAGTAAAAACTAGTTTCGCTTGGGGGTTCATTAGCAGGGGAAGGGGTTAGACCATCATTTTCGGGGTATGGGCCCGATAGCTTGTTTAGCTTACCCTACTAGGAAATAATATAAGGGAAGTATAGGGAGTTTTGATCTCTCTAGTGCAGGTTCAATTCCTGCTTTTCTAATTGCTAGGAAATGAGAGGGTTAGTGTACCTCTGTATTCACTTTATCATAGTGACCCTTAGTACTCAGGCACATTTCCTGAAATTACAGGCAGGGGGGTAGGCCTGCGTAGCAGATTAATAGGCTGGCGTGTCATAGACACAGGGCTAGTGTAAGCGGTAGGAAGTTTTTTCATAGTAGGTGCATTAGTTGATCGTACCGGAATCGGGGGTATGAGGCACGAACTCATAGGAATCCTGCTGATAGTAGCAGTGTTTTTGTGGCTAGTAGCACTGGATATAATTCTTGGGGTGGGTTAAGCATACTTGGGTTGAAGAACAGAATGACGGTTAGTGCGTTTATTAGTATGATGTTAGCGTATTCGGCGAGGAAAAATAGGGCGAATGGTCCTGCTGAGTATTCTACGTTAAAGCCAGAGACTAGTTCTGATTCTCCTTCTGTTAAATCGAAAGGGGCTCGATTCGTCTCGGCTAGCGTGGAAATGTATCATATTATGGCTAGTGGTCAGCAAGGGAAGATGAGGTAAATGGCTTCTTGGGTTACTGCAAGGGTGCTCAGAGAGAAGTTCCCACTGATAAGGACGACAGATAGGAGGATGATTGCGAGGGTTACCTCGTAGGAAATTGTTTGGGCAGCTGCTCGTAGTGCTCCAATTAGGGCATATTTTGAGTTGGAGGCTCATCCTGACCATAGGATGGAGTACACCGCTAGGCTTGACATGGCTAGTAG
Organism: Anomalospiza imberbis; assembly: GCF_031753505.1. Classification (NCBI taxonomy): domain Eukaryota; kingdom Metazoa; phylum Chordata; class Aves; order Passeriformes; family Viduidae; genus Anomalospiza; species Anomalospiza imberbis. The sequence goes on from NC_089721.1 coordinate 68,914,828, forward strand.
GAACAGTACGCCTAGGTTGAGGTCAGCTAGGGAGAATGGCAGTGGGAGTGGGGTTCAGATAGAGATTGCGAGAAGAAGGGCTAGGACAGGGGTTATTACGAATAGAATTGGGGAAGAGGTTGAGGGTCGGATGGGTTCTTTAATGAACAGTTTGATTCCGTCTGCCAAGGGCTGAAGAAGCCCAAATGGTCCGACAACATTTGGTCCTTTTCGGCCCTGTATGTAGCTTAAGATTTTGCGCTCTACTAGGGTCAGGAAAGCTACTGCAATTAGAATGGGTAGAGCATAGGATAGGGCTATAATGAGGTTAATAAGTATTGGGTGGTTAGTCATTGGGTTGTCTGTTTAGCTAGGGAGAGGATTTGAACCTCTGAGTTAAAGGACTTAAGCCTTTTGCATTTTCCGAGCTCTGCCACGCTAGCTAGTCCTTTTCTTGGACGTGGTTGGTTGTGATAGCTTTTCGTAATTAAGTTGGTTTTATTACTTAGGGCGAAGGCTTGCCTGTAGTATTGGCCTCACTTTTCCTATCCTTTCGTACTGGGAAGAGTTCATCATAGATGGAAACCGACCTGGATTACTCCGGTCTCTCAGATCACGTAGGACTGTTAATCGTTGAACAAACGAACCCTTAGCAGCTGCTGCACCGCTAGGATGTCCTGATCCAACATCGAGGTCCTAAACCTCCTCGTCGATACGGACTCTCGGAGGAGATTGCGCTGTTATCCCTGGGGTAGCTTGGTCCATTGATCAATTGTATTGGGTCTGGTTGCTGTTAGCACGTTGAGGAGTTGCTCTTGGTCTGGAGGTGTGGTCTAGTTTTTGGAGGTTTTGTTTTGCTCCAAGGTCGCCCCAACCGAAAAAACGCGAACCAATCTCTTATAAGTTAGTGAACCCGGTGGGTGGATATGTATATTAAGGTGGTTGCTGGTTTTAAAGTTCCACAGGGTCTTCTCGTCTTATGTTATTATCCCTGCTTTTGTACAGGGAGATCAATTTCACCGATTGCCTGTAAGAGACAGTTAAGACCTCGTTTAGCCATTCATACAAGTCTCGATTTACGGGACAATTGATTGCGCTACCTTTGCACGGTCAGTATACTGCGGCCGTTGAACGTGAGTCACCGGGCAGGCATCACCTTCAATACTTGTTTGTTGGTTTGCTGAAGGCTATGTTTTTGGTAAACAGTCGGGCCTTGACGGTTTGCCTAGTTCCTTTTACAGGTTTTAATCTTTCTTAATGGACGCTCCTCTGTCGGGTTAACAATATGTTTAATACTCTGCTTGTTTGATTAGTCGTATATTGGTGATTTGTTAATAATGTACGGATGTAAGCTTGCATCGTAGAGGGAGGACCCTGGTTACTCATTCTAGCATTAATTCTCCTATTTATGTATAGGTTAGCCTGTTAATGGTGAGGGAGTCATAATGTTCTTACATTTTTTTGGTACGGAGCTTTAACGCACTCTTTGTTGATGGCTGCTTGAGGGCCCACAGTAGTGGTCGTTTAACAGTATTTATCCGCTCGTTGAGATTGTATTCTTTTTTAAAGGAGCTGTTCCTCCTTTAAATAGCCCTTAATTCGCTTCATTAGGGTTCGTGGATTTCCTTGGAGGAGAATTAAGAGTGAACTTAGATTCGTTTCACAGGCAACCAGCTATCACCCAGCTCGATTGGCTTTTCACCACTACTAACAAGTCATCCCACTCTTTTGCCACAGAGACGGGTTCGCTCAATAATAGCTGCTCGTAAGTAGCTCGCTTGGGTTTCGGGATGGCAAACTTAAGTTCATTTTGCTTGGTTTTTCTTGCTAGACCATGATGCGAAAGGTACAAGGGCTGGTCTTTGCTGTTTTTAGCTTAGGTTTTTCACTAATATTTCATCTTTCCCTTACGGTACGTGGTCTCTATCGCTCCAATGGTGTCTTTTCTATCGCCTATACTAGGACTAGTGAATGCTTTAGTTGGGTGTGGTAAGTAGCTTGGTTATTCCAGGTCATGTCGATTGGGCTAGAGTTTGGCATCAAGACGATCTGGTGTAACAGATATTTTTCAGGTGTAAGCTGAATGCTTTGGGTTAAGCTACGTCTTGTTATCTAAGTGCACCTTCCGGTACACTTACCTTGTTACGACTTACCTCCTCTTTGGCTGAATGGCTTATTAATTTATGAGGGAAAGGGCGCCTATGAGGAGGGCGACGGGCGGTATGTACATGTTCCAGAGCCGGCTTTAAGAGGGCTCGATTGTCCCACTTTACTGCTAAATCCGCCTTCCAGGGACTGTTTCATGTCCCTTTGCCGTATGTTCTATACTAGAAAATGTAGCCCATTACTACCATTCCATAGGCTATACCTTGACCTGTCTTGTTAGCGGGTTAGGCTATTGCGCCCACTGTTGTGCTGTCAGGGGAGGTGGGCTGGCGACGGCGGTATGTAGGCTGTTTTGGCAAGAAATGGTTAGGGTGTAGCGTGGATCATCGATTTCAGAACAGGCTCCTCTAGGTGGGTTTGGAACACCGCCAAGTCCTTAGAGTTTTAAGCGTTGGTGCTCGTAGTTCTCGGGCGGATGCTTGGGTAGGTTTAAGCATCAAGATTTAGGGCCAGGCATAGTGGGGTATCTAATCCCAGTTTGGGCCCTGGCTTTCGTGGAGTTCAATTAATCATTGTTCTAAGATTTTCTTTGAGAAAGCGGCCTTATCAGCATCATGGGCTTGTGACAGCTTAGTTGCCTTTTAGTCTTAGTTACTTGGATAGCATGTGACCACTCTTTACGCCGTTATAAAGTTAATTTGGGTCTCCTGTATGACCGCGGTGGCTGGCACAGGATTTACCGACCCTAAATTTGCTATGGCTAAGTCAAGTTTACACTCATTGCTTAATATTAACTACTGCTGAATGCCCGTGAGGGTGTGGCAATTGCAAGGCGTCTTGGGCTATGGTGAGGTGAGCCTAATACCCGCTCCTATCTGCCTCTCATGAGGTGTCCAGGGCTTCTGCACTGGGGCGCGGATACTTGCATGTATAAACCTAGCAAAAACTAACAGTAAGGTTAGGACTAAGTCTTTTGTCTTTGGGTGCTTGTGTGGCAGCCGTCTTGACATCTTCAGTGTCATGCTTTTTGTAAGCTACAGAGACAGCGGGTTTTGTGCTATTTGTTTGTTTGATTATGTTATGTTTTTGTTTGATCTTTGTGGGTGGTGTGGGTAGGGGATAAGAGGGTAAATTTTTTCGTGCGCAGGCATTTTTAGCAAATGGTGGTTGGTTTAAGTGTAGTTTTTATAATTTTTTGGATTGGTTTTTTGATGATGATGAAGAAATTTTTAATTTGCAATACAATGAAATTATAGAGGATGATAAATTGAAAAGAAATGAATTGTAAACATTTGGACAATGTAGGGAGAGTGCGGTTGTTTTTTTAACAAAAGTGATAAAAAAAATGTCAAGATAAAAAAAAAAGATGCGTAAAATAGCGTTTGAACGTAAGTTCCTAGAAATAGGTAAAATAATAAGCATGTCCGGGAAGCATTAAACTATCTGCTACCCGAGAGGGTTTTAGCGCGCACTCCATGAATGGGGTCAAAGTGCATCAGTGTCAAGTTTGCGACGACCTTATCCAAAAACCATGACATTCTGGGTGGTAGGGGATTCACATGTTCGACGGTCATGTGATGGACATGTCAAGAGGAAGATAACTCCTGCAGTGCACTTGAGGGGCTTATTGAAGAGACGCCAAAAAAAAACAAGTGTAGGAGGTCGGTATGCCGCGATAAAGAAATCAGGGAGGAGTATTCAACCGACCACTTGTATCTGTGAAGAGCAAGAGAGACGGATTGAAGCAAGTTATGGTCCTGAAGTTACAACCACTCGCACAAAAGAGCAAGTAGTGTTCGGGGTTTAGGGGGAAAGTATGTGTCGCCCAGCCAAGAACCGATGATACCCCTAGCATTGAGTAGCTATGGCCTCGTGAGAAGCGCGATCAATAAATAACCTTGCCCTCTGGCTTGAGAGTGCTTGAAGGCTGTTGGACTGGAAAATTACCTAGGAGGTGGGCGAATTCACTAGACTAGAAGAATACAAAGGTGTCTAGGGACATTCCTCGTTTACGAGAGGGGAAAGCATGTACAGCAAAGAAATTGCTAGTGATATGGGTAACGCTTGTGACCAGGGGGGGAGGTAGGATCACTTGGGCTGTATGGTACCTGAAACAAGAATGTGCCTGGAGGGTAACCTGTCCGAAAATCATCAGTTTTGGAGATAATGTTTGGGCTTTTCGTGGAGTGCCATAGTGTATGATGTGGGGTGTCCTACATTTCAGTATATGCCTGATGGGGCAAAGAGTGTGATGCATTTTGTACATACCCTAAGAAGCATGAGAAAAACATGCGGGGGGGGAAGGGGGGGCCCTGGATCTAGGCGTTTCTGTAGTTAATAGCTTACAACAGCAGCTTTTCAGGCTGCGGTTCTCGGATAAGGGGCCGAGCAGGAACATATGATAGCATTTGTTTTATTTTTAGGACTGTGTTTCGTTTTGGGGGGACTAGCAGTTTCCCTCCAACCCGTCTCCCTATTATGGGGTGATAGGGTTGGTTGTGGCTGCTGTTGCTGGATGTGGTTGGTTGGTGAGTTTGGGTGTGTCCTTTATGTCTCTTGGTGTTGGTGATGGTTTATTTGGGTGGTATATTGGTGGTGTTTGTTTATTCAGTGTCGTTAGCGGCGGATCCATATCCTGAGGCTTGGGCTAGTTGGGGGGGTTGTTGGTTATGGGTTTGGGGTTGGGTCTGGTTGTTATGGTGGGGCTTGTTGTAAGTGGTGTGTTTGGGTTGTTAGCGAATGGGGGTACAGTGAGTGGTGTGGGATTGTTGTCAGTTCAGTTAGATCTTAGTGGGGTGTCAGTTCTTTATTCGGAGGGGGCTGGGTTGCTCATGATTGGGGGGGTGGGGGGTTATTGTTGACTTTGTTTGTAGTTCTGGAATTAGTGCGGGGGTTGTCTCGGGGGGCGATTCGGGACTGTTTAGGGGGGAGTCAGAAAGTAGTTTAGTTGAAAACGCCAGCTTTGGGAGTTGGTGATGGAGGTTTGAACCCTTCCTTTCTGATTCGATGGGGACTCTAAGAAGAGGTGTAGTCTTCAATCTTTGGTTTACAAGACCAATGTTTTTATAAACTATTAGAGTGGGATTACAGTTTTAATATTTTGTTTTCTAGTGCGGCTGCGAGAGGGAATAAACTAGAATGATGGTGAAGTAGGAGATTGAGGCTAGTTGGCCGATGATGATGAACGGATGTTCTACCGGTTGGCTGCCGACTCAGGTTAGGACTAGAACGTGGCGACTAATGTTCAAAATAGGATTTGTGAGATGGGGCGGAAGGTTATTGATCGTAGTTTGGATGTGTGGAGTAGAGGCAGGAGGAATAGGACTAGAATTGAGGCGGCTAGGGCTAAGACTCCTCCTAGTTTGTTTGGGATGGAGCGTAGGATAGCGTATGCAAATAGGAAGTATCATTCGGGTTTAATGTGGGGGGGCGTGGCTAGTGGGTTAGCGGGTGTGAAGTTTTCTGGGTCTCCCAGTGTGTTGGGGGAGAATAGAGCTAGGGAGACTAGGAGGGTTAGTATTAGTGCGAAACCTAGGATGTCTTTTGTGGTGTAGTAAGGGTGAAATGGGATTTTGTCGCAGTCTGATGGGATGCCTAGAGGGTTGTTTGAGCCTGTTTCATGTAGGAATGTCAGGTGGACTAGGGTGAGGCCTGCGATGACGAAAGGTAGGAGGAAGTGGAGAGCAAAGAATCGGGTGAGGGTTGGGTTGTCTACTGAGAATCCCCCCCAAACCCATTCTATACCAGTGTTTGGCCAATGTAGGGAATTGCTGAAAAGAGGTTAGTGATGACTGTAGCTCCTCAGAATGATATTTGGCCTCATGGTAGAACGTACCCTACGAAGGCGGTTGCTATGAGGGTGAGTAGGAGGATGACTCCGACGTTTCAGGTTTCTTTGTTGAGGTATGAGCCGTAGTAAATTCCTCGGCCGATGTGGAGGTAGACACAGATGAAGAAAAGTGAGGCTCCGTTTGCATGGAGGTTACGGATGAGTCAGCCAAATTGTACGTCTCGGCATATGTGGGCGACTGAAGCGAAAGCTAGGGAAGTGTCTGCCGTGTAGTGCATGGCTAGCAGGAGGCCTGTGACGATTTGAGTAATTAAGCAGAGGCCTAGTAGAGACCCGAAGTTTCACCATGTTGAAATGTTTGATGGTGTGGGGAGGTTGTTGATGGTTTTGGCGTTGTTGATGATTTTGAGTAGTTCGTGGTTTTTTCGATGATTTGGGGCCATTAGGTTATGTCTGTAAGTGGAGATAAGGATAATGGTGATGGATAGGATAAATGATCCTAGATAGGCTTTGATCTGTCTGGAGTGTAGGGTTGTGGCGGTTTTGGATGCTGCTATTTGGAGGCTGGCCAGCCCTTCAGGTCCTAGTGCTTTGGATCAGGATAGGTCGATTAGGTGTAAAGGGATGTTTTGGCTTCATTTTAAGGAGGAGGTTGTGCTGAGGCGGTGAATTAAGGGGTTGTAGTATCCTAGGGATGTGGAGAAGTTATGTAGGGTTGTTTGTTTTGGTATAATGTGAGCTTGGGTTATTTTTGAGATTTCCAGAGCTAGGGCGATTCCTAGGGCTGTTACTACTAATGCTGTAATTTTGATGTATAGTGGTATGGTTGTTGGGGGTGTTTCTGTTGGGGTGATGAATGAGGTAATTAGGAAGCCTGCTGTGATACTTCCTAATGCTAGGCGGGTGATGGGGGAGATAATTGCTGGGTTGTTTTCGTTTATTGGGGTAAGGGGGGAGATTCGGACGAAACCTGCCTGGACTAATATGGTTATACGAATTGTGTATACTGCGGTAAAGAATGTGGCTAGAAGGGTTAGGATAAGGGCTCAGGCATTTAGGTAGGATGTGTTTAGGTTCTCGATAATTTGGTCTTTTGAGTAAAATCCTGCTAGAAATGGCATTCCTATTAAGGCTAGGTTTCCGATGGTGAGGCAGGAGGTGGTTGTTGGTAGTATTTTTTGTAATCCTCCTATTTTTCGGATGTCTTGTTCACCATTTAGGTTGTGGATGATGGAGCCTGAACATAGGAAGAGTATGGCTTTGAAGAAAGCATGGGTTGAGATGTGGAGGAAAGCTAGTTCTGGGAGGTTTAAGCCGATGGTGACTATTATTAGGCCTAGTTGACTTGAGGTTGAGAAGGCGATAATTTTTTAAATGTCGTTTTGGGTGAGGGCGCACGTGGCTGCGAATAGGGTTGACGTGGCTCCGAGGCATAGGCATAGTGTGAGGGCAGTTTGATTATTGTGGAATAGAGGGTGGGTTCGGATTAGTAGGAAAATCCCAGCTACTACTATTGTGCTGGAGTGGAGGAGGGCTGATACAGGGGTAGGCCCTTCTATGGCGGCAGGTAGTCATGGGTGTAGGCCGAATTGTGCGGATTTGCCAGCTGCGGCTAGGATGAGGCCTAGTAGGGGTAGTGTTGGGGTTGGAGAGGGTGAGGATAATTGGTTGAGTTCCCATGTATTTATGGTAGAGGCCAGTCATGCCATGGATAAGATAAGTCCGATATCTCCGATTCGGTTATAAAGAATAGCTTGTAGGGCGGCGGTGTTGGCTTCTGCTCGGCCGTGTCATCAGCTGATTAGAAGGAAGGATATAATTCCTACCCCTTCTCAGCCGATGAAGAGGACGAATAGGTTGTTGGCGATGATTAGGCTAAGTATGGCTATTAGGAAGAGTAGGAGGTACGTAAAGAATTTTGTAATGTACGGGTCTGAGGCTATGTATCATGTTGCAAATTGTAAGATAGATCATGATACGAATAGGGCGATTGGGAAGAAAGTGAGGGAGTAGAAATCTATTTTTAGGCTGATTGGGATTTTGAAGTTTATGATAAATTTTCATTCTCAGAGAGAGGTTAGGCTTTCTGCACCTGAGTGGATATGAATTATTATAGGGATGGTGCTGATTAGGAAGGAAGCTTTTACTGTGCTTGTGATGGTAGCTGGGGTATTTTTAAGGCTATTTGACAATAGTGGGAATAGGATTGGGGTGGATAAGGTGGCCAGGGTTAGGAGTGTGAATGTGTTTAGGACTAGTGGGAGGTCCATTACTTTCACTTGGATTTGCACCAAGGTGGATGGTTCCTAAGACCATTGGATTACTGCTATCCTTTGAAAGTAAGGGGGCTGAGGTTTTATGCTCAGATGCGAGAGTTAGCAGTTCTCGTTGGTTAAACCTCCCCTCGGCAGGCAAGAAGGATTTAACTTCTATTTTTAGAATCACAGTCTAATGTTTTGGTTGAAACTATGCCTGCATATAGGCATGCCTGAGATGAGTTCGGGTTTTAGGATCAGTAAGAGTATGGGAATTGCGTGCAGGGTTATGAGGAGGTGTTCTCGTGTGGAGGAGTTTTGTATTGATGTGATATGAGATGGTAGTGTTCCTCGCTGGGTTGTTATGAATATATGTAGTGTGTATGATGCGGTGAATAGTATTGCGGCTCCTGTTAGGATAATTGTGAAGGAGGATCAGTTGAATAGTGAAATTACAATTGTCAGTTCTGCCATAAAGTTTGTTGTTGGTGGGAGAGCTATGTTTGTAAGGTTGGCTAATAGTCATCAGATGGTTATTAGTGGTAGGAGGGGTTGCAGTCCTCGTGTGAGTAGGAGGATTCGGCTGTGGGTTCGTTCGTAGTTGGTGTTGGCTAAGCAGAACAGCATTGAGGAGGTTAGGCCGTGTGAGATTATCATTATTATTGCTCCTGAGAATGCTCATTGGGTTTGGATTATGGTTGCGGCTACGACTAGGCCTATGTGGCTGACTGATGAGTAGGCGATTAGTGCTTTTAGGTCAGTTTGTCGTAGACAGGTGGCGCTAGTTATTACTGCTCCTCATAATGCTAGGGTAATGAAGGGGTAGTGGAGGTTGTTTGATGGTGGGTTTACTAGCATGGTGACTCGTATAATTCCGTATCCTCCAAGCTTTAGTAGTAGGGCTGCTAGTAGTATGGAGCCGGCGATTGGGGCTTCTACATGGGCTTTAGGCAGTCAGAGGTGAAGTCCGTATAGAGGGGACTTGACCATGAAGGCTAGTAGTAGGGCTATGCTTGCTGCTAGGCCAGATCATGAATTGTTAAGTGTAGGATGTGATAGTTTAATTATTGGGAGATATAGTGTGCCAATCAGGTTTTGTAGATGTAGGATGGCGATTAATAGAGGGAGGGAGCTGGCAAGTGTATAGAATAGGAGATAAACACCGGCGTTTAGGCGTTCTGGTTGATTACCTCATCGTGTGATGAGGGTTAGGGTAGGGACTAAGGTTGCTTCGAATGCGATGTAAAATAATATTAATTCTGAGGTGGAGAAGGCTGTTAGGATGAAGAGTTGGGCTAGAATAATCGTAGTGGCAAAGATTCGTTTGCGGATGATGGGTTCTTGTTCTAGGTGGTTTTGGCTTGCTATGATTATTAGTGGAAGTAATCAGCATGATAGGACTAGCAGGGGGGAGGAGATTTGGTCTACAGCAGTTCAGGGGGTTAGTCCTTTGTTTGGGTAGTATGTTGGAGCTAGTCATTGGAGGCTGATGGCGGCGATTAGTAGGCTATGAGTGGTAATATTAGTTCACAGATGTTTGTGTGTGGTTAGGATGGTTAGTGGGAGAAGTATAGTGGTTGGGATGATGATTTTTAGCATTGTAGTAGGTTAAAGTTGTGTAAGTGGTCGGAGCCGTGAGTTCGGGTGGAGGCTACTAGTAGGGCCAGACCTGTGCCCGCTTCGCAGGCGGAAAAGGTTAGTATGATGATGGGCAGGATGATGAATGATGGTGCTTGCATTTGGATAGGTCATATGGTTAAGGCGATGTACATAGATAGTATTATGCTTTCCAGACATAGTAGGGCAGAAATTAGATGGGTTCGGTGAAAGGCTAGGCCTAGGCAGCTTAGGATGAAGGCTGAGTAGAAACTTAAGTGGAGGTAGGGCATGGAGAAAGTTATAGGGTTGTAACTATAATTTGTTGAGTCGAAATCAACTGTCTTGGTTAGACTAACTTTCTGTTACTCTGCTCATTCTAGTCCTCCTTGGATCCATTCGTATACCAGTCCTAGTGTTAGGAGTAGGATGAGGGAGGTTATTCATGTTAGGGTGGTAGTGGGGTGTTGCTCATGGTAGGGGGAGAAGTAGGGCGATTTCTAAGTCGAACAGGAGGAATATAATAGCTACTAGGAAGAAGCAGATTGAGAATGGTAGTCGGGCAGATCCTAAAGGGTCAAATCCGCATTCGTATGGAGATAGTTTTTCTGGGTCTGGATTTGTCTGGGTAATTCAAAAGTTTAGTAAAGTTAGTAGGATGCTTAGGGTCAGGGATGAAATGAATATGAACAGGATTATGTTTATTACTCTTCTCTGGGTTTAAACCAGATTTTAAGGATTGGAAGTCGATTGTAATTAATATACTAGAAGAGTAAGATCCTCATCAGTAGATGGAAATGTATAGGAGTAGTCATACGACGTCTACGAAGTGTCAGTATCATGCTGCTGCTTCAAAGCCGAAATGGTGGTTTGGTGTAAAGTGGTACTTGATTAGACATAGAAGGCATACTAGCAGGAAGGTGGTGCCAATAATTACATGAAGGCCGTGGAATCCGGTAGCGACGAAGAAGGTGGAGCCGTAGACTCCGTCAGCGATGGAGAAGGGGGCTTCGTAGTATTCTATGGCTTGGAGGGCTGTGAAGTAAAGTCCTAGGAGTACTGTTAGGAGTAGGGCGTGGATTGCTTGCTTTCGATTGGCTTCTATGATACTGTGGTGGGCTCATGTGACGGTGACTCCTGAGGCTAGAAGAATTGTGGTGTTCAGGAGTGGAACGTCCATGGGGTTTAGGGGTTTAATTCCAACTGGTGGTCATTGTCCTCCTAGTTCTGGGATGGGGGCTAGGCTTGAGTGGAAGAAGGCTCAAAAGAACCCTAGGAAGAAGAAGGCCTCTGATGTGATGAATAAGGCTATGCCGTATCGGAGGCTTTTTTGGACGGTTGGGGTATGGTGTCCTTGGAATGTGCTTTCTCGTACGATGTCTCGTCATCATTGGAATATAACTAGGGTAGTGGAGAGTAAGCCTAGGACTAGGAGTCAAGGGGAGCTATAGTGAAATCATATTGTTAGTCCTGAGGCGGTTAGGAGGGCAGCGGCTGCTCCTAAAATGGGCCATGGGCTGGGGTCTACTATATGATAAGAGTGTGCTTGGTGGGTCATTGTGGTTAGACGTTTTCTTGTAGGTAGAGGGTTAGTAGAAGGACGAAGACGTAAGCTTGAATTATTGCTACTGCAATTTCCAGCATAGTTAACAAGAAGAGCACTAGTAGGGCTAGGAGTGAGGCTGCTGGTATTGTTGAGGCTAAAGCTATTGTGGCTGTGGAAATGAGTTGAATTAATAGGTGGCCTGCTGTAAGGTTTGCTGTTAGTCGTACTCCCAGGGCTAAGGGTCGAATGAGTAGGCTGGTTGTTTCGATTATAATTAGAGCTGGGATTAGTGGTGTGGGAGTTCCTTCTGGCAGGAGGTGGGCTAGGGATGTGGAGGGTTGGTTTCGTAGTCCTGTTAGCAGGGTAGCAAGTCATAGGGGGAAGGCTAGTGCTAGGCTTATGGATAGTTGAGTGGTTGGGGTGAATGTGTAGGGTAATAGCCCTAGTAGGTTAATTAGTAGGAGGAAGATTATTAGGGAGGTTAAGATTAGGGCCCATTTGTGCCCTTTTTTGTTTAATGGAGTTATTAGTTGTTTTGTCACTATGTTGATGAATCATAGCTGTAGGGTTGAGAGTCGGTTGGTGATTCATCGGTTGTCTATAGAGGGTAATAGCAGAGCAGGGAATGTTATGGAGATAAGAATTAGGGGGATTCCTAGGAGGGATGGGCTTGAGAATTGGTCGAAAAAGTTTAGGTTCATGGTCAGATTCAGGGGGTGGTGCTTGGGGGGGTTGGAACTTTGTTAGTTGGAGGGTTTGGTGGGTTAGTTGGACAGTTTGTAGGGTTCCCTTGGGACTGCCAGGGCAGCAGAAATTTGAGGTGGGGTCCGGTTGGGTCTGGGACATATCTTTAATCGTTTGGATATTTTGGAATCCTCTGGCTACTCAAGGCCACAGGCCCCTGGAAAAAATTACCGGCCAGCCCAGGTTCCTGCTGTCAGTTTGTACGGTTCCCTGGGACTGTCAGGGCAGCACAAAATTAACGTAAGTGCAGGCTGGGTCTGCGACATATTCTTAATAGTTTGGATATTTTGGAGGCGCCCGGCCACTCAGGAACACAGGCCCCTGGAGAAAAAGACCAGCCATTTATTCTTAGAAAGAAGGGGGGCCAGCCCAGGTTTCTTATATCTGTTTAAAGGGTTCCCTGGGACTGCCAGGGCAGCACAAATTTAAGGTGGGGGCAGGCTGGGTCTGGGACATATCCTTAATTGTTTGCATTTTTTGGAGGCGTCTGGCCACTCAGGGCCACAGGCCCCTGGAGACAAGGCGGGCCCTTTTCCCTGTGAAGGAAAAGTTGCCAGCCCAGGTTCCTGAAATCTGTTTAAAAGGTTCCCTTGGGACTGTCAGGGCAGCACAGATTTGAGGTGGGGTCAGGTTAGGTCTGGGACATATCTTTAATCCTTTGGAATTTTTGGAGGCTTCCAGCCACTCAAGGCCTCAGGCCCCTGGAGACAAAGACCGGCCATTTATTCTTGGAAACAAAAGGGCGCAGACCAGGTCCCTGATGTCTGTTTAGAGGGTTCCCTTGGGATTGTCAGGGCAGCACAAATTTCAGGTGGGGCAGGTTAGGTCTGGGACATATCCTTAATAGTCTGGATATTTTGGAGGCGGCTGGCCACTCAGGCACACAGGCCCCTGCAGAGAAAGACCAGCCTTTTTTTCTTGGAAAGAAATGTTGACAGCCCCGGTTCCTGCTGTCAGTTTGTTGGGTTCCCTTGGGACTGTCAGGGCAGCACAGATTTGAGGTGGGGTCAGGTTAGGTCTGGGACATATCTTTAATCGTTTGGATATTTTGGAGGCGTCTGGCCACTCAAGGCCACAGGCGCCTGGAGAAAATGACCCGCCTTTATTCTTGGAACGAACAGTGGCCAGCCCAGGTTCCTGCTGTCAGTTTGTAGGGTTCCCTTGGGACTGTCAGGGAAGAACAGGTTTGAGGTGGGGTCCGGTTGGGTCTGGGACATATCTTTAATGGTTTGGATATTTTGGAATCCTCTGGCTACTCAAGGCCACAGGCCCCTGGAGAAAATTACCGGCCTGTCCAGGTTCCTGCTGTCAGTTTGTAGGGTTCCCTGGGACTGTCAGGGCAGCACAAAATTAACGTTGGGTGCAGGCTGGGTCTGCAACATATTCTTAATAGTTTGGATATTTTGGAGGCGCCCGGCCACTCAGGAACACAGGCCCCTGGAGAAAAAGACCAGCTATTTATTCTTAGAAAGAAGGGGGACCAGCCCAGATTTCTTATATCTGTTTAAAGGGTTCCCTGGGACTGCCAGGGCAGCACAAATTTAAGGTGGGGGCACACTGGGTCTGGGAAATATCCTTAATTGTTTGCATTTTTAGGAGGCATCTGGCCGCTCAGGGCCACTGGCCCCTGGAGAGAAAGACCAGCCCTTTTCCCTGTGAAGGAAAAGTTGCCAGCCCAGGTTGCTGATGACATTTTGTAGGGTTTCCTTGGGACTGTCAGGACAGCACAGATTTGAGGTGGGGTCAAGTTAGGCCTGGGACATAGCCTTAATAGTCTGGATTTTTTGCAGGCGTCCGGCCACTCAGGGACACAGGCCCCTGCAGACAAAGACCGGCCTTTTTTTCTTGGAAAGAAAAGTTGCAAGCCCAGGTTCCTGAAATCATTTTGTAGGGTTCCCTTGGGACTGTCAGGGCAGCACAGGTTTGAGGTGGGGGCAGGTTAGGTCTGGGACATATCTTTAATCGTTTGGAATTTTTGGAGGCTTCCAGCCACTCAGGGCCTCAGGCCCCTGGAGACAAAGACCGGCCATTTATTCTTGGAAACAAAAGGGGGCAGCCCACGTTGCTGATGACAGTTTGTAGGGTTCCCTTGGGACTGTCAGGGCAGCACAGATTTGAGGTGGGGTCAGGTTAGGTCTGGGACATATCTTTAATCATTTAGAATTTTTGGAGGCTTCCAGCCACTCAGGGCCTTAGGCCCCTGGAGACAAAGACCGGCCATTTATTCTTTTAAAACACTAGGGGCCAGCCCAGTTCCCTGAGGTCTGTTTAGAGGGTTCCCTTGGGATTGTCAGGGCAGCACAAATTTGAGGTGGGGTCAGGTTAGGTCTGGGACATATCCTTAATAGTCTGGGTATTTTGGAGGTGTCTGGCCACTCAGGGACACAGGGCCCTGAATAGAAAGACTGGCCTTTTTTTCCTGGAAAGAAAATTTGCCAGCCCAGGTTGCTGATGTCAGTTTGTAGGGTTCCCTTGGGACTGTCAGGGCAGCACAAATTTGAGGTGGTGGCAGGTTGGATCAGGGACATATCCTTAATCGTTTGGTTTTTTTGGAGGCGTCTGGCCTCTCAAGGCCACAGGCCCCTGGAGAGAAAATTACCGGCCCTTTTCCCTGTGAAGGAAAATTTGCCAGCCCAGGTTTCTGAAATCTGTTTAAAAGGTTCCCTTTGGACTGTCAGGGCAGCACAGATTTGAGGTGGGGTCAGGTTAGGTCTGGGACATATCTTTAATCATTTGAAATTTTTGGAGGCTTCCAGCCACTCAGGGACACAGGCCCCTGCAGACAAAGACCGGCCTGTTTTTCTTGGAAAGAATAGTTGCCAGCCCAGGTTCCTGATGTCAGTTTGTTGGGTTCCTTTGGGACTGTCAGGGCAGCACAGATTTGAGGTGGGGTCAGGTTAGGTCTGGGACATATCCTTAAAGGTCTGGATTTTTTGGAGGCGTCCGGCCACTCAAGGCCACAGGCCCCTAGAGAGAAAGACCGGCCCTTTTCCCTGTGAAGGAAATGTTGCCAGCCCAGGTTCCTGAAATCTGTTTAAAAGGTTCCCTTGGGACTGTCACGGCAGCACAGGTTTGAGGTGGGGTCAGGTTAGGTCTGGGACATATCTTTAATCGTTTGGATATTTTGGAGGCGTCTGGCCACTCATGGCCACAGGCCCCTGGAGAGAAAGACGGGCCCTATACCCTGTGAAGGAAAATTTGCCAGCGCAGGTTCCTGAAATCTGTTTGTAGGGTTCCTTTGGGGCTGTCAGGGCAGCACAGATCTGAGGTGGGGTCAGGTTGGGTCTGGGACATATCCTTAATCATTTGGTTTTTTTGGAGGCGTCTGTCTACTCAAGGCCACAGGCCCCTGGAGAAAATTACCGGCCATTTTCTCTTGGAAAGGAAATTGTACAGCCCAGGTTCCTGCTGTCAGTTTGTAGGGTTCCCTGGGACTGTCAGGGCAGCACAAAATTAACGTTGGGTGCAGGCTGGATCTGGGACATATCCTTAATCGTTTGCATTTTTAGGAGTCGTCTGGCCACTCAGGGCCACAGGCCCCTGGAGAGAAAATTACCGGCCCTTTTCCCTGTGAAAGAAAAGTTGCCAGCCCAGGTTGCTCATGACAGTTTGTAGGGTTCCCTTGGGACTGCCAGGGCAGCACAGGTTTGAGGTGGTGGATGGTTCGGCCTGGGACATATCCTTAATCATTTGGTTTTTTTGGAGGCGTCTGGCCACTCAAGGCCACAGGCCCCTGGAGACAAAATGGACCGTTTCCCTGTGAAGGAAAAGTTGCCAGCCCTTTTTGCTGATGTCAGTTTGTAGGGTTCCCTTGCGACTGTCAGGGCAGCACAAATTTGAGGTGGGGTCAGGTTAGGTCTGGGACATATCTTTAATCGTTTGGATATTTTGGAGGCGTCTGGCCACTCAAGGCCACAGGCCCCTGTAGAGAAAGACCGGCCCTTTTCCCTGTGAAGGAAAGGTTGCCAGCCCAGGCTGCTGATGACAGTTTGTAGGGTTCCCTTGGGGCTGTCAGTGCAGCACAGGTTTGAGGTGGTGGCAGGTTGGGTCTGGGACATATCTTTAATCGTTTGGATTTTTTGGAGGCGTCTGGCCACTCAAGGCCACAGGCCCCTGGAGAAAATTACCGGCCCTATTCCCTGTGAAAGAAAGGTTGCCAGCCCAGGTTCCTGATGTCAGTTTGTAGGGTTCCCTTGGGACTGTCAGGGCAGCACAGATTTGAGGTGGGGTCAGGTTAGGTCTGGGACATATCTTTAATCGTTAGGATATTTTGGAGACGTCTGGCCACTCAAGGCTACAGGCCCCTGGAGAGAAAGACCGGCCCTTTTCCCTGTGAAGGAAAATTTGCCAGCCCAGGTTGCTGCTGGCAGTTTGTAGGGTTCCCTTGGGACTGTCAGTGCAGCACAGGTTTGAGGTGGGGTCAGGACGGGTCTTGGACATATCTTTAATCGTTTGTTTTTTTTGGAGGCGTCTGGCCACTCAAGGCCACAGGGCCCTTTAGTAAATTACCGGCCCTATTCCCTGTGAAGGAAAAGTTGCCAGCCCAGGTTGCTGAGGTCAGTTTGTAGGGTTCCCTTGGGACTGTCAGGGCAGCACAGGTTTGAGGTGGGGTCAGGTTAGGTCTGGGACATATCTTTAATCGTTTGCATTTTTTGGAGGCGTCTGGCCACTCAGGGCCACAGGCCCCTGGAGAGAAAGACCAGCCCTTTTCCCTGTGAAGGAAAAGTTGCCAGCCCAGGTTCCTGAAATCTGTTTAAAAGGTTCCCTTGGGACTGTCAGGGCAGCACAGGTTTGAGGTGGGGGCAGGTTGGTTCTGGGACATATCTTTAATCGTTTGGATTTTTTGGAGGCATCTGGCCACTCAAGGCCACAGGCCCCTGTAGAGAAAGACCGGCCCTTTTCCCTGTGAAGGAAAAGTTGCCAGCCCAGGTTGCTGATGACAGTTTGTAGGGTTCCCTTGGGACTGTCAGGGCAGCACAAATTTGAGGTGGGGTCAGGTTAGGTCTGGGACATATCTTTAATCGTTTGGATTTTTTGGAGGCATCTGGCTACTCAAGGTCACAGGCCCCTGGAAAAAATTTCCGGCCATGTTTTCTTGGAAAGGAAAGTGTCCAGCCCAGGTTCCTGCTGTCAGTTTGTAGGGTTCCCTAAGACTGTCAGGGCAGCACAGGTTTGAAGTGGTGGCAGGTTGGTCTGGGACATATCTTTAATCATTGGTTTTTTTTGGAGGCGTCTGGCTACTCAAGGCCACAGGCCCCTGGAGAAAATTACCGGTCATTTTGTCTTGGAAAGGAAAGTTGCCAGCCCAGGTTCCTGCTGTCAGTTTCTAGGGTTCCCTGGGACTGTCAGGGCAGCACAAAATTAACGTTGGGTGATGGCTGGGTCTGGGACATATCCTTAATTGTTTGCATTTTTTGGAGGCGTCTGGCTACTCAAGGCCACAGGCCCCTGGAAAAAAGTACCGGCCCTATTCCCTGTGAAATAAGAGTTGCCAGCCCAGGTTCCTGCTGTCAGTTTGTAGGGTTCCCTTGGGACTGCCAGGGCAGCACAGATTTGAGGTGGGGTCAGGTTAGGTCTGGGACATATCTTTAATCGTTTGGATTTTTTGGAGGCGTCAGGCCACTCGAGGCCACATGCTCGTGGAGAAAATAACCGGCCTTTATTCTTGGAAAGAAAAGGGGCCAGCCCTGGTTCCTGCGGTCAGTTTGTAAGGTTCCCTTGCGACTGTCAGGGCAGCACTGGTTTGAGGTGGGGGCAGGTTGGATCCGGGACACATCCTTAATAGTTTGGATTTTTTGGAGGCGTCTGGCCACTCAGGGCCACAGGCCCCTGGAGTGAAATGTCAGCCCTATTCCCTGTGAAGGAAAAGTTGCCAGCCCAGGTTCCTGAAATCTGTTTAAAGGGTTCCCTTGGGACTGTCAGGGCAGCACAGATTTGAGGTGGGGTCAGGTTAGGTCTGGGACATATCTTTAAGCCTTTGGAATTTTTGGAGGCTTCCAGCCACTCAAGGCCACAGGCCCCTGGAGACAAAGACCGGACATTTATTCTTGGAAACAAAAGGGGGCAGCCCAGGTCCCTGATGTCTGTTTAGAGGGTTCCCTTGGGATTGTCAGGGCAGCACAAATTTGAGGTGGGGTCAGGTTAGGTCTGGGACATATCCTTAATCGTTTGCTTTTTTTGGAGGCGTCCGGCCACTCAGGGACACAGGCCCCTGGAGAGAAGACCGGCCTTTTTCCCTGTGAAGGAAAAGTTGCCAGCCCAGGTTGCTGATGACAGTTTGTAGGTTCCCTTGGGACTGCCAGGGCTGCACAAATTTGCGGTGGGGGCAGGCTAGGTCTGGAACATATCTTTAATCGTTTTTATATTTTGGAGGCGGCCGTCCACTCAAGGCCACAGGCCTCTGGAGAGAAAGTTGGGCCCCTATCCCTGTGAAGGAATTTTTGCCATCCCAGGTTTCTGAAATCTGTTTAAAAGGTGCCCTTGGGACTGTCAGGGCAGCACAGATTTGAGGTGGGGGCAGGTTAGGTCTGGGACATATCTTTAATCCTTTGGAATTTTTGGAGGCTTCCAGCCACTCAAGGCCACAGGCCCCTGGAGACAAAGACCGGCAATTTATTCTTGGAAAAAAAAGGGGGCAGCCCAGGTCCCTGATGTCTGTTTAGAGGGTTCCCTTGGGATTGTCAGGGCAGCACAAATTTGAGGTGGGGTCAGGTTAGGTCTGGGACATATCCTTAATCGTTTGCTTTTTTTGGAGGCGTCCGGCCACTCAGGGACGCAGGCCCCTGCAGAAAAAGACCGGCCTTTTTTTCTTGGAAAGAAAAGTTGACAGCCCATGTTCCTGATGTCAGTTTGTAGGGTTCCCTTGAGATTGTCAGGGCAGCACAGGTTTGAGGTGGGGGCATGTTAGGTCAGAGACATATCCTTAATAGTTTGGATTTTTTGGAGGCGTCTGGCCACTCAAGGCCACAGGCCCCTGGAGACAAAGACCGGCGCTTTTCCCTGTGAAAGAAAAGTTGCCAGCCCAGGTTGCTGATGACAGTTTGTAGCGTTCCCTTGGGACTGTCAGGGCAGCACAGGTTTGATGTGGGGGCAGGTTGGATCAGGGACATATCCTTAATCATTTAGTTTTTTTGGAGGCGTCTGGCCACTCAAGGCCACAGGCCCCTGGAGAGAAAATTACCAGCCCTTTTCCCTGTGAAGGAAAAGTTGCCAGCCCAGGTTCCTGATTTCAGTTTGTAGGGATCCCTTGGGACTGTCAGGGCAGCGCAGGTTTGAGGTGGGGTCAGGTTGGATCTGGGACACATCCTTAAGAGTTTGAATTTTAGTAGGCGTCTGGCCACTATGGTCCACAGGCCCCTGGAGAGAAAGATCGGCCCTTTTCCCTGTGAAGGAAAAGTTGCCAGCCCAGGTTCCTGAAACCTGTTTAAAAGGTTCCCTTGGGACTGTCAGGGCAGCACAGATTTGAGGTGGGGTCAGGTTAGGTCTGGGACATATCTTTAATCGTTTGGATTTTTTGGAGGCGTCTGGCCTCTCAAGGCCACAGGCCCCTGGAGAGAAAGACGGGCCCTTTTCCCTGTGAAGGAAAGGTTGCCAGCCCAGGTTGCTGCTGACAGTTTGTAGGGTTCCCTTGGGACTGTCAGTGAAGCACAGGTTTGTGGTGGTGGCAGGTTGGGTCTGGGACATATCTTTAATCGTTTCGTTTTTTTGGAGGCGTCTGGCCATTCAAGGCCACAGGACCCTGGAGAAAATTACGGGCCCTATTCCCTGTGAAAGAAAAGTTGCCAGCCCAGGTTTCTGAAATCTGTTTAAAAGGTTCCCTTGGGACTGTCAAGGCAGCACAAATTTGAGGTGGTTGCAGGTTAGGTCTGGGACATATCTTTAATCGTTTGGATATTTTGGAGGCGTCTGGCCACTCAAGGCCACAGGCCCCTGGAGAAAATTACCGGCCCTATTCCCTGTGAAAGAAAAGTTGCCTGCCCTGGTTCCTGATGACAGTTTGTAGGGTTCCCTGGGACTGTCAGGGCAGCACAAATTTGAGGTGGTGGCAGGTTGGGTCTGGGACATATCCTTAATCGTTTGGATATTTTGGAGGCGTCTGGCCACTCAAGGCCACAGGCCCCTTGAGAGAAAGACCAGCCCTTTTCCCTGTGAAGGAAAAGTTGGCAGCCCAGGTTCCTGAAATCTGTTTAAAAGGTTCACTTGGGACTGTCAAGGCAGCACAAATTTGAGGTGGGGTCAGGTTAGGTCTGGGACATATCTTTAATCGTTTGGATATTTTGGAGGCGTCTGGCCACTCAAGGCCACAGGCCCCTGGAGAGAAAGACCGGCCCTTTTCCCTGTGAAGGAAAGGTTGCCAGCCCAGGTTGCTGATGACAGTTTGTAGGGTTCCCTTGGGACTGTCAGGGCAGCACAAATTTGAGGTGGGGTCAGGTTAGGTCTGGGACATATCTTTAATCGTTTGGATTTTTTGGAGGCATCTGGCCACTCAAGGCCACAAGCCCCTGGGGAAAATTTCCGGCCATTTTGCCTTGGAAGGGAAAGTGGCCAGCCCAGGTTCCTGATTTCAGTTTCTAGGGTTCCCTGGGACTGTCAGGGCAGCACAAAATTAACGTTGGGTGATGGCTGAGTCTGGGACATATCCTTAATCGTTTGCATTTTTTGGAGGCGTCTGGCCACTCAGGGCCACAGGCCCCTGGAGAGAAAGTCCGGCCCTTTTCCCTCTGAAGGAAAAGTTGCCAGCCCAGGTTCCTGAAATCTGTTTAAAAGGTTCCCTTGGGACTGCCAGAGCAGCACAAATTTGAGGTGGGGTCAGGTTAGGTCTGGGATATATCTTTAATCGTTTGGATTTTTTGGTGGCGTCTGGCCACTCAAGGCCACAGGCCCCTGGAGAAAATTACCGGCCCTAATCCCTGTGAAAGAAAAGTTGCCTGCCCTGGTTCCTGATGTCAGTTTGTAGGGTTCCCTTGGGACTGTCAGGGCAGCACAGATTTGAGGTGGGGTCAGGTTAGGTCTGGGACATATCCTTAATCGTTTGGATATTTTGGAGTCATCTGGCCACTCAAGGCCACAGGCCCCTGGGGAAAATTTCCGGCCATGTTTTCTTGGAAAGGAAAGTGTCCAGCCCAGGTTTCTGCTGTCAGTTTGTAGGGTACCCTGGGACTGTCAGGGCAGCACAAAATTAACGTTGGGTGATGGCTGGGTCTGGGACATATCCTTAATCGTTTGCATTTTTTGGAGGCGTCTGGCCACTCAGGGCCACAGGCCCCTGGAGACAAAGACCGGCCCTTTTCCCTGTGAAGGAAAACTTGCCAGCCCAGGTTGCTGATGTCAGTTTGTAGGGTTCCCTTGGGACTGTCAGGGCAGTACAGATTTGAGGTGGGGGCAGGTTAGGTCTGGGACATATCTTTAATCGTTTGGATTTTTCGGAGGCGTCTGGCCACTCAAGGCCACAGGCTCGTGGAGAAAATGACGGGCCTTTATTCTTGGAAAGAAAAGTGGCCAGCCCAGGTTGCTGATGACAGTTTGTAGGGTTCCCTTGGGACTGTCAGGGCAGCACAGGTTTGATGTGGGGGCAGGTTGGATCAGGGACATATCCTTAATCATTTAGTTTTTTTGGAGGCGTCTGGCCACTCAAGGCAACAGGCACCTGGAGAGAAAATTACCGGCCCTTTTCCCTGTGAAGGAAAAGTTGCCAGCCCAGGTTCCTGATGTAAGTTTGTAGGGTTCCCTTGGGACTGTCAGGGCAGCACAAATTTGAGGTGGGGTCAGGTTAGGTCTGGGACATATCTTTAATCGTTTGGATATTTTGGAGGCGGCCGTCCACTCAAGGCCACAGGCCCCCGGAGAGAATGTCGGGCCCTTTTCCCTGTGAAGGAAAAGTTGCCAGCCCAGGTTCCTGAAATCTGTTTAAAAGGTTCCCTTGGGACTGTCAGGGCAGCACATGTTTGAGGTGGTGTCAGGTTGGGTCTGGGACATATCTTTAATCATTTAGAATTTTAGGAGGCTTCCAGCCAGTCAAGGTCACAGGCCCCTGGAGACAAAGACCGGCCATTTATTCTTGGAAACAAAAGGGGCAAGCCCCGGTCCCTGATGTCTGTTTAGAGGGTTCCCTTGGGATTGTCAGGGCAGCACAAATTTGAGGTGGGGTCAGGTTAGGTCTGGGACATATCCTTAATCGTTTGCTTTTTTTGGAGGCGTCCGGCCACTCAGGGACGCAGGCCCCTGCAGAAAAAGACCGGCCTTTTTTTCTTGGAAAGAAAAGTTGACAGCCCATGTTCCTGATGTCAGTTTGTAGGGTTCCCTTGAGATTGTCAGGGCAGCACAGGTTTGAGGTGGGGGCATGTTAGGTCAGAGACATATCCTTAATAGTTTGGATTTTTTGGAGGCGTCTGGCCACTCAAGGCCACAGGCCCCTGGAGACAAAGACCGGCGCTTTTCCCTGTGAAAGAAAAGTTGCCAGCCCAGGTTGCTGATGACAGTTTGTAGCGTTCCCTTGGGACTGTCAGGGCAGCACAGGTTTGATGTGGGGGCAGGTTGGATCAGGGACATATCCTTAATCATTTAGTTTTTTTGGAGGCGTCTGGCCACTCAAGGCCACAGGCCCCTGGAGAGAAAATTACCAGCCCTTTTCCCTGTGAAGGAAAAGTTGCCAGCCCAGGTTCCTGATTTCAGTTTGTAGGGATCCCTTGGGACTGTCAGGGCAGCGCAGGTTTGAGGTGGGGTCAGGTTGGATCTGGGACACATCCTTAAGAGTTTGAATTTTAGTAGGCGTCTGGCCACTATGGTCCACAGGCCCCTGGAGAGAAAGATCGGCCCTTTTCCCTGTGAAGGAAAAGTTGCCAGCCCAGGTTCCTGAAACCTGTTTAAAAGGTTCCCTTGGGACTGTCAGGGCAGCACAGATTTGAGGTGGGGTCAGGTTAGGTCTGGGACATATCTTTAATCGTTTGGATTTTTTGGAGGCGTCTGGCCTCTCAAGGCCACAGGCCCCTGGAGAGAAAGACGTGCCCTTTTCCCTGTGAAGGAAAGGTTGCCAGCCCAGGTTGCTGCTGACAGTTTGTAGGGTTCCCTTGGGACTGTCAGGGCAGCACAGGTTTGAGGTGGTGGCAGGTTGGGTCTGGGACATATCTTTAATCGTTTCGTTTTTTTGGAGGCGTCTGGCCATTCAAGGCCACAGGACCCTGGAGAAAATTACGGGCCCTATTCCCTGTGAAAGAAAAGTTGCCAGCCCAGGTTTCTGAAATCTGTTTAAAAGGTTCACTTGGGACTGTCAAGGCAGCACAAATTTGAGGTGGTTGCAGGTTAGGTCTGGGACATATCTTTAATCGTTTGGATATTTTGGAGGCGTCTGGCCAATCAAGGCCACAGGCCCCTGGATAGAAAGACCAGCCCTTTTCCCTGTGAAGGAAAAGTTGCCAGCCCAGGTTGCTGATGACAGTTTGTAGGGTTCCCTGGGACTGTCAGGGCAGCACAAATTTGAGGTGGTGGCAGGTTGGGTCTGGGACATATCCTTAATCGTTTGGATATTTTGGAGTCATCTGGCCACTCAAGGCCACAGGCCCCTTGAGAGAAAGACCAGCCCTTTTCCCTGTGAAGGAAAAGTTGGCAGCCCAGGTTCCTGAAATCTGTTTAAAAGGTTCACTTGGGACTGTCAAGGCAGCACAAATTTGAGGTGGGGTCAGGTTAGGTCTGGGACATATCTTTAATCGTTTGGATATTTTGGAGGCGTCTGGCCACTCAAGGCCACAGGCCCCTGGAGAGAAAGACCGGCCCTTTTCCCTGTGAAGGAAAAGTTGCCAGCCCAGGTTCCTGAAATCTGTTTAAAAGGTTCCCTTGGGACTGTCAGGGCAGCACAGGTTTGAGGTGGGGTCAGGTTGGGTCTGGGATATATCCTTAATCATTTGGTTTTTTTGGTGGCGTCTGGCCACTCAAGGCCACAGGTCTCTGGAGACAAAACAGGCCCTTTTCCCTGTGAAGGAAAAGTTGCCAGCCCATGTTCCTGAAATCTGTTTAAAAGGTTCCCTTGGGACTGTCAGGGCAGCACAGATTTGAGGTGGTGTCAGGTTGGGTCTGGGACATATCCTTTATCATTTCCTTTTTTTGGAGGCGTCTGGCCACACAAGGCCACAGGGCCCTGGAGAGAAAATTACCGGCCCTATTCCCTGTGAAGGAAAAGTTGCCAGCCCAGGTTGCTGATAACAGTTTGTAGGGTTCCCTTGGGACTGTCAGGGCAGCACAAATGTGAGGTGGTGGCAGGTTAGGTCTGGGACATATCCTTAATAGTTGGATATTTTGAAAGCGCCCGGCCACTCAGGGCCACAGGCCCCTGGAGAGAAAGACCGGCCCTTTTCCCTGTGAAGGAAAAGTTGCCAGCCCAGGTTTCTGAAATCTGTTTAAAAGTTTCCGTTGCGACTGTCAGGGTAGCATAAATTTGAGGTGGGGTCAGGTTAGGTCTGGGACATATCCTTAATAGTCTGGATTTTTTGGAGGCGTCCGGCCACTCACGGACACACGCCCCTGGAGAGAAAGACCGGCCATTTTTCCTGTGAAGGAAAATTTGCCAGCCCAGGTTGCTGATGACAGTTTGTAGGGTTCCCTTGGGACTGTCATGGCAGCACAGGTTTGAGGTGGTGGCAGGTTGGGTCTGGGAAATATCCTTAATCGTTTGGTTTTTTTGGAGGGGTTTGGCCACTCAAGGCCACAGGCCCCTGGAGAGAAAATTACCGGCCCTTTTCCCTGTGAAGGAAAAGTTGCCAGCCCAGGTTCCTGAAATCTGTTTAAAAGGTTCCCTTGGGACTGTCAGGGCAGCACAGGTTTGATGTGGGGGCAGGTTGGGTCTGGGACATATCCTTAATCATTTTCATTTTTTGGAGGCGTCTGGCCACTCAAGGCCACAGGCCCCTGGAGACCAAGACGGGCCCTTTTCCCTGAGAAGGAAAAGTTGCCAGCCCAGGTTGCTGATGACAGTTTGTAGGGTTCCCTTGGGACGGTCAGGGCAGCACAAATTTGAGGTCGGGTCAGGATGGGTCTGGGACATATCTTTAATCGTTTGGATATTTTGGAGGCGTCTGTCTAGTCAAGGCCACAGGCCCCTGGAGAAAATTACCGGCCATTTTGTCTTGGAAAGGAAAGTTGCCAGCCCAGGTTCCTGATGTCAGTTTGTAGGGTTCCCTTGGGACTGTCAGGGCAGCACAAAATTAACGTTGGGTGATGGCTGAGTCTGGGACATATCCTTAATCGTTTGCATTTTTTGGAGGCGTCTGGCCACTCAAGGCCACAGGCCCCTGGAGAGAAAGACCGGACATTTATTCTTGGAAACAAAAGGGGCAAGCCCAGGTCCCTGATGTCTTTTTAGAGGGTTCCCTTGAGATTGTAAGGGCAGCACAAATTTGAGGTGTGGGCATGTATGGTCTGGGACATATCTATAATAGTCTGGAATTTTGGAGGCGCCCGGCCACTCAGGGACACAGGTCCCTGCAGGCAAAGACCGACCATTTTTCTTGGAAAGAAAAGTTGACAGCCCAGGTTCCTGATGTCAGTTTGTAGGGTTCCCTTGGGGACTGTCAGGGCAGCAGAGATTTGTGGTGGGGACAGGTTGGGTCTGTGACATATCTTTAATCGTTTGGATATTTTGGAGTTGTCTGGCTACTCAGGGCCACAGGCTTCTGGAGAAATTTACCGACCATTTTTTCTCAGAAAGGAAAGTGGCCAGCACAGGTTCCTGCTGTCATTTTGTAGGGTTCCCTTGGGAAGGTCAGGGAAGGAAAAATTTGTGGTGGGGTCAGGTTAGATCTGGGACATAACTTTAATTGTTTTAATATTTTGGAGGAATCTGGCCTCTAAAGCCAAAGGCCCCTGGAGACACACACCGGCCATTTACAATGTGAAAGAAAACAGGCCCGCACATCTTCCTGATGTCCTTTAGTAATACGCGAAGAACGAAGCCTCAAAGAAGTGGGCTTGTGTGCGAAGCCTTCCGACTGCTGGAGGACGGTGGCTGCCTCTCTCCTGCCTGTTGAATTCACTCTCAGCAAGCGAATGGAAAGCGTTCCAGGACAACTTGCCTGGGTTTTGACTTGGTCCTGATGCGTCCCACCTTGGCAAGTTTTGCTCGTCGCCAGAGGCTCCGAGATGCACAGAAGACGGTGGCAGCTGCTGAAAAGAAGGGCAGCGGTGAGTTTGTCGACAAGCAAGAACATAGGCAGCTGCCTGTGCTTGGGAAGGAGCAGCTGCCTGGTTTTGGCAATTGCCTTCACAGCGCCCAGAAGCCCGGTGCTCTGCTGCTTTGTTTTTCGCAGTCAGTCAATTGCACACTAGTGAAGCTGAGCCAGGCTCTTCAGCTTTGCTGCTTTTGAGCATCTGTGCTCCACTTATGCTCTGTGACATCTCTCGAGGTTGTTTGCCTCGCCCAGGCTGGAAAGTGCCCGCTAGTACCTAGAGCTGGGCAGGAGAGGGCAGAGAGCACTTCCATCTGACAGCAGGTTGCAGATTGCCTCGGAAAGAGCCGTGTCCTTGGAATGTGCAGCAAATCCTCTTTCTTTGCAAACCGCAGTTAGTGTGCAGCGCAGGTCCACTCTCCCCTTGCCAAATGGAGTGGGAAAGCTTTTCGCTAAGATAGAGACGACTAGAGAAGCAGAAGCGCGGCTCCGGAGCTATCCGGTGGAAAGTGCTGCTTCCCGGCGTCTTTCGGCTTGAAGCGGCGCTCCGGAGAACTCTGCTGCTGCTCTACTGAGCTGTGCGCGAACTAGCCGCTTCTTCGCCTCCGAGAGGCAGAGATGGCGGTTGCTTGGAAGAGGCGAAGAACGAAGCCGCAAAGAAGCGGGCTTGTGTGCGAAGCCTTCCGACTGCTGGAGGACGGTGGCTGCCGCTCTCCTGCCTGTTGAATTCACTCTCGGCAAGCGAATGGAAAGCGTTCCAGGACAACTTGCCTGGGTTTTGACTTGGTCCTGATGCGTCCCACCTTGGCAAGTCTTGCTCGTCGCCAGAGGCTCCGAGATGCACAGAAGACGGTGGCAGCTGCTGAAAAGAAGGGCAGCGGTGAGTTTGTCGACAAGCAAGAACATAGGCAGCTGCCTGTGCTTGGGAAGGAGCAGCTGCCTGGTTTTGGCAATTGCCTTCACAGCGCCCAGCAGCCCGGTGCTCTGCTGCTTTGTTTTTCGCAGTCAGTCAATTGCACACTAGTGAAGCTGAGCCAGGCTCTTCAGCTTTGCTGCTTTTGAGCATCTGTGCTCCACTTATGCTCTGTGACATCTCTGGAGGTTGTTTGCCTCGGCCAGGCTGGCAAGTGCCCGCTAGTACCTAGAGCTGGGCAGGAGAGGGCAGAGAGCACTTCCATCTGACAGCAGGTTGCAGATTGCCTCGGAAAGAGCCGTGTCCTTGCAATGTGCAGCAAATCCTCTTTCTTTGCAAACCGCGGTTAGTGTGCAGTGCAGGTCCACTCTCCCCTTGCCAAATGGAGTGGGAAAGCTTTTCGCTAAGATAGAGACGACTAGAGAGGCAGAAGCGCGGCTCCGGAGCTATCCGGAGGAAAGTGCCGCTTCCCGGCGTCTTTCGGTTTGAAGCGGCGCTCCGGAGCGCTCCGCTTCTGCTCTACTGAGCTGTGCGTTAACTAGCCACTTCTTCGCCTCCGAGAGGCAGAGATCGCGGTTGCTTGGAAGAGGCGAAGAACGAAGCCGCAAAGAAGCGGGCTTGTGTGCGAAGCCTTCCGACTGCTGGAGGACGGTGGCTGCCGCTCTCCTGCCTCTTGAATTCACTCTCAGCAAGCGAATGGAAAGCGTTCCAGGACAACTTGCCTGGGTTTTGACTTGGTCCTGATGCGTCCCACCTTGGCAAGTTTTGCTCGTCGCCAGAGGCTCCGAGATGCACAGAAGACGGTGGCAGCTGCTGAAAAGAAGGGCAGCGGTGAGTTTGTCGACAAGCAAGAACATAGGCAGCTGCCTGTGCTTGGGAAGGAGCAGCTGCCTGGTGTTGGCAATTGCCTTCACAGCGCCCAGCAGCCCGGTGCTCTGCTGCTTTGTTTTTCGCAGTCAGTCAATTGCACACTAGTGAAGCTGAGCCAGGCTCTTCAGCTTTGCTGCTTTTGAGCATCTGTGCTCCACTTATGCTCTGTGACATCTCTGGAGGTTGTTTGCCTCGGCCAGGCTGGCAAGTGCCCGCTAGTACCTAGAGCTGGGCAGGAGAGGGCAGAGAGCACTTCCATCTGACAGCAGGTTGCAGATTGCCTCGGAAAGAGCCGTGTCCTTGCAATGTGCAGCAAATCCTCTTTCTTTGCAAACCGCGGTTAGTGTGCAGTGCAGGTCCACTCTCCCCTTGCCAAATGGAGTGGGAAAGCTTTTCGCCAGGATAGAGACGACTAGAGAGGCAGAAGCGTGGCTCCGGAGCTATCCGGAGGAAAGTGCCGCTTCCCGGCGTCTTTCGGCTTGAAGCGGCGCTCCGGAGCGCTGCGCTGCCTCTCTACTGAGCTGTGCGCGAATTAGCCGCTTCTTCGCCTCCGAGAGGCAGAGATGGCGGTTGCTTGGAAGAGGCGAAGAACGAAGCCGCAAAGAAGCGGGCTTGTGTGCGAAGCCTTCCGACTGCTGGAGGACGGTGGCTGCCGCTCTCCTGCCTCTTGAATTCACTCTCAGCAAGCGAATGGAAAGCGTTCCAGGACAACTTGCCTGGGTTTTGACTTGGTCCTGATGCGTCCCACCTTGGCAAGTTTTGCTCGTCGCCAGAGGCTCCGAGATGCACAGAAGACGGTGGCAGCTGCTGAAAAGAAGGGCAGCGGTGAGTTTGTCGACAAGCAAGAACATAGGCAGCTGCCTGTGCTTGCAAGGAGCAGCTGCCTGGTTTTGGCAATTGCCTTCACAGCGCCCAGAAGCCCGGTGCTCTGCTGCTTTGTTTTTCGCAGTCAGTCAATTGCACACTAGTGAAGCTGAGCCAGGCTCTTCAGCTTTGCTGCTTTTGAGCATCTGTGCTCCACTTATGCTCTGTGACATCTCTCGAGGTTGTTTGCCTCGCCCAGGCTGGAAAGTGCCCGCTAGTACCTAGAGCTGGGCAGGAGAGGGCAGAGAGCACTTCCATCTGACAGCAGGTTGCAGATTGCCTCGGAAAGAGCCGTGTCCTTGCAATGTGCAGCAAATCCTCTTTCTTTGCAAACCGCGGTTAGTGTGCAGTGCAGGTCCACTCTCCCCTTGCCAAATGGAGTGGGAAAGCTTTTCGCTAAGATAGAGACGACTAGAGAAGCAGAAGCGCGGCTCCGGAGCTATCCGGTGGAAAGTGCCGCTTCCCGGCGTCTTTCGGCTTGAAGCGGCGCTCCGGAGAACTCTGCTGCTGCTCTACTGAGCTGTGCGCGAACTAGCCGCTTCTTCGCCTCCGAGAGGCAGAGATGGCGGTTGCTTGGAAGAGGCGAAGAACGAAGCCGCAAAGAAGCGGGCTTGTGTGCGAAGCCTTCCGACTGCTGGAGGACGGTGGCTGCCGCTCTCCTGCCTGTTGAATTCACTCTCGGCAAGCGAATGGAAAGCGTTCCAGGACAACTTGCCTGGGTTTTGACTTGGTCCTGATGCGTCCCACCTTGGCAAGTCTTGCTCGTCGCCAGAGGCTCCGAGATGCACAGAAGACGGTGGCAGCTGCTGAAAAGAAGGGCAGCGGTGAGTTTGTCGACAAGCAAGAACATAGGCAGCTGCCTGTGCTTGGGAAGGAGGAGCTGCCTGGTTTTGGCAATTGCCTTCACAGCGCCCAGCAGCCCGGTGCTCTGCTGCTTTGTTTTTCGCAGTCAGTCAATTGCACACTAGTGAAGCTGAGCCAGGCTCTTCAGCTTTGCTGCTTTTGAGCATCTGTGCTCCACTTATGCTCTGTGACATCTCTCGAGGTTGTTTGCCTCGCCCAGGCTGGAAAGTGCCCGCTAGTACCTAGAGCTGGGCAGGAGAGGGCAGAGAGCACTTCCATCTGACAGCAGGTTGCAGATTGCCTCGGAAAGAGCCGTGTCCTTGGAATGTGCAGCAAATCCTCTTTCTTTGCAAACCGCGGTTAGTGTGCAGTGCAGGTCCACTCTCCCCTTGCCAAATGGAGTGGGAAAGCTTTTCGCTAAGATAGAGACGACTAGAGAGGCAGAAGCGCGGCTCCGGAGCTATCCGGAGGAAAGTGCCGCTTCCCGGCGTCTTTCGGTTTGAAGCGGCGCTCCGGAGCGCTCCGCTTCTGCTCTACTGAGCTGTGCGTTAACTAGCCACTTCTTCGCCTCCGAGAGGCAGAGATCGCGGTTGCTTGGAAGAGGCGAAGAACGAAGCCGCAAAGAAGCGGGCTTGTGTGCGAAGCCTTCCGACTGCTGGAGGACGGTGGCTGCCGCTCTCCTGCCTCTTGAATTCACTCTCAGCAAGCGAATGGAAAGCGTTCCAGGACAACTTGCCTGGGTTTTGACTTGGTCCTGATGCGTCCCACCTTGGCAAGTTTTGCTCGTCGCCAGAGGCTCCGAGATGCACAGAAGACGGTGGCAGCTGCTGAAAAGAAGGGCAGCGGTGAGTTTGTCGACAAGCAAGAACATAGGCAGCTGCCTGTGCTTGGGAAGGAGCAGCTGCCTGGTTTTGGCAATTGCCTTCACAGCGCCCAGAAGCCCGGTGCTCTGCTGCTTTGTTTTTCGCAGTCAGTCAATTGCACACTAGTGAAGCTGAGCCAGGCTCTTCAGCTTTGCTGCTTTTGAGCATCTGTGCTCCACTTATGCTCTGTGACATCTCTGGAGGTTGTTTGCCTCGGCCAGGCTGGCAAGTGCCCGCTAGTACCTAGAGCTGGGCAGGAGAGGGCAGAGAGCACTTCCATCTGACAGCAGGTTGCAAATTGCCTCGGAAAGAGCCGTGTCCTTGCAATGTGCAGCAAATCCTCTTTCTTTGCAAACCGCGGTTAGTGTGCAGTGCAGGTCCACTCTCCCCTTGCCAAATGGAGTGGGAAAGCTTTTCGCCAGGATAGAGACGACTAGAGAGGCAGAAGCGTGGCTCCGGAGCTATCCGGAGGAAAGTGCCGCTTCCCGGCGTCTTTCGGCTTGAAGCAGCGCTCCGGAGCGCTGCGCTGCCTCTCTACTGAGCTGTGCGCGAATTAGCCGCTTCTTCGCCTCCGAGAGGCAGAGATGGCGGTTGCTTGGAAGAGGCGAAGAACGAAGCCGCAAAGAAGCGGGCTTGTGTGCGAAGCCTTCCGACTGCTGGAGGACGGTGGCTGCCGCTCTCCTGCCTCTTGAATTCACTCTCGGCAAGCGAATGGAAAGCGTTCCAGGACAACTTGCCTGGGTTTTGACTTGGTCCTGATGCGTCCCACCTTGGCAAGTTTTGCTCGTCGCCAGAGGCTCCGAGATGCACAGAAGACGGTGGCAGCTGCTGAAAAGAAGGGCAGCGGTGAGTTTGTCGACAAGCAAGAACATAGGCAGCTGCCTGTGCTTGCAAGGAGCAGCTGCCTGGTTTTGGCAATTGCCTTCACAGCGCCCAGAAGCCGTGTGCTCTGCTGCTTTGTTTTTCGCAGTCAGTCAATTGCACACTAGTGAAGCTGAGCCAGGCTCTTCAGCTTTGCTGCTTTTGAGCATCTGTGCTCCACTTATGCTCTGTGACATCTCTGGAGGTTGTTTGCCTCGGCCAGGCTGGCAAGTGCCCGCTAGTACCTAGAGCTGGGCAGGAGAGGGCAGAGAGCACTTCCATCTGACAGCAGGTTGCAGATTGCCTCGGAAAGAGCCGTGTCCTTGCAATGTGCAGCAAATCCTCTTTCTTTGCAAACCGCGGTTAGTGTGCAGTGCAGGTCCACTCTCCCCTTGCCAAATGGAGTGGGAAAGCTTTTCGCTAAGATAGAGACGACTAGAGAAGCAGAAGCGCGGCTCCGGAGCTATCCGGAGGAAAGTGCCGCTTCCCGGCTTCTTTCGGCTTGAAGCGGCGCTCCGGAGCGCTGCGCTGCCGCTCTACTGAGCTGTGCGCGAATTAGCCGCTTCTTCGCCTCCGAGAGGCAGAGATCGCGGTTGCTTGGAAGAGGCGAAGAACGAAGCCGCAAAGAAGCGGGCTTGTGTGCGAAGCCTTCCGACTGCTGGAGGACGGTGGCTGCCGCTCTCCTGCCTCTTGAATTCACTCTGGGCAAGCGAATGGAAAGCGTTCCAGGACAACTTGCCTGGGTTTTGACTTGGTCCTGATGCGTCCCACCTTGGCAAGCCTTGCTCGTCGCCAGAGGCTCCGAGATGCACAGAAGACGGTGGCAGCTGCTGAAAAGAAGGGCAGCGGTGAGTTTGTCGACAAGCAAGAACATAGGCAGCTGCCTGTGCTTGGGAAGGAGCAGCTGCCTGGTGTTGGCAATTGCCTTCACAGCGCCCAGAAGCCCGGTGCTCTGCTGCTTTGTTTTTCGCAGTCAGTCAATTGCACACTAGTGAAGCTGAGCCAGGCTCTTCAGCTTTGCTGCTTTTGAGCATCTGTGCTCCACTTATGCTCTGTGACATCTCTTGAGGTTGTTTGCCTCGGCCAGGCTGGCAAGTGCCCGCTAGTACCTAGAGCTGGGCAGGAGAGGGCAGAGAGCACTTCCATCTGACAGCAGGTTGCAGATTGCCTCGGAAAGAGCCGTGTCCTTGCAATGTGCAGCAAATCCTCTTTCTTTGCAAACCGCGGTTAGTGTGCAGTGCAGGTCCACTCTCCCCTTGCCAAATGGAGTGGGAAAGCTTTTCGCTAAGATAGAGACGACTAGAGAAGCAGAAGCGCGGCTCCGGAGCTATCCGGAGGAAAGTGCCGCTTCCCGGCTTCTTTCGGCTTGAAGCGGCGCTCCGGAGAACTCTGCTGCTGCTCTACTGAGCTGTGCGCGAACTAGCCGCTTCTTCGCCTCCGAGAGGCAGAGATGGCGGTTGCTTGGAAGAGGCGAAGAACGAAGCCGCAAAGAAGCGGGCTTGTGTGCGAAGCCTTCCGACTGCTGGAGGACGGTGGCTGCCGCTCTCCTGCCTGTTGAATTCACTCTCGGCAAGCGAATGGAAAGCGTTCCAGGACAACTTGCCTGGGTTTTGACTTGGTCCTGATGCGTCCCACCTTGGCAAGTCTTGCTCGTCGCCAGAGGCTCCGAGATGCACAGAAGACGGTGGCAGCTGCTGAAAAGAAGGGCAGCGGTGAGTTTGTCGACAAGCAAGAACATAGGCAGCTGCCTGTGCTTGGGAAGGAGCAGCTGCCTGGTTTTGGCAATTGCCTTCACAGCGCCCAGCAGCCCGGTGCTCTGCTGCTTTGTTTTTCGCAGTCAGTCAATTGCACACTAGTGAAGCTGAGCCAGGCTCTTCAGCTTTGCTGCTTTTGAGCATCTGTGCTCCACTTATGCTCTGTGACATCTCTCGAGGTTGTTTGCCTCGCCCAGGCTGGAAAGTGCCCGCTAGTACCTAGAGCTGGGCAGGAGAGGGCAGAGAGCACTTCCATCTGACAGCAGGTTGCAGATTGCCTCGGAAAGAGCCGTGTCCTTGGAATGTGCAGCAAATCCTCTTTCTTTGCAAACCGCGGTTAGTGTGCAGTGCAGGTCCACTCTCCCCTTGCCAAATGGAGTGGGAAAGCTTTTCGCTAAGATAGAGACGACTAGAGAGGCAGAAGCGCGGCTCCGGAGCTATCCGGAGGAAAGTGCCGCTTCCCGGCGTCTTTCGGTTTGAAGCGGCGCTCCGGAGCGCTCCGCTTCTGCTCTACTGAGCTGTGCGTTAACTAGCCACTTCTTCGCCTCCGAGAGGCAGAGATGGCGGTTGCTTGGAAGAGGCGAAGAACGAAGCCGCAAAGAAGCGGGCTTGTGTGCGAAGCCTTCCGACTGCTGGAGGACGGTGGCTGCCGCTCTCCTGCCTCTTGAATTCACTCTCAGCAAGCGAATGGAAAGCGTTCCAGGACAACTTGCCTGGGTTTTGACTTGGTCCTGATGCGTCCCACCTTGGCAAGTTTTGCTCGTCGCCAGAGGCTCCGAGATGCACAGAAGACGGTGGCAGCTGCTGAAAAGAAGGGCAGCGGTGAGTTTGTCGACAAGCAAGAACATAGGCAGCTGCCTGTGCTTGGGAAGGAGCAGCTGCCTGGTTTTGGCAATTGCCTTCACAGCGCCCAGAAGCCCGGTGCTCTGCTGCTTTGTTTTTCGCAGTCAGTCAATTGCACACTAGTGAAGCTGAGCCAGGCTCTTCAGCTTTGCTGCTTTTGAGCATCTGTGCTCCACTTATGCTCTGTGACATCTCTGGAGGTTGTTTGCCTCGGCCAGGCTGGCAAGTGCCCGCTAGTACCTAGAGCTGGGCAGGAGAGGGCAGAGAGCACTTCCATCTGACAGCAGGTTGCAAATTGCCTCGGAAAGAGCCGTGTCCTTGCAATGTGCAGCAAATCCTCTTTCTTTGCAAACCGCGGTTAGTGTGCAGTGCAGGTCCACTCTCCCCTTGCCAAATGGAGTGGGAAAGCTTTTCGCCAGGATAGAGACGACTAGAGAGGCAGAAGCGTGGCTCCGGAGCTATCCGGAGGAAAGTGCCGCTTCCCGGCGTCTTTCGGCTTGAAGCAGCGCTCCGGAGCGCTGCGCTGCCTCTCTACTGAGCTGTGCGCGAATTAGCCGCTTCTTCGCCTCCGAGAGGCAGAGATGGCGGTTGCTTGGAAGAGGCGAAGAACGAAGCCGCAAAGAAGCGGGCTTGTGTGCGAAGCCTTCCGACTGCTGGAGGACGGTGGCTGCCGCTCTCCTGCCTCTTGAATTCACTCTCGGCAAGCGAATGGAAAGCGTTCCAGGACAACTTGCCTGGGTTTTGACTTGGTCCTGATGCGTCCCACCTTGGCAAGTTTTGCTCGTCGCCAGAGGCTCCGAGATGCACAGAAGACGGTGGCAGCTGCTGAAAAGAAGGGCAGCGGTGAGTTTGTCGACAAGCAAGAACATAGGCAGCTGCCTGTGCTTGCAAGGAGCAGCTGCCTGGTTTTGGCAATTGCCTTCACAGCGCCCAGAAGCCGTGTGCTCTGCTGCTTTGTTTTTCGCAGTCAGTCAATTGCACACTAGTGAAGCTGAGCCAGGCTCTTCAGCTTTGCTGCTTTTGAGCATCTGTGCTCCACTTATGCTCTGTGACATCTCTGGAGGTTGTTTGCCTCGGCCAGGCTGGCAAGTGCCCGCTAGTACCTAGAGCTGGGCAGGAGAGGGCAGAGAGCACTTCCATCTGACAGCAGGTTGCAGATTGCCTCGGAAAGAGCCGTGTCCTTGCAATGTGCAGCAAATCCTCTTTCTTTGCAAACCGCGGTTAGTGTGCAGTGCAGGTCCACTCTCCCCTTGCCAAATGGAGTGGGAAAGCTTTTCGCTAAGATAGAGACGACTAGAGAAGCAGAAGCGCGGCTCCGGAGCTATCCGGAGGAAAGTGCCGCTTCCCGGCTTCTTTCGGCTTGAAGCGGCGCTCCGGAGCGCTGCGCTGCCGCTCTACTGAGCTGTGCGCGAATTAGCCGCTTCTTCGCCTCCGAGAGGCAGAGATCGCGGTTGCTTGGAAGAGGCGAAGAACGAAGCCGCAAAGAAGCGGGCTTGTGTGCGAAGCCTTCCGACTGCTGGAGGACGGTGGCTGCCGCTCTCCTGCCTCTTGAATTCACTCTGGGCAAGCGAATGGAAAGCGTTCCAGGACAACTTGCCTGGGTTTTGACTTGGTCCTGATGCGTCCCACCTTGGCAAGCCTTGCTCGTCGCCAGAGGCTCCGAGATGCACAGAAGACGGTGGCAGCTGCTGAAAAGAAGGGCAGCGGTGAGTTTGTCGACAAGCAAGAACATAGGCAGCTGCCTGTGCTTGGGAAGGAGCAGCTGCCTGGTGTTGGCAATTGCCTTCACAGCGCCCAGAAGCCCGGTGCTCTGCTGCTTTGTTTTTCGCAGTCAGTCAATTGCACACTAGAGAAGCTGAGCCAGGCTCTTCAGCTTTGCTGCTTTTGAGCATCTGTGCTCCACTTATGCTCTGTGACATCTCTTGAGGTTGTTTGCCTCGGCCAGGCTGGCAAGTGCCCGCTAGTACCTAGAGCTGGGCAGGAGAGGGCAGAGAGCACTTCCATCTGACAGCAGGTTGCAGATTGCCTCGGAAAGAGCCGTGTCCTTGCAATGTGCAGCAAATCCTCTTTCTTTGCAAACCGCGGTTAGTGTGCAGTGCAGGTCCACTCTCCCCTTGCCAAATGGAGTGGGAAAGCTTTTCGCTAAGATAGAGACGACTAGAGAAGCAGAAGCGCGGCTCCGGAGCTATCCGGAGGAAAGTGCCGCTTCCCGGCTTCTTTCGGCTTGAAGCGGCGCTCCGGAGCGCTGCGCTGCCGCTCTACTGAGCTGTGCGCGAATTAGCCGCTTCTTCGCCTCCGAGAGGCAGAGATCGCGGTTGCTTGGAAGAGGCGAAGAACGAAGCCGCAAAGAAGCGGGCTTGTGTGCGAAGCCTTCCGACTGCTGGAGGACGGTGGCTGCCGCTCTCCTGCCTCTTGAATTCACTCTCAGCAAGCGAATGGAAAGCGTTCCAGGACAACTTGCCTGGGTTTTGACTTGGTCCTGATGCGTCCCACCTTGGCAAGTTTTGCTCGTCACCAGAGGCTCCGAGATGCACAGAAGACGGTGGCAGCTGCTGAAAAGAAGGGCAGTGGTGAGTTTGTCGACAAGCAAGAACATAGGCAGCTGCCTGTGCTTGGGAAGGAGGAGCTGCCTGGTGTTGGCAATTGCCTTCACAGCGCCCAGAAGCCCGGTGCTCTGCTGCTTTGTTTTTCGCAGTCAGTCAATTGCACACTAGTGAAGCTGAGCCAGGCTCTTCAGCTTTGCTGCTTTTGAGCATCTGTGCTCCACTTATGCTCTGTGACATCTCTGGAGGTTGTTTGCCTCGGCCAGGCTGGCAAGTGCCCGCTAGTACCTAGAGCTGGGCAGGAGAGGGCAGAGAGCACTTCCATCTGACAGCAGGTTGCAGATTGCCTCGGAAAGAGCCGTGTCCTTGCAATGTGCAGCAAATCCTCTTTCTTTGCAAACCGCGGTTAGTGTGCAGTGCAGGTCCACTCTCCCCTTGCCAAATGGAGTGGGAAAGCTTTTCGCTAAGATAGAGACGACTAGAGAAGCAGAAGCGCGGCTCCGGAGCTATCCGGAGGAAAGTGCCGCTTCCCGGCTTCTTTCGGCTTGAAGCGGCGCTCCGGAGCGCTGCGCTGCCGCTCTACTGAGCTGTGCGCGAATTAGCCGCTTCTTCGCCTCCGAGAGGCAGAGATGGCGGTTGCTTGGAAGAGGCGAAGAACGAAGCCGCAAAGAAGCGGGCTTGTGTGCGAAGCCTTCCGACTGCTGGAGGACGGTGGCTGCCGCTCTCCTGCCTCTTGAATTCACTCTGGGCAAGCGAATGGAAAGCGTTCCAGGACAACTTCCCTGGGTTTTGACTTGGTCCTGATGCGTCCCACCTTGGCAAGTTTTGCTCGTCGCCAGAGGCTCCGAGATGCACAGAAGACGGTGGCAGCTGCTGAAAAGAAGGGCAGCGGTGAGTTTGTCGACAAGCAAGAACATAGGCAGCTGCCTGTGCTTGGGAAGGAGCAGCTGCCTGGTGTTGGCAATTGCCTTCACAGCGCCCAGCAGCCCGGTGCTCTGCTGCTTTGTTTTTCGCAGTCAGTCAATTGCACACTAGTGAAGCTGAGCCAGGCTCTTCAGCTTTGCTGCTTTTGAGCATCTGTGCTCCACTTATGCTCTGTGACATCTCTGGAGGTTGTTTGCCTCGGCCAGGCTGGCAAGTGCCCGCTAGTACCTAGAGCTGGGCAGGAGAGGGCAGAGAGCACTTCCATCTGACAGCAGGTTGCAGATTGCCTCGGAAAGAGCCGTGTCCTTGCAATGTGCAGCAAATCCTCTTTCTTTGCAAACCGCGGTTAGTGTGCAGTGCAGGTCCACTCTCCCCTTGCCAAATGGAGTGGGAAAGCTTTTCGCTAAGATAGAGACGACTAGAGAAGCAGAAGCGCGGCTCCGGAGCTATCCGGAGGAAAGTGCCGCTTCCCGGCTTCTTTCGGCTTGAAGCGGCGCTCCGGAGCGCTGCGCTGCCGCTCTACTGAGCTGTGCGCGAATTAGCCGCTTCTTCGCCTCCGAGAGGCAGAGATCGCGGTTGCTTGGAAGAGGCGAAGAACGAAGCCGCAAAGAAGCGGGCTTGTGTGCGAAGCCTTCCGACTGCTGGAGGACGGTGGCTGCCGCTCTCCTGCCTCTTGAATTCACTCTCAGCAAGCGAATGGAAAGCGTTCCAGGACAACTTGCCTGGGTTTTGACTTGGTCCTGATGCGTCCCACCTTGGCAAGTTTTGCTCGTCACCAGAGGCTCCGAGATGCACAGAAGACGGTGGCAGCTGCTGAAAAGAAGGGCAGTGGTGAGTTTGTCGACAAGCAAGAACATAGGCAGCTGCCTGTGCTTGGGAAGGAGGAGCTGCCTGGTGTTGGCAATTGCCTTCACAGCGCCCAGAAGCCCGGTGCTCTGCTGCTTTGTTTTTCGCAGTCAGTCAATTGCACACTAGTGAAGCTGAGCCAGGCTCTTCAGCTTTGCTGCTTTTGAGCATCTGTGCTCCACTTATGCTCTGTGACATCTCTGGAGGTTGTTTGCCTCGGCCAGGCTGGCAAGTGCCCGCTAGTACCTAGAGCTGGGCAGGAGAGGGCAGAGAGCACTTCCATCTGACAGCAGGTTGCAGATTGCCTCGGAAAGAGCCGTGTCCTTGCAATGTGCAGCAAATCCTCTTTCTTTGCAAACCGCGGTTAGTGTGCAGTGCAGGTCCACTCTCCCCTTGCCAAATGGAGTGGGAAAGCTTTTCGCTAAGATAGAGACGACTAGAGAAGCAGAAGCGCGGCTCCGGAGCTATCCGGAGGAAAGTGCCGCTTCCCGGCTTCTTTCGGCTTGAAGCGGCGCTCCGGAGCGCTGCGCTGCCGCTCTACTGAGCTGTGCGCGAATTAGCCGCTTCTTCGCCTCCGAGAGGCAGAGATGGCGGTTGCTTGGAAGAGGCGAAGAACGAAGCCGCAAAGAAGCGGGCTTGTGTGCGAAGCCTTCCGACTGCTGGAGGACGGTGGCTGCCGCTCTCCTGCCTCTTGAATTCACTCTGGGCAAGCGAATGGAAAGCGTTCCAGGACAACTTCCCTGGGTTTTGACTTGGTCCTGATGCGTCCCACCTTGGCAAGTTTTGCTCGTCGCCAGAGGCTCCGAGATGCACAGAAGACGGTGGCAGCTGCTGAAAAGAAGGGCAGCGGTGAGTTTGTCGACAAGCAAGAACATAGGCAGCTGCCTGTGCTTGGGAAGGAGCAGCTGCCTGGTGTTGGCAATTGCCTTCACAGCGCCCAGCAGCCCGGTGCTCTGCTGCTTTGTTTTTCGCAGTCAGTCAATTGCACACTAGTGAAGCTGAGCCAGGCTCTTCAGCTTTGCTGCTTTTGAGCATCTGTGCTCCACTTATGCTCTGTGACATCTCTGGAGGTTGTTTGCCTCGGCCAGGCTGGCAAGTGCCCGCTAGTACCTAGAGCTGGGCAGGAGAGGGCAGAGAGCACTTCCATCTGACAGCAGGTTGCAGATTGCCTCGGAAAGAGCCGTGTCCTTGCAATGTGCAGCAAATCCTCTTTCTTTGCAAACCGCGGTTAGTGTGCAGTGCAGGTCCACTCTCCCCTTGCCAAATGGAGTGGGAAAGCTTTTCGCCAGGATAGAGACGACTAGAGAGGCAGAAGCGTGGCTCCGGAGCTATCCGGAGGAAAGTGCCGCTTCCCGGCGTCTTTCGGCTTGAAGCAGCGCTCCGGAGCGCTGCGCTGCCTCTCTACTGAGCTGTGCGCGAATTAGCCGCTTCTTCGCCTCCGAGAGGCAGAGATGGCGGTTGCTTGGAAGAGGCGAAGAACGAAGCCGCAAAGAAGCGGGCTTGTGTGCGAAGCCTTCCGACTGCTGGAGGACGGTGGCTGCCGCTCTCCTGCCTCTTGAATTCACTCTCAGCAAGCGAATGGAAAGCGTTCCAGGACAACTTGCCTGGGTTTTGACTTGGTCCTGATGCGTCCCACCTTGGCAAGTTTTGCTCGTCGCCAGAGGCTCCGAGATGCACAGAAGACGGTGGCAGCTGCTGAAAAGAAGGGCAGCGGTGAGTTTGTCGACAAGCAAGAACATAGGCAGCTGCCTGTGCTTGCAAGGAGCAGCTGCCTGGTTTTGGCAATTGCCTTCACAGCGCCCAGAAGCCCGGTGCTCTGCTGCTTTGTTTTTCGCAGTCAGTCAATTGCACACTAGTGAAGCTGAGCCAGGCTCTTCAGCTTTGCTGCTTTTGAGCATCTGTGCTCCACTTATGCTCTGTGACATCTCTCGAGGTTGTTTGCCTCGGCCAGGCTGGAAAGTGCCTGCTAGTACCTAGAGCTGGGCAGGAGAGGGCAGAGAGCACTTCCATCTGACAGCAGGTTGCAGATTGCCTCGGAAAGAGCTGTGTCCTTGCAATGTGCAGCAAATCCTCTTTCTTTGCAAACCGCGATTAGTGTGCAGTGCAGGTCCACTCTCCCCTTGCCAAATGGAGTGGGAAAGCTTTTTGCCAGGATAGAGACGACTAGAGAGGCAGAAGCGCGGCTCCGGAGCTATCCGGAGGAAAGTGCCGCTTCCCGGCGTCTTTCGGCTTGAAGCGGCGCTCCGGAGCGCTGCGCTGCCGCTCTACTGAGCTGTGCGCGAATTAGCCGCTTCTTCGCCTCCGAGAGGCAGAGATCGCGGTTGCTTGGAAGAGGCGAAGAACGAAGCCGCAAAGAAGCGGGCTTGTGTGCGAAGCCTTCCGACTGCTGGAGGACGGTGGCTGCCGCTCTCCTGCCTCTTGAATTCACTCTCAGCAAGCGAATGGAAAGCGTTCCAGGACAACTTGCCTGGGTTTTGACTTGGTCCTGATGCGTCCCACCTTGGCAAGCCTTGCTCGTCGCCAGAGGCTCCGAGATGCACAGAAGACGGTGGCAGCTGCTGAAAAGAAGGGCAGTGGTGAGTTTGTCGACAAGCAAGAACATAGGCAGCTGCCTGTGCTTGGGAAGGAGGAGCTGCCTGGTGTTGGCAATTGCCTTCACAGCGCCCAGAAGCCCGGTGCTCTGCTGCTTTGTTTTTCGCAGTCAGTCAATTGCACACTAGTGAAGCTGAGCCAGGCTCTTCAGCTTTGCTGCTTTTGAGCATCTGTGCTCCACTTATGCTCTGTGACATCTCTGGAGGTTGTTTGCCTCGGCCAGGCTGGCAAGTGCCCGCTAGTACCTAGAGCTGGGCAGGAGAGGGCAGAGAGCACTTCCATCTGACAGCAGGTTGCAGATTGCCTCGGAAAGAGCCGTGTCCTTGCAATGTGCAGCAAATCCTCTTTCTTTGCAAACCGCGGTTAGTGTGCAGTGCAGGTCCACTCTCCCCTTGCCAAATGGAGTGGGAAAGCTTTTCGCCAGGATAGAGACGACTAGAGAGGCAGAAGCGCGGCTCCGGAGCTATCCGGAGGAAAGTGCCGCTTCCCGGCGTCTTTCGGCTTGAAGCGGCGCTCCGGAGCGCTGCGCTGCCTCTCTACTGAGCTGTGCGCGAATTAGCCGCTTCTTCGCCTCCGAGAGGCAGAGATCGCGGTTGCTTGGAAGAGGCGAAGAACGAAGCCGCAAAGAAGCGGGCTTGTGTGCGAAGCCTTCCGACTGCTGGAGGACGGTGGCTGCCTCTCTCCTGCCTGTTGAATTCACTCTCAGCAAGCGAATGGAAAGTGTTCCAGGACAACTTGCCTGGGTTTTGACTTGGTCCTGATGCGTCCCACCTTGGCAAGTCTTGCTCGTCGCCAGAGGCTCCGAGATGCACAGAAGACGGTGGCAGCTGCTGAAAAGAAGGGCAGCGGTGAGTTTGTCGACAAGCAAGAACATAGGCAGCTGCCTGTGCTTGGGAAGGAGCAGCTGCCTGG
This sequence comes from Anomalospiza imberbis, assembly GCF_031753505.1. Classification (NCBI taxonomy): domain Eukaryota; kingdom Metazoa; phylum Chordata; class Aves; order Passeriformes; family Viduidae; genus Anomalospiza; species Anomalospiza imberbis. The sequence continues at coordinate 68,956,625 of NC_089721.1, forward strand.
TGTTGGCAATTGCCTTCACAGCGCCCAGCAGCCCGGTGCTCTGCTGCTTTGTTTTTCGCAGTCAGTCAATTGCACACTAGTGAAGCTGAGCCAGGCTCTTCAGCTTTGCTGCTTTTGAGCATCTGTGCTCCACTTATGCTCTGTGACATCTCTCGAGGTTGTTTGCCTCGGCCAGGCTGGAAAGTGCCTGCTAGTACCTAGAGCTGGGCAGGAGAGGGCAGAGAGCACTTCCATCTGACAGCAGGTTGCAGATTGCCTCGGAAAGAGCTGTGTCCTTGCAATGTGCAGCAAATCCTCTTTCTTTGCAAACCGCGATTAGTGTGCAGTGCAGGTCCACTCTCCCCTTGCCAAATGGAGTGGGAAAGCTTTTTGCCAGGATAGAGACGACTAGAGAAGCAGAAGCGCGGCTCCGGAGCTATCCGGAGGAAAGTGCCGCTTCCCGGCGTCTTTCGGCTTGAAGCGGCGCTCCGGAGCGCTGCGCTGCCGCTCTACTGAGCTGTGCGCGAATTAGCCGCTTCTTCGCCTCCGAGAGGCAGAGATGGCGGTTGCTTGGAAGAGGCGAAGAACGAAGCCGCAAAGAAGCGGGCTTGTGTGCGAAGCCTTCCGACTGCTGGAGGACGGTGGCTGCCGCTCTCCTGCCTCTTGAATTCACTCTGGGCAAGCGAATGGAAAGCGTTCCAGGACAACTTGCCTGGGTTTTGACTTGGTCCTGATGCGTCCCACCTTGGCAAGCCTTGCTCGTCGCCAGAGGCTCCGAGATGCACAGAAGACGGTGGCAGCTGCTGAAAAGAAGGGCAGCGGTGAGTTTGTCGACAAGCAAGAACATAGGCAGCTGCCTGTGCTTGGGAAGGAGCAGCTGCCTGGTGTTGGCAATTGCCTTCACAGCGCCCAGAAGCCCGGTGCTCTGCTGCTTTGTTTTTCGCAGTCAGTCAATTGCACACTAGTGAAGCTGAGCCAGGCTCTTCAGCTTTGCTGCTTTTGAGCATCTGTGCTCCACTTATGCTCTGTGACATCTCTTGAGGTTGTTTGCCTCGGCCAGGCTGGCAAGTGCCCGCTAGTACCTAGAGCTGGGCAGGAGAGGGCAGAGAGCACTTCCATCTGACAGCAGGTTGCAGATTGCCTCGGAAAGAGCCGTGTCCTTGCAATGTGCAGCAAATCCTCTTTCTTTGCAAACCGCGGTTAGTGTGCAGTGCAGGTCCACTCTCCCCTTGCCAAATGGAGTGGGAAAGCTTTTCGCTAAGATAGAGACGACTAGAGAAGCAGAAGCGCGGCTCCGGAGCTATCCGGAGGAAAGTGCCGCTTCCCGGCTTCTTTCGGCTTGAAGCGGCGCTCCGGAGCGCTGCGCTGCCGCTCTACTGAGCTGTGCGCGAATTAGCCGCTTCTTCGCCTCCGAGAGGCAGAGATCGCGGTTGCTTGGAAGAGGCGAAGAACGAAGCCGCAAAGAAGCGGGCTTGTGTGCGAAGCCTTCCGACTGCTGGAGGACGGTGGCTGCCGCTCTCCTGCCTCTTGAATTCACTCTCAGCAAGCGAATGGAAAGCGTTCCAGGACAACTTGCCTGGGTTTTGACTTGGTCCTGATGCGTCCCACCTTGGCAAGTTTTGCTCGTCGCCAGAGGCTCCGAGATGCACAGAAGACGGTGGCAGCTGCTGAAAAGAAGGGCAGTGGTGAGTTTGTCGACAAGCAAGAACATAGGCAGCTGCCTGTGCTTGGGAAGGAGGAGCTGCCTGGTGTTGGCAATTGCCTTCACAGCGCCCAGAAGCCCGGTGCTCTGCTGCTTTGTTTTTCGCAGTCAGTCAATTGCACACTAGTGAAGCTGAGCCAGGCTCTTCAGCTTTGCTGCTTTTGAGCATCTGTGCTCCACTTATGCTCTGTGACATCTCTGGAGGTTGTTTGCCTCGGCCAGGCTGGCAAGTGCCCGCTAGTACCTAGAGCTGGGCAGGAGAGGGCAGAGAGCACTTCCATCTGACAGCAGGTTGCAGATTGCCTCGGAAAGAGCCGTGTCCTTGCAATGTGCAGCAAATCCTCTTTCTTTGCAAACCGCGGTTAGTGTGCAGTGCAGGTCCACTCTCCCCTTGCCAAATGGAGTGGGAAAGCTTTTTGCCAGGATAGAGACGACTAGAGAGGCAGAAGCGCGGCTCCGGAGCTATCCGGAGGAAAGTGCCGCTTCCCGGCGTCTTTCGGCTTGAAGCGGCGCTCCGGAGCGCTGCGCTGCCGCTCTACTGAGCTGTGCGCGAATTAGCCGCTTCTTCGCCTCCGAGAGGCAGAGATTGCGGTTGCTTGGAAGAGGCGAAGAACGAAGCCGCAAAGAAGCGGGCTTGTGTGCGAAGCCTTCCGACTGCTGGAAGACGGTGGCTGCCGCTCTCCTGCCTGCTGAATTCACTCTCGGCAAGCGAATGGAAAGCGTTCCAGGACAACTTGCCTGGGTTTTGACTTGGTCCTGATGCGTCCCACCTTGGCAAGTCTTGCTCGTCGCCAGAGGCTCCGAGATGCACAGAAGACGGTGGCAGCTGCTGAAAAGAAGGGCAGCGGTGAGTTTGTCGACAAGCAAGAACATAGGCAGCTGCCTGTGCTTGGGAAGGAGCAGCTGCCTGGTTTTGGCAATTGCCTTCACAGCGCCCAGAAGCCCGGTGCTCTGCTGCTTTGTTTTTCGCAGTCAGTCAATTGCACACTAGTGAAGCTGAGCCAGGCTCTTCAGCTTTGCTGCTTTTGAGCATCTGTGCTCCACTTATGCTCTGTGACATCTCTCGAGGTTGTTTGCCTCGGCCAGGCTGGCAAGTGCCCGCTAGTACCTAGAGCTGGGCAGGAGAGGGCAGAGAGCACTTCCATCTGACAGCAGGTTGCAGATTGCCTCGGAAAGAGCCGTGTCCTTGGAATGTGCAGCAAATCCTCTTTCTTTGCAAACCGCGGTTAGTGTGCAGTGCAGGTCCACTCTCCCCTTGCCAAATGGAGTGGGAAAGCTTTTCGCTAAGATAGAGACGACTAGAGAAGCAGAAGCGCGGCTCCGGAGCTATCCGGAGGAAAGTGCCGCTTCCCGGCTTCTTTCGGCTTGAAGCGGCGCTCCGGAGCGCTCCGCTGCCGCTCTACTGAGCTGTGCGCGAATTAGCCGCTTCTTCGCCTCCGAGAGGCAGAGATGGCGGTTGCTTGGAAGAGGCGAAGAACGAAGCCGCAAAGAAGCGGGCTTGTGTGCGAAGCCTTCCGACTGCTGGAGGACGGTGGCTGCCGCTCTCCTGCCTCTTGAATTCACTCTGGGCAAGCGAATGGAAAGCGTTCCAGGACAACTTGCCTGGGTTTTGACTTGGTCCTGATGCGTCCCACCTTGGCAAGTTTTGCTCGTCGCCAGAGGCTCCGAGATGCACAGAAGACGGTGGCAGCTGCTGAAAAGAAGGGCAGCGGTGAGTTTGTCGACAAGCAAGAACATAGGCAGCTGCCTGTGCTTGGGAAGGAGCAGCTGCCTGGTGTTGGCAATTGCCTTCACAGCGCCCAGCAGCCCGGTGCTCTGCTGCTTTGTTTTTCGCAGTCAGTCAATTGCACACTAGTGAAGCTGAGCCAGGCTCTTCAGCTTTGCTGCTTTTGAGCATCTGTGCTCCACTTATGCTCTGTGACATCTCTTGAGGTTGTTTGCCTCGGCCAGGCTGGCAAGTGCCCGCTAGTACCTAGAGCTGGGCAGGAGAGGGCAGAGAGCACTTCCATCTGACAGCAGGTTGCAGATTGCCTCGGAAAGAGCCGTGTCCTTGCAATGTGCAGCAAATCCTCTTTCTTTGCAAACCGCGGTTAGTGTGCAGTGCAGGTCCACTCTCCCCTTGCCAAATGGAGCGGGAAAGCTTTTCGCTGAGCTAGAGACGACTAGAGAAGCAGAAGCGCGGCTCCGGAGCTATCCGGAGGAAAGTGCCGCTTCCCGGCGTCTTTCGGCTTGAAGCGGCGCTCCGGAGCGCTGCGCTGCCGCTCTACTGAGCTGTGCGCGAATTAGCCGCTTCTTCGCCTCCGAGAGGCAGAGATGGCGGTTGCTTGGAAGAGGCGAAGAATGAAGCCGCAAAGAAGCGGGCTTGTGTGCGAAGCCTTCCGACTGCTGGAGGACGGTGGCTGCCGCTCTCCTGCCTCTTGAATTCACTCTCGGCAAGCGAATGGAAAAGCGTTCCAGGACAACTTGCCTGGGTTTTGACTTGGTCCTGATGCGTCCCACCTTGGCAAGTCTTGCTCGTCGCCAGAGGCTCCGAGATGCACAGAAGACGGTGGCAGCTGCTGAAAAGAAGGGCAGCGGTGAGTTTGTCGACAAGCAAGAACATAGGCAGCTGCCTGTGCTTGGGAAGGAGCAGCTGCCTGGTTTTGGCAATTGCCTTCACAGCGCCCAGAAGCCCGGTGCTCTGCTGCTTTGTTTTTCGCAGTCAGTCAATTGTGCACTTGTGGGGCAGAAAGCCATTCTTGATCTCCTTTTTAGTGGAAGTGTATGTGCAAATGTCCAACAGCTGCTTACTCTAATGTTTTTTCTGTCCACCTGTTGTCATAGGCAACTAAGAAGAGAATCTAAGCGTTAGAATTGTTTATTTTTTTGCTTGAGGCTCCAATTCTCTCTGCCACTCCTTTAAAAAATCCTTTTCTAGGAAATGAAATCCAAGAGTAAGATCTTAAGTCTTCATGTTCAGGCTTTTCAGAAAATAGGGAGTGCAATTAACTCTTGTCACTGTCATATTTTTTTTAAATAGAACTAAAAATGTTAAATTCCTGTTTCCTAAGGACTTACGGAAATCAATTGGTAGAAGGTATGAGATTGAAGAGGATCACTAATCTGAAAAGAAACCATTATTTAGGTACCTCAGTTGCGTACAAGTATTTTACCAGGAGCTCTAGATTTTTCAACAGACTTTGTACACAATGGTTGTCTCTGGTAATATTTTAGGATGTATACCACATTCATCTTCAAACAGCGCTATCTGCTTTATAGTTATGAATTGCATTTTAAATTTGATTGGAGACGAAAGATTTGTGCTTCAGATCATTTCCAATTCTGAAGCATTTCAGTTGATGACAGTTTTTGCTGTCTCTCGAGGGCAAGAAAATAGTCTTTGTACCAATACTGAAACCAATTAGTTGGAAAAAATCATTTTCCTCATTCTTTTTTGTCTATTCTAACAGCACAAGGGCAGAACGCTGCTATCAGTCTGAGCTGCCCTAGCACTCATGGCTGGCAAACTTGTAGTGGCTAGTATTTGATTTGCACACATTTCAGATGCTTCTTGTTAACTGTTGTGCAGAAGGATCTGTAACTTCTTTTCACAGGAGGACACTCCTGAATTGCTTCACTTGTCTCTGAACCAGAGAACTAAGCTGGCCCTCAGTTTCTGAGATCTCACTGTGCTAACCCCCAAACTAATTTCCTTCAAAAAAATGCATTTTCCTTTCAACCAAATCACTTCATTACTTCATGATGGAATCCCTTGTTCTTAATGTTCAGGCTCTTGTTTTAGAAGCATAAGAAGATATTCCAGGAAGCAGGTAGAACATCTGTCTTAAGTACTATACATCACTTGGCTTTGGTTCATGGATCATAACATCTGCAGGGAATGGCATTTACAATCAATCTATGGGCTGGGGTAACTGGCCACAGGTTTAGGAGTCTTTCTCCAATTCACTTGGCTTTCAAGTTTAGCTCTTATCATTTCAAGTGTGTTTTTATGGAAGCAATCATCTGTCTATGAGCTCTACCACAATGAAGAACAAGTAACAGTGGCTGAGCATCACACAACAATTCTAAGAAGAAGAATGGTCTGAGCCTCCAGTATAGCACAGGAGATCTGTAATGAAGCCCGAGTGCTCCAGGCATCTTCTCAGCCTGGAGAAGAGCAGACTCTGGGCAAGTGTTATAGCAGGCCTCCAGTAGCTGAAGGCAGCCTAGCAGAAGAAGGAAGATGACCTACACAAGGGCACATAGTGATAGGAAAAGTGTTGATGTCTTTAAAACCTGAAGAGTATATGTTTGGTTTGGGTAGTGGCAAGAAATTCTTTGCCATGAGGCTTGTGAGACACTGGAACCTCTTGGGGGTGACCCATTCCTGGAAGTGTTCAAGGCCAGCTTGAATGGCTCTTTGAGCTTAACGTGGTCTAGCGGAAGGTGTCCCTGACAACGACATGGGGGGTGAATTTCGGTGAAATTTAAGGTCCCTTCCAACCCAAACCATTCTATTACTCTATGATAATATTCCTACTGTGCAGTAGCAGTAAGTCGTTGAAGATAGAAAAAGCAGACTCTTGATTCTGAGAAACCGTTCTCCAATGAGTTCAACTGCTTTGCTCTCACATAGATGTTCAATTTAGCATTACTATATCTAGTAACAATCCTGGCACTTCAATATCACACACAGAAATGTTTTATAATTTTTAAGACTTCTGACATTTGAAAATATCTTTTCTTTCTTTCTCTTTCTTTCTTTCTTTCTTTCTTTCTTTCTTTCTTTCTTTCTTTCTTTCTTTCTTTCTTTCTTTCTTTCTTTCTTTCTTTCTTTCCATCTTTCCGTATCTTTCCATCTTTCCATCTTTCTTTCCATCTTTCTTTCTTTTTTCTTTCTTTCCTTCCTTCCTTCCTTCCTTCCTGCTTTCTTTCTTTCTTCCTTCTTTCCTTCCTTCAACTTTGAGGTTAATTTCTAAACTGTGAAGTAGTTACACTAATTGACTCTTCCCTCAATATCATTTTAAAGCATAGAAATAGATCAATAACAAATTTGTGTGAAGAAAGGGCCTTTAAAAGTGATTTTAAAGTGAGATTTCGAGTTAGATATTGAAAATTCAAACACACAACATTGAAATGGTGGAATGGATGAGGGTTTTCTTTGTCTTTCTTTGATACAAATTATGATCTTCATTTTTGCACCTTCTAAAAATACATCTTGAAAGTTACTACTTTAGATAACAAAAATATTTCCAAAAGAAGGAAATGGATTGATGCAGATGAAAATACAATATTCTAAATATTCATCATCTAGTACAAAGAATTGCCCTTACACAGTAAGCTTTATGGACATTTCTAGTCTCACACAAACACAGAATTTTTCAACTGACTAGAAAATCTTTTTTTTTTTTTTTTTTTTTTTTTTTTTTTTTTTTTTTTTTTAAGAGAGAAATAAATATCAGAAAATTCTATGCATCCTCACGTACTAGATGGTGGTTACTAAAAATTGGATCTGTTTGGTGGGTGAGTATACTTCCCATTCACACACACAGTTACACCTCTTCCCCCTGCAAACAGATGTGTGATTTTGGCTCTGAAAGAAGGGACTATCTTTTTTTTGTTCACCAGGATTTCAATAGCCATTCTTAGAAATCTGCAACTACAGCACATGCAACATCTCTGCAAAGCGTGCACTAGAAATTCAGGTAGAAATGACAATTTCTTCAAAGGCTGATACCTGAAGAGAAGACAGCAGCGGCTGGGCTGCTGCATGTCCCTACAATTCTTTGTCCTCATCTGGCAGAAATTGATTGAGTGGGAAGCTCATTTTAAACTTCATTTCAATAGTGACTGAGCACACCTATTGAAATGACCTTCTCCAGCTCTTTCCATTTCTTCTAAATCGTTCTTTTCGAATATGGGGAACTTCTGCTACAGACTGCAGAGGCACTAAGTAGTGACTCAAGGAACTTGCCTAGCAATTGCTTCAAGGTAAGGAAGTGGTTTTCCCACTATCCTTCTTCCCTTCTCCTTTGCAAAATCAAAAAGGTTTTCATCAGAAACAGGCAAGTCATCTATCACAACATCCACTAGATCTTATGAATGATCGAGAAGAAAGATTGTTCTCCATAATGTCCTTCTTTTACACTTTCAAAGCTTGACTTTCAAGGGGGAAATGGAGTTCTTTCGTCTTGGCTATTTAGACTCAATGGAAATCTCCTTTGCAAAAGGAAATGCTTAGGAATTGATTGTGAGGCTTGCTTCTTCAGCCAGGTGTTTGCAAAGTGATTGTCAAAACATAGCAGTGAAATTTGGAGCGTAGGAAAGAAAAGTCTATGAAACAAACAAAATTAATGAAAAGAAATGGACCTGATTTGTACAATCATCTACAGACCCATATATATATGCCTCAATAAAAATGAGTATTTTATTCTTGTAGCCAAACCATCTTACGTTGATTCAAACCATAGAAATAATGACAAATCTTTTTTTCAATTAGAACTCATAGAAGAAAGCGCTACTGCTTATTTAGAAGAAAAAATCATATTGGCAACAATATTCAGGCCAAATGATTTTCAGAAGCAATATGGTTTCAAATAGACTTGGGTACTTTCTCCTCCTTAAACCGTCAAGAGCTACCTTTACATTGCGGAAGAGAAGTGAAAAAGTGGCAACCGAAGAAACTGTTTCTTTGGCAGTGTGTTTGTGAGTTGGAGCTTTTCGGTTTGTTTGTTTTTGGGGGGTTTGTGGTTTTGGGTTTTTTTCCTTGGTTTGCTATTGTTTCTAACACAAGATCTGTTTCTCACTTCTAATGTTAATTAACCCTATCAGGAGATAGGTTTTGATGTGGGAAGTACATAAAATGTACAGCAGTTTTGATAGAAGTTGATGCCTAGAATGCAACATGAAACAACTCTTCAGCTGTAACCAACTAATTGTACACCTTTGTTTCTAGATACTTGGGACTAACTATTTCTTTCCAGCAGAATTCTTTCCATTGCTTTGTCAATGTGGAATTGTTTGTCCTAAATATTTTGACTTTTCTGACAAAGACTGGAAACCAAAATCTGTAACAATCAATATCAGAGCAACAAATTAATTCACCAGGAAAAACAGCTAGATGGTAGATGAGGAGATGCCTTTTTTTTTTTTTTTTCCTTCCAAGTCTAGATTCTAATAGTGGGGTAAGTGCCCTTCAAGCAAGATGGCAGAAATAAACATAGGAGCATGTTGCTCTTAAAAGTCTGATGAGAAGCTCTGTTTGATAAATTAGGAGTGTGTTCTGGGATTCTGGAAAGAATAGAAAATTGTCTTTGCTCGATGGTGGGAAAAATAGTGGAGAAGTATAATGGAATACTCTTGGATTTAGTGCATTTTTCTTCTAGAAACAACACCAGAAATGCTTTCTAATATTAAACGACAGAGCAGCCAATTGAACCATTTCTGAAAATTTTTCCCAGTGTTCCAAAAAAAAAAAAAAAAGCCTACGCAAATATTAGCAAATCAAGACAAAATGATCCAAGAAGTATTAAATTATAGATTGTAAAGGCTATTTGTTATGGTTTGACACTGGTGCAATGCCAGCGCCCCCATGAAAATGCACCTTCTCAAATAATTGCTGTGAGATGTGATCAGGAACACAGCAGAGCAGGCCCAAGCCTAATAACTAAAGTAAAAAAACTTTATTCAACTACTACTACTATAAAAAACACAGACACTAAATCCAGGATGTAGACTCTCCCAAATACTTTTCTTCCTTCCACTCAATTTCTAAACAAACTTACAGTGAGACACCACCCAGGATTCCTAATGAAGTTGCCACCTTTTAGATAATCAACACTCAGAACCTCAAAGGAGACAGAAGTCTCTCTTGCACCACAGACTCCCCCAGGAAACACAATTGCCACCCTTGTGTTTCCACGTCACACATGGCAACCGCCCAGAGAAAATCTGCCAGTGTGACACTTTCTTTTCCATGTCACAGTGCTCTCACAACCGTGCATGGACAGACTGCTCATAGGGCTCTTTTAAGGATGCTTTGCCACCCACTAAAAGAGACAACAGTTCAGCATCTCCTCTTGGGACTACAGTCCTGTCCCCTCCTCCCCCCGCCCCCATTTTCCCCCTGGGGCCGAGGGTCTAAGAACAGAGATCATCTTCTTCCTGAAGACAGAAGGTGTCACCATTCCCTTCTCAGCTTTCTTCTGTTCTCTCCATTTCTGCGCTGGTGGTTGCTGAAGCAGGTCTCTTTCCTTCACCACTGCATCCCGGTAAAATGCAGTTTTTTATTGCAGGAGAATTGGGTTCAGTCTATGGTTAACAAGAAAAGTCCAGCCACAAGCCACTCTATCATCTTCTCCTACTCAAAAATTTCTTTTTCTAACATCTCAGACCCAGACTGTCTCTCTTGTACTTTAAATCAAGGAGGAGTAGTATTTTACAAAACCTCCATTTCCCAGGAAAGGGTTAAAAGTTCAGACTCCCAGATGGCTGAAATCTCCGCCCAGAAGCCAATTCCCAAGGCCAAGATGGGGCACCTCCCTCCCTCTTTCTCCTTCCCTCCAGACTCTCTGTCTCATCCCTCTGGGAGGGAGAATGACAAGAGCAGCTTGGCTGCTCTCTACCCTTCCATTCACAGGAGCTGGCTTGGTTCCAGTCCTACAGCCCAGACACAGCCTTAATCATTCAGAATTTTTGGAGGCGACCGGTCACTGCAGAAAAAGACCGGCCTTTTTCCCTGTGAAGGAAAAGTTGCAGCCCAGCATCCTGATGGCAGTTTATAGGGTTCCCTTGGGACTGTCAGGGCAGCACAGGTTTGAGGTGGGGGCAGGTTAGGTCTGGGACATATCCTTAATAGTTTGGAGTTTTTGGAGGCGGCCGGCCACTCAAGGCCACAGGCCCCTGCAGAGAAACACCGGCCATTTTTTCTTGGAATGAAATGGGGCCAGCACAGATCCCTGATGTCTGTTTAGAGGGTTCCCTTGGGACTGTCAGGGCAGCACAAATCTGAGGTGGGGGCAGGTTAGGACTGGGACACATCTTTAATCGTTTGGAATTTTTGGAGGCGTCTGGCCACTCAAGGCCACAGGCCCCTGGAGACAAAGACGGGCCCTTTTCCCTGTGAAGGAAAGGTTGCCAGCCCAAGTTTCTGATGTCTTTTTAGAGGGTTCCCTTGGGACTGTCAGGGCAGCACAGGTTTGAGGTGGGGGCATGTTAGGTCAGAGACATATCCTTAATCGTTTGGATTTTTTGGAGGCGTCTGGCCACTCAAGGCCACAGGCCATTGGAGAGAAAGACCAGCCCTTTTCCCTGTGAAGGAAAAGTTACCAGCCCAGGTCACTAATGTCAGTTTGTAGGGTTCCCTTGGGACTGTCAGGGCAACACAAATTTGAGGGGGGGCCGGTTAGGTCTGGGACATATCTTTAATCGTCTGGATTTTTTGGAGGCGTCTGGCCACTCAGGGCCACAGGCCCCTGGAGACAAACACCGGCCATTTATTCCTGGAAAGAAAAGGGGCCAGCCCAAGTTCCTGATGTCAGTTTGTAGGGTTCCCTTTGGACTGTCAGGGCAGCACAGATTTGAGGTGGGGGCAGGTTGGGTCTGGGACATATCCTTAATCGTTTGGATTTTTTGGAGGCGTCTGGCCACTCAAGGCCACAGGCCATTGGAGAGAAAGACCAGCCCTTTTCCCTGTGAAGGAAAAGTTGCCAGCCCAGGTCACTGATGTCAGTTTGTAGGATTCCCTTGGGACTGTCAGGGCAACACAAATTTGAGGGGGGGCCGGTTAGGTCTGGGACATATCTTTAATCGTCTGGATTTTTTGGAGGCGTCTGGCCACTCAGGGCCATAGGCCCCTGGAGACAACGATGGGCCCTTTTACCCTGTGAAGGAAAGGTTGCCAGCCCAAGTTTCTGATGTCTTTTTAGAGGGTTCCCTTGGGACTGTCAGGGCAGCACAGGTTTGAGGTGGGGGCAGGTTGGGTCTGGGACATATCCTTAATCGTTTGGATTTTTTGGAGGCGTCTGGCCACTCAGGTCCACAGGCCCCTACAGAAAAAATGGGCCCTTTTCCCTGTGAAGGAAAACTTGCCAGCCCAGGTTCCTGCTGATGACAGTTTGTAGGGTTCCCTTGGGACTGTCAGGGCAGCACAAATTTGAGGTTGGGGCAGGTTGGGTCTGGGACATATCTTTAATCGTTTGGATATTTTCGAGGCGTCCGGCCACTCAAGGCCACAGGCCCCTGCATGTGGAAAAGATGGGAGACAAGTACATCCGATGATGTCCGACAAGCCTCGTTTATTCAAAATATGCGAATACATTTATAACTATAATAATTAAGTTCATGCATATTGCAAAAGCTAAGCTCCTTATTGGTTTATGCTGCAAAGGCCATCTCCACCCCTCGGGACTTTCCAGTTTGCATGCTCCTCATTCCTGTGATTAATTTAGCTTTGTTTTTCTACCCTTACATTCTGGTTGCACATCTTATTATTGCCTAAAAGCTGCCTAATATCAGCACAGCAACCTTCAAGGGCACAATAGCCTTGAGGCCTCAGCCCCTCTTAACTAACTGAACTGTCTCATGTCCTTTAACCCTTAGCCAGTTGTCTTCAAAACTCTCCACACTTCCCCCATTTTCTTTTTGAACCAACAAATTGGTTTGCCACATACTATTCATAGCACGCTCCACTACTCGTTGAAAGCAAGTGAATAAACATGGCAATATCAGCAAAAGCAGCAAAATTACTGTAAAAACCCCTATTGCATACAAAATCACAGTTTTCAACCAGGGCCCAATTCTTAATCTGCATTTCCCACGATAGGCCTTGTCAAGTACCACCCTATTGGCACCTTCACTTGACCTTGGCACCTGGTTGACAAAATCTTTGATTTCACTTGTCCTAATAACCTACAGTAAGCAAAGGCTATTTTCCACCTATAATAAGATACTATTTTCTGTTCAGGTGTTTCAAAAACCTGTAAAGCTAAGGTAAGTGTTAATCCAGTATCTCTCCACAAGTCTCTTTGCCAACTCTCTCTTTGTGATTGAAAAGCACAACCTCTACACCAAAAGTGGCGTTTTAAATATGCCTGTTCTTCCCAATATGTCTTACCACAACTCCCACAAGCAAAAGCAATCCAAGCAGTACAATTATAACCCCCACAGCCTAAACATTCACGATTTTGTGGTCCCTTTATATGGACAGTCTGTAATGCTTCTATAGCAGTTACAAGTGCTGGAAAGGTCACTTCTGCAGGCAAAAGGTGGTCGGTGTCCGGAGAGAGACCACTGATCTTTTGAAGAAATGGTCTCAAAGTGAGTACCAGTTTTTCCTCAATCCTCCTCTGATCCTGTTCCGTCAATCGTACTGCTCCGCACATCATTCAACACTGCCTTTGTCCACCGGGCTGGCACCCAGAGCAATCCTGTGAGCCTTCCGAACCCTGTTACTGCAGTGGTGGCTGGTTGTAGGGGCCATTGGTGTGGCCAACAGTGAGGTATTATAATACTAGAGTCCGCTCCAGTGTCAAAGAGGCCTATGAGCTCACACTGCTGACCTTTGAATTCTATCATAACTTTCCTTCTGGGTCTATCACTCAAATCTAGGGTCAATAGCACGACGCCTCCAGTGGATCCAAATCCACCGTCTCCTCGAGTCTGCTCTTTTACAGGGGAAATTCCTTTAGTATTTGGTTCTAAAGGAACTAACTGAACAATTCTCTGTCCTTTATTAATCTTGATGGGGGAAAAGGGTATAGGCCATAATCATAATTTCTCCAGTAAAATCAGCATCAATTACTCCAGGTATGACAAATAGTCCAAGCATGGAAGCTGATGACCTTCCCAATAGTAGGGCTCCCATTACTCGTCCTTGAACAATAATAGGTCCCTTGATTCCTGTGGGGATCTTCTGAGGACGTGATGTCATCAACACAGTTTTTACTGCGGCTGCCAAGTCCATCCCGAGCCAACTCATGAACTGTATGGGGATTCACAAAGATTCCTATAGTATACCCATAAGCTAATAACCCGGGTAATTCCTTTTGCAGGTCTATTCCCTTAACCTGCCTTCTCTGCAAAAATGCAGTAAATAAATCATATGCTGCTTGCCTTTCCATACCTATTTCGTCAGCGCTGTTGCAGCCCTCCAAGGTCTCGGCAGCACGTATCGGCCAGGCTCGCCTATGCGGTCACCCAGGGCACGGTGCTCTCAATTGTAGCACTTATTTCCCGTCCTTGCTGCGACAGGACCCGAACCCCTTTTTACGTCCTCCACCGTGGCGTACCAAACATCATGTTCGGGGTCACCATTTGTGGAAAAGACGGGAGACAAGCACATCCGATGATGTCCGACAAGCCTCGTTTATTCAAAATATGCGAATACATTTATAACTATAATAATGAAGTTCATGCATATTGCAAAAGCTAAGCTCCTTATTGGTTTATGCTGCAAAGGCCATCTCCACCCCTCAGGACTTTCCAGTTTGCATGCTCCTCATTCCTGTGATTAATTTAGCTTTGTTTTTCTACCCTTACATTCTGGTTGCACATCTTATTATTGCCTAAAAGCTGCCTTCAAGGGCACAATAGCCTTGAGGCCTCAGCCCCTCTTAACTAACTGAACTGTCTCGTGTCCTTTAACCCTTAGCCAGTCGTCTACAAAATTCTCCACACCTGCAGACAAAGACTGGCCTTTTTTTCTTGGAAAGAAAAGTTGACAGCCCGGGTTCCTGATGTCAGTTTGTAGGGTTCCCTTGGGACTGTCAGGGCAGCACAAATATGAGGTGAGGGCAGGTTGGGTCTGGGACATATCTTTAATTGTTTGGATTTTTTGGAGGCGGCCGTATGAAAAATGCATATTATATGGCTCTACGCAGATATTTACTATATGTATTATGCTAGGTTGGAAAGTTATGTTGTATTAACATTTTAATAATATAGTAAATGTAGTTTTGTAATTAAAATTAAGTTTTAGTAGTTAAAATAGAAATTATGTGTGTAAGGTATTCTTTTAATTAGCTCAAGAAAAGGAGAAGATAATCAAAAAATTCTTTGCACAGGGGTAACAATTACAGAAACCCATAAATTTTCCAGAGGAGAGGAGTTTATGGTTTTCCTTAACAACAGAAACGAACTTCTTCAAGCTGGACTAAGACTGGAAGGCGCCTGGGGATTACAGAAAATTTCTTGACAAGTACCAGATGGATTTCTTGTTTTAAATAAAATATATGCATATTCATAAAGTGTTTTGTATATGCAACAGATTACCCTTCTTAAGGAGCAAATTTTCTTTTAACGGGGTCCTTTTCCTGGCTCACTTTTGTCCAGAAAGAGGTACCCAGCCCGGGCTGTAACTCTTTGCTGTTATTGTTATTGCTGAAATTGTCCTAACTCTAATTGTGTAACCTTTATTGCTACATTTGTATTATTTTTATAACCATTTTATTTTTATTAAACTTTTCTAAATTTTTGAAACAAGTGATTGGCGTTTATAAGAGGTTGGCCACTCAAGGCCACTGGCCCCTGGAGAGAAAGACCAGCCCTTTTCCCTGTGAAGCAAAGGTTGACAGCCCAGGTCCCTGATGTCTGTTTAGAGGGTTCCCTTGGGACTGTCAGGGCAGCACAGGTTAGAGGTGGGGGCATATTGGGTCTGGGACATATCTTTAATCGTTTGCATTTTTTGGAGGCATCCGGCTACTCAGGGCCACAGGCCCCTGGAGACAAACACCGGCCATTTTTTCTTGGAAAGAAAAGGGGCCAGCCCTGGTTGCTGATGTCAGTTTGTAGGGTTCCCTTGGGACTGTCAGGGCAGCACAGGTTTGAGGTGGGGGACAGGTTGGGTCTGGGACATATCTTTAATCGTTTGGATATTTTGGAGGCGTCTGGCCACTCAAGGCCACAGGCCCCTGGAGAAAATTACCGGCCATTTTTTTCTTGGAATGAAAAGTGGCCACAGGCCCAGGTTTCTGATGTCAGTTTGTAGGGTTCCCTGGGACTGTCAGGGCAGCACAGGTTAACGTTGGGTGCAGGCTGGGTCTGGGACATATGCTTAATAGTTTGGATATTTTGGAGGCGTACGGCCTCTAAGGGACACAGGCCCCTGGAGACAAAGACCAGCCATTTATTCTTAGAAAGAAGAGGGGCCAGCCCAGGTTTCGTATGTCAGTTTAAAGGGTTCCCTTGGGACTCTCAGGGCAGCACAGATTTGAGGTGGGGGCAGGTTAGGTCTGGGACATATCTTTAATCGTTTGGATTTTTGGAGGCGTCTGGCCACTCAAGGCCACAGGCCCCTGGAGACAAACGCCGACCATTTATTCCTTGGAAAGAAAAGGGGCCAGTCCAGGTTCCTGATGTCAGTTTGTAGGGTTCCCTTGGGACTGTAAGGGCAGCAAAAATTTGAAGTGGGGGAGGGTTGTGTCTGGGACACATCTTTAATCGTTTGGATATTTTGGAGGCTTCTGGCCACTCAAGCCACAAGCCCCTGGAGACAAAGACGGGCCATTTTCCAAGGGAAAGAATAGAGGCCAGCACAGCTTACTGATCTCAGTTAGGAATACGTGAAGAAAGGAGCCGCAAAGAAGCGGGCTTGTGTGCGAAGCCTTCCGACTGCTGGAGGACGGTGGCTGCCGCTCTCCTGCCTCTTGAATTCACTCTCGGCAAGCGAATGGAAAGCGTTCCAGGACAACTTGCCTGGGTTTTGACTTGGTCCTGATGCGTCCCACCTTGGCAAGCCTTGCTCGTCGCCAGAGGCTCCGAGATGCACAGAAGACGGTGGCAGCTGCTGAAAAGAAGGGCAGCGGTGAGTTTGTCGACAAGCAAGAACATAGGCAGCTGCCTGTGCTTGGGAAGGAGCAGCTGCCTGGTGTTGGCAATTGCCTTCACAGCGCCCAGAAGCCCGGTGCTCTGCTGCTTTGTTTTTCGCAGTCAGTCAATTGCACACTAGTGAAGCTGAGCCAGGCTCTTCAGCTTTGCTGCTTTTGAGTATCTGTGCTCCACTTATGCTCTGTGACATCTCTCGAGGTTGTTTGCCTCGGCCAGGCTGGAAAGTGCCCGCTAGTACCTAGAGCTGGGCAGGAGAGGGCAGAGAGCACTTCCATCTGACAGCAGGTTGCAGATTGCCTCGGAAAGAGCTGTGTCCTTGGAATGTGCAGCAAATCCTCTTTCTTTGCAAACCGCGGTTAGTGTGCAGTGCAGGTCCACTCTCCCCTTGCCAAATGGAGTGGGAAAGCTTTTTGCTAAGATAGAGACGACTAGAGAAGCAGAAGACGCGTTTCTGGAGCTATCTGTTTCAGGGTCTCTCCGAAAATCCCTCATGCTTGCCTCACGACTTTCTCCAAGGCCTGAGACCCTAGACCCTGAAAGTAGCTCTAGCCTGGCTGAGGTGGAAAGTCTGCCAAGCCTTACGGACTGTTATGCAATGCCATGGGAACTCAGCGCGAAAACAATGGACTGGTCATGGTGGACTGAGCCTTAATCAGTTCGTCCTGTACCTTCAGTCCTGTACTCTTGGTCCTGCACCGACGGGACTGTTATAACTGGTTCCCAAAACAACGAGTCCACACCCACTATGTAGCCAGGAGAGCTGCCGCTTTGGCCAGATGCCACCCGCTTTGAGGAACCTTATAAAAGACTCAAGGAGTTTTGAGGACTTTGTCTGGACCCCACCTGGAGACGACAGCCTATGAGCATCTCATCAAGCTCTGAGGGCCTCGTCTCTTCAGACTGGTAGCTCTAATCTCCTTCCCCTCTTTCTCTATCTTTTACTCTATCTCTTTATTTCTCTCCCACTATTGCAGTTGTTGGCACTAAATAAAAGTGCATTTTTGTTTAAGCAAAGTGTTGTGTCCCCTGCTGTGTCTTTTGTGCTTTGAGATCTCCAAAAAGAACCTATCAGGGACCCTGCATGCATTTGCGGACCCTGACACTGTTCTTTTCTGGTCTCTGCCTGCTCTGATGGTTTTCCCATAGACTTAGTTTCCCCTCAAGGCAACCCTTCAAAGGAGTGTGGAGAAGCAGGCTCTGTGCAGGCCAGGTGTGCTACAGAGCTGCCTGTCTTGCTGGGTCTGCTGTTGTTGTTCTTGTTGATGTTATTGTTAGCCAAGCGACCGTAAATTGCTCAGAGCCCCAGAGAGTACAGCTTGGTTTCAGATCTTCCAGAAGTCAGGATCTCTGTTTTGAAGTTTGCTTCTTGCATTTTGTTTCTTTCAGGGCGTGTGGTGAGAGTGGGAGATCCAGAGAAGAAGTACACTGGATGGAAACATATTGGCTGTGGATAAGTGCAGCCACGCTTACTTCTACAGAACCATGGGCCAGGTATTTTGGTGCTGCATTATCACATGGGAAGTCAGGCAAGCTGCAAGCATCTTCAGACCCTGGCTTTAGATTGTCCCTGTCTCAGTGCGGAGGCAGTACAAGGCATCATGAAACATAACTGGATGCTGACAACGTCTTGCTTGCCTCAAGGGGCAGGACCTGCAAGCCCTCCTGCAAGCCCTCAAACATGTGGCACCAGTTTTCCTATTTTCCCAGGAGACATGGTTTTGTATGATACAAAGTAATTTGGCCACACTCGTGAAGGAAGAAAAACCTGAGAGAGTAGCGTCCCACCTGATAGCTGTCAGATACCAGCTCTCAGTAGCATTTCTTAGTAGTATTTTGCTGAAAACAACATTCAGTGGTCAGGAAAATAAGAAAGGCTGTGTGGTGTTGCCTGAGTTTGGCAGGTAAGATGAAAAGAGAGCGGTGAGAAGGCCCAGCAGGACTGTATGTTTCATTGCCTGAAAAGGCACGCCACAGGCGCAGACACAAGAAGGGAAAGGCGAAGAAAATCCCCACATGCATAACCTAGTGTGTATACTTGAGATTTGTAGCAGCCCTTTTTCTTCCTGTTCCACCCAGCTTTTCCCTTGGACACTCTGCATGGCAGAGGGCTGCTGGACTGCTGTGCCATTGGCTGAAGAGTAGACAACCCCCGGTGTTTTAGAGACACTGCAGGCAGCAGAGAGCTCCTGCCTGGGCTGCCTTTTGCTTCTCAGCACTGACCAACTCCTCTGTTCTTGCCACTGTACTGTTTCTAGGGGGTTTGGAACCGTTTACAAGGCCTTCAACGCTGCCACAGGACGAGCGGTAAGTGCCAACAGCCCAAGCAGATTTTGCAGCTTTTGAGTGCTTTCCCTTGTGATGTGATCCATGGCCAAAGCTTTGGGCTGCCTGACTTGCTGCAAAGGCTGTCCCACAGAAGCAGCCTGTCCAGAGGCAGGCTGCAAAATGCATTTTGGACAGACTTTGTCCTCCCTCCCTACCTGAATGGATGCAAGGATGGCGGTGGTGTCTTTCAGAGAAGGACGCGCTGGCTTGGACTTACTGGATAAATATGCATAGCTTAGCTGATGGCAAGAGCCGTCATTCCAGCCCAATTCCTCTTCAGCCCAGGTTCAGACACAGATAGGATTTCCCATTGTTTTCCATCACGTGGTTCAGTTTGAAAATAAAAATGCGAGACCTAAAGAAGGAGAGATCTTGTCTGGAGCACAGTTTTGCCTTTCAGTCCTAGGGAACTTAGTTCACACACACACACACACACACACACACACACACACACACACACACCAATGAGAAGAAATTGATGAAGAGCCTTAAATAATACAACCTTGTGTTGATCCTGTGTTGAAGACATGGTTTCTTGGAGAGTCCTGCTGCTGCTCTTTGGGGCTATAAATTCATAGTCCTTAATTCTCGTTTTTGGCTCTCAGCATGTACAACTCCATCTTTCTGGTAGTTCCTTATCCAGCTGCAGTGCTGCGCTCAGGAACTGCACTTGGAGGGAGGTTGAGGAGGCATCTGAAAGCCCAAAGTCCTGCTTATGACCTGCAGCACATCCATAGGGTACCACCTAAAGGGTTATTCATTTTTAAACCCACTAAATAATTACAAATTACAATAATTACTCGGTGTAAACCATGTTTGAGAATGTTCTTCAGAGTTGCAAAACCGAAACTGAAGAAATTAGGATGTGCTAGGATTGCAACTTTTCTTGGAGTCACCTTAAACCATGTTCGAGAATGTTCTTCAGAGTTGCAAAACCCAAACTGAAGAAGTTAGGATGTGCTAGGATTGCAACTTTTCTTGGAGTCACCTTGGAGTTCTTTTTTGGACAGCATGTTCCCCGTCATGTATGTGTGTGTTTAGTTTGGCACCCAATCAAGAATGGAAGGCATCTCCGAAAGGCTGGTCAAAGCCCCTAGGAATGCTAATGTATTTGCAGTGGTTTCAATTTATCTTCACAGGAGCAAAGTTACTTTTGGCTTGCAAAACATGTGTAAATGATAATAGTAGTGATAAACAAAGTCTGTCGGAGAAGTGTGCAGGTGCAGAGAGTGCTGTTAGGGCTTTGTGGTTGATGGTTTAGTGTCCGTTTCTACCGAGGTGACAAGGCACCCAGGCCCGTGAGTGCACAGAGAAAGAGGCTCTCGTAATGTCCGCTCCTAATGGCTTTCAATGTCATTGTAGGTGACCATCGAGCAACTTAATCTCCAGCACCAGGGCTGGAAGGATGTGTTGAAGGAAATCCTGGTCATGAATGAAAATAAGAACCCCGTTATTGTCACCTACCTAGAAAGGTAAGTATTCTGGCACAAATGGATCTTTCAATTAACATCAATCGACTCCTGTACAAGGCATGGGAGGAGATTGTATTTTGTCCCCATGATTGCTTCCTGGCAGAAATAGCTTGAAGATTGATCTCAGAAACCCGGCTCTCTTACCAAGCCAGCAGCATGTATGTTCACTTGCTGTATGTTGTTTTGCTGTTTTGGGGTGTGATTTTTTTCCTAGTGTCGGAGGAGAAGAGCCGAGAAAGCATCACAGAAAGGATTTCCCTTGCACTGTTCCCACTATTTTCCATTGCCTTGCATGCCAAAAGACTAGGCTAGGAGAGATATAATTTGCCAGGTTTGAAATGGTTTTTCCTGTTTGTGACTGTCCTTTCTGCAAGGTTTTCCAAAGGGTGTTGGCAGTGCTGCACACCCACGTGCCCTGAGTAAACGCTGTGAAGACGGTGCCTCCTTGCTGCTGGACTTAATGGTGCAATTTGGGTATGAAGGTGATGAGGTGATGAAGCAGCTGCTGGGACGTGTCCGCTTCCAGATTAATCTTTGCCGTCACAAAACTGCCGTTTTCCCCTGCTTGCCACCTAAGCCATCTCCTTTTCTGCGGATGTGCCTTCCTCACTTAGACAGCACAGATGGCAAGCACTGCATAGCCTAGGTGGAGTGTGTCTTCGTTTGATTCCGTCTTCATTTACCACTGACCTGGAAACAAAACTCAGCTGTAGTCTTTTCTTCATACGGCAGTTCAGCTGTGCACATTCAGCTCCATGCACATTCAGCTCTTTCATCTTGCAGCTACCTTGTGAATGCAGATGTCCTGGTGGTGTTGGAGTATATGGACGGAGGCTCCTTAGCTGCTGTGGTCAGGATGAAAAGGATGGCTGTAGGACACATAGCAACAGTGTGTCGGGAGGTAAGGGGTCCTGCTTGTGCTTGGGATGGCTTGGACAGGCTCACCCTTCGGAAGCGCTGCTAAGTGAGTGATTGCATGTTCAGAGCTTTCTTTCTGTGTTGCTTTTATGCTTTGGAGAAGAAAGAGCATCTGGAATGAACTGCCTGCCAGTGTCCCTGCCCTCACTATAGTCTGTTCTTTATTCTTCTATACCAGTTGTTGAACTCTCTGTCTCATTTTCATTTTAATTTTCTGTTCTGCACTTTGCCTCTCCAAGCCTTTGTCCAAAACCTCTCTGCATTGCCTTCTCTGCCTGTAAGCGCAAAGGAGCTGGTGTCCAAGTTTTAAACCAGTGGCAAGGCCAAAGAGAGACTATCTTCAGGAGCAGTCTCCTTTTGTGTGTGAGGAAATCAGATCAGGTTCACTTTTGGCCTCCTGTTTCTTTTTTCTCTCCCAGTGCCTGCAAATCATGGCTTTCCTTCATGCCAACCAGGTGATCCTCAGAGACATCAAAAGTGACAACATCCTTCTGGGCAGGGATGGCTCCGTCAAGCTGGGTGGGTATTCTTGGTCAGGCGCAGCGCTCCGGGGATGCAGTGTGGGGCTGCTTTGGAGCGGCTGCCGGGTGCCCAGCAGTGGTGCTGGTGAGAGGGCAGGAAGCACTCTGCAAGGCCAGGGCGCAGCTGTAAGGTGCTGAGTGATCTAGAGAGCAACCAGGTAGCAAAAGTAACTTTGGTTTGTGTGTGTGTTGCTTCCAAAGGGAGAGCGTTACAGCGTAAACGTGCCGGTGACTGAGGAAAAGCCAGGGTGGGAATCGTGGTGGGGGGTTGCTAAGTGGACAATTGCCCATGTCCTTGGCTGTAGCCCTAAAGGAATGAGAGCCCAGCTGCTTTTCCAGCTCGATTCAGCACTGTGTTCTGAGACGTAGACTGAGGAAGCCTGTTCCTTGGTTTCCTACTTGAAGCAGTGTTTGTTTTTCTCCTCAGCTAATTTTGGCCTCTGTGCTGTGCTCAGCCCTGAGCAGAGTAAATGGAGGTTGATGGTCGGGACCACTTGCTGGATGGCACCCAAGGTGGTGAGAAGTGAGCCATACGGTCCCAAAGCGGACACCTGGTCCCTTGGCATCATGGGAATAGAAATAGCCAAAGGAGAGGCTCCTTATATTCGGGAAACCAGGGTCAGGGTAAGGTGCAAATACGCTCAGAGAGTGGGGTCCTTCTCGTCCGTGTCCATTAGACAAAATCCCATGCCCAGAGCCTAAAGTGCTTCCACCAAGGCCCGCTTCTAAAAACGTCCCTGGGGCTCACATCAGCTGTCAAGGCAAGACCTGTTGCAGCTTGGAATAGCTCGGGCTGCACTGGAGCCTTTTCCCCTTTGGGAGAGAAGGCTCATCTCTAACCATCTGCTAGGCAAGAAATTGCCACTGCAGACTGGAGCTTGAAAGATGGGGTCTAGGTGAGCACTGAAGGATATGGAAGAACCACACAGAGTCTCATGTTTCCTTTTGCTTCAGGCTAACTACCTGATAGGCACGCAAGGGGTACTGCATCTGCACAAGCTCAGGCTGCCCTCTGGCTTGCGTAAATTTCTGGGCTGCTGCCTGCAGATGGATGTGGACAGGCGAGGCTCTGCCAAGGAACTTCTGCAGGTACAAGGCAAAGGGGCTGCTACCCAAACTGCTGTTCCCTGTCAGGGTTTGTTCCTCGGCCAAACTCCAGGGCTTCAGATGGGCCCCCCTCACATAGTAATATCCACTCTGGGTGCTTTTCCAATGGAAAGCAAGTAGGATCCAAGACTGGTTGAGATTAGAAGGGACCAGTGAAGGTCATCTAGTCCAAAACCCCAGGCACTGGCAAAGACATCTTTAAGCGGATCAGATTGCTCAGAGTTCCATCCAAACTGACCTTGAATGTTGCCGGGCTTGGGGCTCCTCCCAGCTCTCTGGACAGCCTGTGCCAGTGTCTCAGCACTGTCCTTCTAAACAGTTTCTTCCTTAGAGCCAATCGAGTGTCTTGTAGCTTAAAACCATTCACACTTGTCCTCTTACAATTGGCCCTACTAAAATATTTGTCCCCATCTTTCTTAGAAGGCCTGACAAATATTGAAAAGTCTCCTTGGGGCTTGCTCTTCTCCAAGCTAAATAAGCACAACTCTCACAGCTGTTCCTCAGAGGAGAGCTTCCACCTTCTGGTCTTTTCTGTGTCCCTCTTTTGTTCTCGGGTGGTGTATTCAGGTTTACCTGGTAGCAAAGGAACTGAAGCATTGCAATGCCAGGGACGGGGGCTTGAAGAACACAACAAAAGCAGTCCCTGCCAAGCGGTTCTAGATTGGTCTGTGGGAAGGCAGGGGCTGTGGGGGAGCTCACGGTGAGCATCCGAGGGCACTCAGCTTGTCCCCCCTGCCCCACTCTTAGAGGTTTCTGCCAGCCAGATGGGGACAACTGAGCAGGAGTTGTGCCAGCCCCATGTGCTGCCTGGCCCGGTCGAGTAGATGAGAATTGCTGTGGCTTTGCTGCCAGGTTTTGTGGCAGACAAGCAGCTGGTGACCAGGCCACTTCCTTGGCTGTTCCTGCTGAGAAGGAAGATGCCAGCCAGCACAGGAGAGGGGGGCATGGCAAGGCAGACACTGCTCTTCCTGCAAGCCAGAGCTCAGCACATCTGCACCCTGCTGCTTGTGTCCTTGCTCTTGGCTTGCTGCTGAAAACCTGCATGTCCAGCGGTCCTGAGAACACCATGTGGGATCAATATTTTTCAGAGGTCTTGGGAGTCTCTTGAGGATTGCCCAATGCCTCACATCTCTTTTGGGCACTCAAATAGCGCATGTCTGTAGAAAAGAGGAGCTGGAATAAGTCCGTTGATTTTCCTGAAAGGAACAAAACCTCTGGACAGCAAGCAGCAATCCCACAGTGCTGTCAGGACAAAAATCCCAGCAAGTGATGACACCTTGAGGAATGGACTAGTGCAGTTCTGGGCCATGTTTGCCTGTGCTAGCAGCATCCTGGACATGAAGGCGCACGTGCTGATAGTGCCTTCAGTCCTATGTTTGTGTATTTCTGGAGGCTAGAGGAATCCAGCTTGACCCTGTTAGGATCTCAGTTTGGAAAATAATGGTTCCTTTTCCCTTTGTCTCTTTTAATTTGGTTTGGTTTGTTCCTTTTTCCCTTTGGGCAGCATCCATTTCTCCAGTCAGCGGAGCCTCTCTTAAGCCTCTTCTGACAGCCTGATTGCTGTCATCCCTGCAGCAAAGTCATGCAGGAAGCAAAGGAGATGGCAAGGACCACTTCAGCACTTGGAGAACTGAACCTCTGAGAACAGGTAGAAATCCTGAGGGGAGAGGGGCCGGGAATCAGGCAGCCATCAGAGCAGGAAGGGAAGGTGGCATCTCCTTTTCTCCCACCTCCTGACCCTGCTTTTCAATTTCTGCTTAGCACAGCATTGCTGGAGGGCAAAAAGTCACTACTGAAGGGCACTTTTCAGCTGGGGGGTGGTGCGAGGCATGAAGCTTCCACTGATTATTTGGGGAGCTTGGCTGGCACTTCATGTGGAAGTGTCTTCCTCCCCTCACCCGGAGTCGGAAGGGCAGCGTCTGGAGGCACAGCAGCTGCTGGCACAAGGGGAATATTTCCTGGCAGAGTTACAGAAGGAGCAGGAGAACAGGCTGCTTGAGATGAAGCAGGAAGTTGTGTGTGCTAGTCTGGCCAAACTGATCAGAACAGAGGGCTTCCTAGATTCCCTTTAGACTCCTGACTTGTCACCAGTCATTGGAGACAGAATACTTCAGAGAAATTGATTGGCTGTAGGGCTGGTTTCATGCTGCTGTTGTTTCTCTGACTGTTTGTACTTCTCTTATTCCTCCTACAGATCACAGGGGCCCCTGCCATCTAAATCCCCACTCTAAGGGTTTTTCAAATGAAAACAAAGGAATCTTTCAGCGAAGCAGTCGAGGAAATGGAAGAGATGACCAGGACCACTTCAAGATTACTTTCTCCAAAGGCAGCTTGGAGCTGGACTCACAATAAAAGTCCTATGCGCCCTCAAGCCTAATTTTAAATGATGTTAATATTAGCACAGTGATGGGTTGGTTTGCTGTTTGGGGTTTTTTTACTTTAAAAATATACTGACATTCCCAAATGACCTTAAAATGCTAAGGGTGTTAAACTACTGAAAGAATCCATTAAATGGTACAAGAAAAAAAAAATTAGAAGTCCCCAGCACCATACCTGTGCTCTTTCATGAACTTCTGCAAGGATATTTGAGTACTGCTCTTCGAGATACTGCTTTTCTTTCTGCCAGCAATGTTCCTGTGCTTTTGACTGCTCAGACATTTTCTCAAAAGCATCCTCCTGCTTCTGCTGAAGTTCCTTCAGAGTGTCAGCCTTGTGCTTGCAAATATATTCTAGGTGAGATATCTGTGTGACAAGCATTTAAAAAGAAATTGTTTACCTTTTCACTTTGAGTCAAGCACAGACTATTCCAGAATAAAATCTAAACTGTAATTTCTTCAAAATTTTCATTAAAACTAAGCAAAACCCTTTCATAGCAGATGAATTACTTGGTTCTCCAAACAAAACTGAAATATATTTTGAAACAAAAGATTTTATTTGGTTTTGGTTCTGCCGTCCTTTTACCACCTTGTAGATATTTGTCACGCTCTTTGTAGGAAACCTGAGCCAGACACTTTAAACTATTTTTTTAAACAATTGTATTAAATTTTAGTCCATTAGTAAATTAGGAATACAAGTATATCCTTTAGAAATTTGTGATGATTGCAAACAACAATTATAAAACAGCATGTAATTTTTTGTTTTATTTGGGTTTTTTGTTTGGTTTTTGGTTTGTTGGTTTTTTTTTTTTGGTTTTTTTTTTTTTTGTTGTTGTTGAAAAGCCAAGACTTTCCAGATTATTATTATGTTTTTAAACAATTCCAGGGAATTCTAGCATAGAGAATGTTTTCCTTACAAATAGCTCATGAGTTTATGATGCGTTTTCAACAAGAATGAAGGGATTCACTCTTGTGGTTTAACACTTCACCTCCCATGCAAATTAAATGGAGGCATGAACCAAGCCAACAATGATCTCCAAATGCACACACACCTGCACTTTGTTACTAGAAAACATCAGCAAGACACTTCCAGATAGATCACGCTGAGCTGTAGGAAAAAAGATTTTGTGCAACACAGTCTAAAATCCCAGAAAAGCTGCTAAGTACATGAGAAGAGCCCTAGAGACCTCACAAGCAGTCTCAGTAACAAGGCTTAATTAAAAAGCAAGAAATAGGAAGACACAAACCCCACAAACACTGCCAACAATATCCATCTCCTTCCCTTCCCCTGTCTTTCCTTCTCCCTTTCCTCTTCTACTTCAAAAGGGAAATAAACCAGAAAACAAAGTCAAACCCTGAAGAGTGGCTTAGCTACTCTCAGCTTAATCTCTGGACCCAGCTGACCTATTTTAAAAGGGTTTTATTTTTCCTAAAACCACAAGGTTTTCTGGCAAGAAAGGCCACATAAGCTCACTTGCATTCATATCACTCAGAAAAGTACAGCTCCTCCTTCACACAAATACTGACATGTTTTAGAATAGGTATTTCTATTGTGTTTCTGAATAAAAATGTCATAATCCAAAAGTTGCAATTAAACAGAAAATCCCACACTGGCATTCTTTCAAATAGCACATCTGAATCATAAACACATAATTTAAAGATGGTATTCCTGGAGAAAGTGTATTTTGCTATGGATTACGGTAAAACAAAGACTTGCTTTATGACTGTAAATGACTACATTCTGTGAATTTCTTCATTAGTAAGATGAATTTATTATCTCTTAATTAGGTCCCTGTGGCTGGTATCAGACAGTCCTTTCAGAATGTCTTGCACAGAAAGTGGAGCTGAGAGACTTGATGCACACTTCAGTCACATCTACATGCTCACAGCAACAGCATCAAGCTGAGCAGTGGACCAGCCATAATTAATGGTGTTCATTTGTTAATGTCCAAATCCTCTTGGGGGGATGAATATCACTCCTTTTTCTCCTTTTTAATGAGACTGCAGTGTGCACAAACGTCACTGAGCTCTGCAGAGGCAGCTGATGCCTGGGGACACCCTCTCCTTAGCCTTGTGGAAGTTCAAGATCAGGGCTTCAACATTCTCATGCAAGAGGGCACAAAGCCCTGTCCAAGGTAACTCTTCCAGGGCGACCTCTGAATGTTTGGCAAGCACATGGGTGTTTGCCATGCTCTGCTATAAGTCTAGGAGGATGGACAGCTCCCTCTGAAGCACAAAGAAGAATTCGTTGCTGTAGCTGGGCAATGTTCAAATCAAAAGAGATGCATCACATGTGCAGTAGCAGTGCTGCATGCACCTGAGAACAAGGCCTCAGAGTTCATTCTCACAGCTTTCCAAAATTCCTCAGTTCATTTCTAATAATTGCAGCCATAATATTGCATAATCTTACAGCAGAGTAAGAAAAGAGATTTGACCAAATGTATCTAATTAGACACAGTATGCCTATAAAGTATGTGAATAAATCCCAGTCCAGTGGGGGCCACAACATTGACCTGACACAGATAAAAATTTCTGTGCTCTTAGTGGATGCAATTCATTCTCCTTTGTTAATACTCTGATGTGCATTCAAAGTGTGCCCCCACACAGCTGCACAGCACACAGAAAACTGTCCAGTTGGCTGGGCAGCACAACACACTCTGAATTCCTCTAAAAATTTGTTTTGCATGGATTATATATGATTAAATAGCTGGCCAAAATAGGCCTACAGCTCCATCAGTCACACTCCACAAGCCATGCCTCATTTCTTTACAGTGATTTTAATCAGTGGCATAATAAATTGATTCAGGTTATAAATAAATAAGAATGCAGTAAAAATTCAATTCTTCATAATTTTAGTGCATACAAGTGACTTAGAAACTTTGGTTAAGCTAATAGAAAGCTGTTTCTGAAATGCCATGAGGACAAAGTATGTAAACAACCGTAACAGTACAGTCAGAGATCAAGATAAGATTCTCAGACTAGAGTGGAAAGAACATATTCAGGGAACATAAAAGTGGTATAAAAGATGAAAAAATACTGTATAGGCCAGGAGAGCAGGAAGGGAAAACGAAGGGAAGAGAACACACTGACATTTTCACACAATTTTGGCATGCATATAGCGAGGACCAACAGCAATATATTAAATGTTATCTATACTTAGTTCCTGCTACAGTCTTCTGCTTTTTCATTTTGGGAAGCAAAATCAAAGCTGTCTCAATGGAGTAAACAGAATCACATACAGGTGACCACTCCTGCTTCCCAAACAAATACAAACACCTTTGGGAAAAATACAAAGCCAACCAAGGCAATTAATATTTAATCTCATAAGGGAACTACTAACACAACTCTTCCAAAAATGCGTATTTTTATCCTCTGCTCAGGACAGTCCTGTGGTTTGAAATCTTTTGAATAAATCAATTGAAACAACCAGCTCTGTGAATATGACAGTGAGCCAATCCTGTTACTTTTAACCTTTCAGTAATATAACATTAATTTTGAGTACACCATTAAATTCTGTTTCCATTACCCGAAATCTTGATCCTGAATGAAATCTTGTACTGAATTCATGTCAGGTAAAACATATAGTTTACTTAGGAATACAGATAAAAAGGAAAACTCTTACCACAGCAACAACTAGCAAGCACTTAAGGTTTCTAGTAGAACATTTTCAGCTTGTAATTGTGTTTCGTAGTTATAAATAGCAATCATCAATGCCTGTAGTTAGGCCAGACAGTTGCTCTTCTCTCTATGTATTCCTTTTGTGCCTGATGAAATTACTTTTTCAGGCTAACTAGGTCAGCAAATACCTTTTAACGCACTAATACTTGCATGGAAGAAGCTGTTCTCCCAAAGAGAAAGGAAAAAGAAGGTTCTGATTTTATTTTTCTTCAGTTTATGAATTACAGGTCTGCCTGGGCAGTGGACAGCACTAAGACAAAGTGTGGACTAACTGCATCAGCTGAGCAAAAGACACCCACAAATCTGATGACTCTCTTATGCAGGTCTCTGCTCCTGTCAACAGGGAACAGACCTCAGGTACCTCCCATGCTCAGAGCCCTGAGAGAGAAAGAGGAGAAGTTTCCAAGCCACCACCACCAAAAGTTAATATTGCAAAGAGTAGAAACAGAGCAAATGTTAGCACACAATGAAAGGAGAGATTTTCTACGCATGCTAAGAACTTTCCTTTGCCCCTGCTGCTATGTGAAAAGATGGCACAATTGTTATTCAGGACGTAGCTGGGTAAAGACAGTAGAAAGGCCCAAAGCGGTTATATAAGAGGAGAAACTTTTCAGAAAATAATCCAGTTAAATACATCCAATGTGCCAAATCCACAGCAAAACAAGCAAAAAACAAAACCACAACAAGAAATCCGCTCTGCTTTTCCACCTGAAAGTTTGAAACAATTTTCAAGCAATTTTTACAGTCAAATACTTGCACTAAAATGAAAAGGGTGTATGAAATAGAAATAAACATTTTTACAGTGGTAGCTAATGAAACTTGACAACAAAGTTCAGTAGAAAGGCAGAACATTCTTCACACGAAATCATAATCCATATCTACAAAATGCCTTCTTAATTCGGAATGCCAGTACATCCTACCCAGACTTAAAAAATTAGCTTCTCCAAGCACTGGTTACATTTATGCATGTAATAAATTGTTAAAAAGGTAGCGTGACAACAAACAGGGTAAGAGAATGGCAGAGTTCTTCCACAGCTCAGCACAGCAAATGCAGCAAATCCTCAGCACAGTAAATATTTTGACAGTATGTTTAAAAACACCTAAACAATGTGTGCCATGGAGTTTTTTTCCTTACTATTGAGCCTTCATGCAGGGTGAAGCTGGCTGTAGCATCCACTAATGTCCTAGAGGATTCTTCAGCTTCCTTCCTTTCCTCAGCCTCATCTCTCCATTGCACACTTAAGGATGAACGCTGTCTTCGTAAACTGGAAAGTTTCCACAATAATATACTTTAACCAACATTGCTTTTGTCAAATGCACTGTATTCTTTTAAAGGATAATCAACGGATATAGCAGATACCACGTTAGCACATCACATGGCTTCTGAAGCTGCTTGCCTTTCTTAACTGAAGGAAGAAATTTATATTCCTTCTCAGAAAGACTTGTCAAGTGGTTATGTTTTCAGTTACCAAGCCATGCAATTCAGTAGATTCATATTTGGATATGGCCTCAAAATTACATATAACAAACAGAATTCTTCCTATTTTAAGCAACACAACAGTTCTCATGGTCTCTCTCTCAGAGAGACCACATCACATCTTGCACCATCAAACCTGACTTCATGTACAGTTCTCGCTCCTAAGGTTTCCACATGCCTGACTCTACTCTGGCATGACTTTTAAAGCAGACTACCCAGAATTTTAACCTGTTCTTGTACTGTGTCAGTCAGGAAAACAAGAGCCTGGCATGACTAAACAGGCGGCTGATGAGGAAACTGCAAGGCCAAACAACAGCATAAAGGAGATAGAATCAGAGACAGGAATCCAAGGAAGAATTTTAAGAGATTGCCTGAGTATTTAGGCATGGTGTCAGGAAAGCCAAAAGCTTGCTTAAAATTTATGTTTGCAAAGGATGACAAAGGCTTTTCCAGCTCAAGGTTTAAGTATCTTACTAAAAAACATCTCTGTAACCATGAATCTTGAATGAGTTGCTCAGGAAGCTTCCTTTTTTGTAGGAAAACCAGTTTCTTTCATTCTCTACTACTCCTTGTGTGAGTAAGTCAACATAAACACCTGTGTATGCAGACCCATAGAGTTCTAGGCTGAAAGAGAGGTCACCCAAGCTCTGTAACCACAAACACAGCAGACTGTTACCACACAGACACTGTGCTGGGCAGGAAACATCCCAAGAGATTTCCTTGGCTCTCACACATTTCAGTATTTTTTAACCATTTAAAGCTTTCTACAGCCATTCAAAAGTTGAAAACAAAGATTATCCACTATAAATGATACATAACTTCTTGACAGGAGTCTTGGGAGATTCAACTGAGTCACTAAAAGAGGAAAATAATGTCTTCATAATGAGAATATAGATAGAATGTTGATAGAATGTATACAGAAAAGCCATCTTTTCTAGACTTGCTGGCTATGTTTTCTTACACTCACCCCAAGAACCACTGGGGGCTGGAACCTACCGTAACTATGATTTTGAAAATTTTTGGTTTGGCAAATAGTCTGTAACAGGCCAGTTATTATCTGTACCTATTTCCTATACCTTTGGTTATTGACATGGGCCTGTTGTTAATGGACTGCCAGGTTCTGAACCTTTCCTTTGGTTTGGCACATTGTACTAGATTTTCTGCTGACGGAAAATTGCAGGGAATGTAAACTACGAGTTGTACTCAAGCTGTCTGCTGCCATTTTGAAACGGTTTCAAAAGGAAACTTACACTTCTTTTCCTCTTTCATGTGCCTTTTCTGACTCTCTGAAATCTTTCCTTGCTACCCCTGAAACAACTTCTCTCCTGCCACGCTGCTCTTCATTCAAAGCATCTTCAAGTTCTTGAATTCTCAACTACTAAATGATAAAAAAGCAGTTAAAAGATACTAGGAAACACTTTCATGGTCTTCAGTGCTGTTCACTGTTCTGTTCTGCTTTTTACAGGAGAATGTCTTCTATTAATTCTATATGGAATTAGAAAGCATTGAACACATGTAAAAATATATTAATACATAGAGTTCAAAACAGAGAGAAATAGATATGCTGACCAAAAGCACATTTTGTTGTCCTTTGATGGAATTTGGATTTTGCTGTTTTCAATTGTTTATATTACTGAAGCTTTCCAGGGGAATTCTATTTTTTTTTCAGTAGACTTGTGAAAGGATGGGCTTAACAGTAAAAGCTACACTTGCACTCAGAACTAAGCTCATGTGGAGCTTGTTCATGTACATGAACAAGAAGACAACCTTGCCAGTTCTTAACCTATAAAAGATAAATCTCTGACTTCAAGGAATGTTAGCCTTACAGCTCCTTTGTATGTTGTAAAAGTAGAGAAGCAATCAAGAAAACTGAATCATCACTACTTAATCATCACTTCAGAAATTTAAGAGCCTTTACTTAGAGAAGGTCATAAGAAAATAACTGACTGAAGAAGTGGCAGTGCTTGTTTGTGTTCCTCAGAAAACAAGAAAAAAAGGATGATATTCCCTTCTGTTTTCTCATTTAGTTTTTCAAAAGTCCAGTATGAAGGCTTTGGTAGTCAGTATGAGACCACTCAGCAATCATCTTACAGGTTTTTCACACTTGTTTTTTTAAAATAAACCCTAAGTGCTTTAATAGATCAAACCCTGTGTGGTACAGTTTAATAACACAAGAATTTCATATTCAGGCATACATATTACATTTTTTTCATGTATTCCAACTTCTCTGGTAACTGCAGATATAATAGCTTTGAAGCAGAAATGTACTCTGAATAATTACATTTGGAACTGCAGTCTCAGGATGCATTAATATCTCCCACCTAGAGAAGTTGGATGTATGCACTCTATCCCCAAAATTATCCAAGTACCCATTGCAAAGATATAGGACAGGCTATTTGAACAGTTTAACTATTGTGAAACATTTCCTTTCCCCTCACTGTTTCAATACTACTTTGAATTCTCAAACATAAAAATGAGACATTTGATTTTAATATTTATTCTATTAACTTGATAGTCTCCTGAAAACAGGAGATATTTTTCTATTACCTTTTACAATTTGACACTCATTGCAAAAAAATCTATTCAGTGTTTTTACTGGAGCAAGGAAGTCTTAGCATTTTTTGAAGATTGTACATTTACAAGTTCATCTTCTATTTTACTGCAGACTTCTACCAAATATTTCATTAAAAGTTTACCTGCATGGTTTCTGTAGTGTATTTACATTC
This sequence comes from Anomalospiza imberbis, assembly GCF_031753505.1. Classification (NCBI taxonomy): domain Eukaryota; kingdom Metazoa; phylum Chordata; class Aves; order Passeriformes; family Viduidae; genus Anomalospiza; species Anomalospiza imberbis. The sequence goes on from NC_089721.1 coordinate 68,989,707, forward strand.
TGTATGTGCTACTCTTGCTGCCGCAGCGTTTTCCTCCAGTTCCTTTATTTTCAGTGTAGCTGCCTAAAAGTACATTTTGAAAACATTGAAGTCCAGAAAGATAACATCATGCAAAGACAACTTTAATTGTTCAGTTTATTAGGTCTCCATAAACCAACCTGTGGTATCTGAACAACTTGCACTTTGAAACTGTGAAAACTCGTATCAATAAATAAATAAAAGAAAACAAGTACATATCCACAATATTAAAATAAAATTTTTGCTTAGCTAAAGAAATTGATGTAGGATTATGTTCTTGCTGCATTTTTTATACTCACAGATACCTATCTTCATATAAAGGCCTGGGCATGGAATTTTAATTGAAAAAATGCTTTTAGCAAAAGCAGGAACTACAGAGTTGCTATAATAGAAATTCACATGCAATTTTAACTACACTGTTTTCTATCCAAAAATATCTTTTCACTTAAGATTGATGACTGATTTGAAAAGAACAATACACTCCAAAATGACTCCTGCCTTCAAGTGACACAACAAAGATCAAAAGAAAGACATTAATATTAAAAGTCATTTAAGACACCTGAAGTTACACAGATATAGGTGAGGTCATTGATTTTGTACAGGTAAAGCAAAAGAGCAAGTGTGTGTGACTGAATCTGACTCTAGGCACTTCAGTTAGGGAAATATTAACTGGAAAATAAATAAATAGAAATACAAGCTGTTGGCAGTAAATTTAAAGTCTGTATAATCTCACACATTCTCAAAAGGAAATAACTGAGAAACAGAGATCTGTGGAAGACCTATTAAAGAGAAAGTCACAGCACAGAGCTTACCAAACCTACTCCACAACAGCATCAGCCAAAAGGCTTAAGCTTTTCCTCCTCCCAAAAGACCTATCTGCATAACATGCTTGTATTTAAAAAAAAAAAAAAAGGTCACAAATCTGGCACAAATACTCCCTCTATACCTCCACATTGCTTAAGAGCACTTTCCCGGGGACATCAAGATCTTCCCATCTGGTGTTCAGACACCAGTCTCAGGTCAGGCTCGCCGTATTCACCTGTGAATGCACCTTTCCTGCGAAACTGACGCTCCACATTTTGTTAATCAAACACAAGGCACACGAAGCCTTCCTCAGAGGTTCCACCCCTCAAAAATGAAACTGCTCAGTTGTGCCAGTGTTTGCTGAGGCTCCCAGCAGCAGGCAGAAAGCTTTACCTCCAGTTCTTTGATGAGTCTCTCCTGCTGTTTATCCTTGAAATCCAGGTGGTCAGCCTGGAGCCTCAGCATCTTGCTGCAGCCGTGGTGCTCAACCTCCATATCATTAAAATTCCCAAGCATGCTTTGCAGGGCAGCATTAGTTTTCTAAAGACAAACAGGTAACTGAATAAATAAATACATCAAGAGGTACTTTTACTAAGATAAAGTATTGCAGTAGAGAGTTCAACAGAGGAGTGGTGGCCGCATCAGAAGATGTTAGAAGTTTAAAATCAAAGACGCCAGCACATGTCAACAGAAGTGTTTACCCAACAGCAGACATGCTTTTAACTCACCACCAAGAAAACTCCATTGGCCCCAAAATCACTGTGAACATGACGTTCTGTGGTAACACTAAATCAGAGCCTGATCTCCACAGGAAATCTTTCCCTAAGAGTACAGCCCTTCCAATCTCTTCTGTCTCCCAACTCAGTGGCAAAGATAGAAAAAGGGTGCATTTGTTGAAATGGCACATGGGGACAGAAGTTCATTTTTGTTCTGATTTTAATTGCTAAAACTTCAAATCAGATGTTTTTAAAAACAGTAACCCCTACAGACTAAATCATTTTAATTTCTGCTATTCTGGAAAGGATTTTCTTCTTTCTAGAAACTGAATTACTTAAAAAACTTATGAAATATGAAGTCCTCAGTAGAATAAAATAAGCTGATCCCCACATCAATTTCTGCATACAGAAATTGAACTAAGCTACAGGTTGGAAGAATTACTGACATTACTGGACTCTGTAGGTCTGTGAAATCACTGCGACAAAATCCCCACAGTCCATATGAATTTGGACTAAATTTAAGCTAGTCCTCTAGCTTTGCATGTCCAGCAAGACAGGTTTCTTCCCTTTGGAATGCAAAATCAATAAAGAAGTAAATAAATAAACCAAAATTAACAATTTCTATGGAACTATACCTGGAAAGATATAGAAATGGTTTTTTTTTCAGGTTTATCTTTCAGATATTAACAAAAGTGAATTGGGAAATGTGAAACGATTAACAGATAGTTTGCTGCAAAATACTACCAAAACTGTTAGAACTTTTTATATGGGAAATGTGATTAACATTTGCAAACTAAAATTGTCATGAATGTATCAAGCTCATTAAACAAGTCAGCAGGAGCTGCAGAATTTCAGAGTTTTGAGGATTTTTGGAACTTTTTGGAGGCCGTATGACTGTTTAAAACTCTGTATTCTGAGGGAAAAAAGGTGAAGGGATATGCTCTCCTGTGTAACCACAATGTGATGCTATTGCCCTTCCCATCGAACTCCAACCCCTCCTATCCCAGGCCAGGATACGCCCAACAGAGCTCATCGTGAATCTGCCACAAAGCAGAGGGTGACTTTTCCTGCATGTCCCAGAGACAAGTCTCAATGCTCTGTGACTCCACTCCCATGCCTGCCTCAGCATTTTCCCAGCCAAGTTCAGAATTACAGTTTGTGAAGTGCAGTTTTCCCAGCCAGGATTTGCCTACATGCTCAGAATCCCACTTCTCTGCACGTATTGAGGCCACAATTAAATCTCTTTAGCTTTCATTTATAGCTCAGAATAACTAAAGGAGATTTCAACCAGGCCTGTAAATACACAACACACAAGACTGCAATGCATTCAAAGTCATAATTTATAAACCCACATGTTTCTGATGTTTATCTGACAAGTTTAAATGAATTAAGCTTTCCATGCAGTCAAGTCCAGATGTAAGATTTTTTTATTTCCCGGAACTTTATAACTATACATGACATAAATGTAGGGTGATGGGCAGAGGAGCAGCTACAAAAGCAAAGGGGAAAAACGGAACATTTTTACTGCTGAAGGCAGGTTAGGGTTTGGCACCTGTTAGTGAATCACATTTGCCTTTCAGAGAATTTTGAATGTTCTGAAAGACTTCTGAGTTCAGAGCCGTCAAGATTCTGAAAGCCTACAGCTCATGCTGCCCTGTTTAATGAGCTAGATGTATTCATGGCAATCTTAGACTACTCATGTCAATTACATTTCCTAAAATTTCATAGCTTTAATACACCTACCCAGAAAGCCCCTTCCTCTACAACCACTGGCAGAGAACACTGCCAGGGAACTGACAGAGAACACAGTGCCCTGAGCCATACACTGCTCCTTTTGTCCTTTTTCGAGGACAAACATCACTTGACAGAGCATAGCGTACTTTTTCAACGCTGATCTTTTGCTGCAGCATTAAACTCTCTGAAGGCAGCTTCTACAAAACACTGTACAGAACAGAGGGCAATACCCTTCCAGAGCCTCCTCAAACCAACTCAGCCACCTACTGTTAGCCAGAACTCAGAGCTTACCCTGCTGCAGCTGGCAACTTAAAAAAAAAAACTCTATCTAAAAACAGGCTTCTTCACAGCCTCTATCCTGCCCTACCTTTATAAGAATCAGCTTTGAATAAAAACTGACTTTTATTTCTGCTTGTTTTAAGAAGGATCTTAAGTCCTGTCCACAAGCTCCTCTCTTGACCACTGTGTACTGATAACTTGGCTTAGGTGTTTACCATGCCAAACAGCCACAACGCATTCCATCAAAGCCCCAAACCAGTGTTACACACTAAGTGTAACTTCATAAAGCTGTAACCTTCAGGACTATTCTGCAGTATTTAGCTATTTGGGGAATTTTTTTCCCCTTAAACCAGAAAACTCCAACCCACCACACACTTTGCACCAAAAAACTTAAAGCCAGCATCTCATGGAACTTTCCATCTTTTCATATGTCATACCTGACAAGCCTTTTCTGCTTCAGTTTTTTCTTTGAAAAGGAATTCCAGTTCAGCAAGGTGTACTCTGTGCATGTTATCCCTCTCCACTGCAAATCTTTGTTTCTCCTCTTCCCACTGCCTCTGAGCACTTTGAACCATTTTCTCAGTCTCCGCTGCTTTCTGCTGGTGTTTGTCACTGAGTCCTGTTGGTCACCAAAAAAAAAAAAAAAAAAAAAAAAGGTATAATGAACCTAAGTTTGTCTGTGTATTGGGATATTCTGTGACACACTGGAACATTAACACTTTCAGTTTCATTACAGAGAAGCAACCACACTTTGTGTTCCTGTAGTATCTTTCACACAAGGACATGGAAATGCTTTGGAGATTTCTACAAATGAAAGCTCTTCTCCCTTTGGACAGGAATAAAAATTCAACTTGAAATTTCAAGTGAGGCCTCTACAGCATGGGGAACTTAATTGCATTTTTCTGCAACACTTGGCTAGCTTGTTTCCAAATATCTACCTGAAACTTTAGTCTGTATCAATTGATTTCAAGCTCATTTTTAGGAATGGTAAAGACAGATACTTGCCGCGTGAAAAAGACTCTAGGAAAACCTCAGGCAGGTTGGGCTAATGAGCAAAGGCTTGGCTTTTCTGGGGAAATTTACTGCTGCCCAAGTGATTTAAATCTTCAGCCCAGCAACTGCCCCAAGATAGGGAAATACTGGATCTACTTCTCTGTGAAAGCTTCAATGCCAAGGAAAAGTTCTTTTCCTAAAAGCAATTTTACTAGGAACTTTGCTTCATTTCACAATCTCAGTCAAAATATTTTGTATTAGCTTTTAATGTTGCTGAGTACAGCTAGCTATGTTGACATTTATGTGATCACCACTTTCTAATAGATTTTTACTTCAAACTCATCCCATTCTTCTGAAATTTCTTCCTAGCTGGAGAAGGATGAAACAACCAGAAGAGACATGGTGGGAAAACACAGAGAATTAGTGGACACAATGATGGGGAACATCTGTCAGATGCCAGGAAGTCAAGCCTCAAGAAGAACAGTGGAAAAACAGTTTGGAGAAAATACTAAAGACAGGGCACAAGTGAGGTGCTCTGTCCAAGAATTTAAGTTGATATTGTATGAAAAACACCACACGAGGAGAGCAAGGCCCCAAGAGACCAGGAAGAAGAAGCGGTAAGTTAAAAACTGAAAAAGAAATGAGAAGCAACACCATGACTATTTGGCTTCTTTGACATGTGTCACAATAAAAACAAAACCAGAGAAAAAACCCCAACAAAGAACAAAACAAAACTAACAAAAAACCCCAACCAAACAAAAAACAGTCTGAGAATTTTAAACCAACCGAGATTTTTGTAATATGTGTGTTCTCCAAATGAATGAAAGTGCAGATTTCTTATTATCTTTAAAAAAATCTGGCAGTATAAGTGCACTTGCAAGTTTCAGAATCTCCTTCCATCCTTGCAAGGTTACAAAGTCCAGGAGTGCTCCAGTCTTTTCAGTGAACACCAAAGGTTCACAAATACATCTCCTGTACTAAATTTAAAGAGTATTAGACTTACTTAGGTAACAAAAAATGCATCTCCCCAGCTTTTAAGTGTGAGAAATATCTCCCTGTTTGAGAAGGATTAAGAAAATTGGAGTTTCTGAATGCAAAACTAATAGGGGGGAAAATATGTAGGTAAACCCCCTCCTTTTCACATACTACTATCATAACACACGTTATATGTATAAAAACAAAACCAAGGACGACATGAAGAGGCCAGATATGAGCAATGAATAGCTAGAAATACCTGAAAAGTTGAAAGAAAAAAGCAGCACAATGAGAGCTCTCGGGGAGAAAGAAAAAGTTTTTGGAAAGAATGTAAACTAATAAACAGGATTAGATTTTATTTTTTATTTCCCCTGAAATGTAGAGGGAAGAACTGCTGGCATAATGATAAGCAGGAAGTGGAGAGGGACACCTTAATTACAGTTCTGTACACACCAAGGGAAGGAAGAACAGAAGGTGAGGAGCAAGAGGAAAAAAAAGGGATTGATAGGTTTAGCAGGTTATATTTAATTCATATAAGACAGCAAGGGCTTTCTAAACTCTTAGGAGCTTACAGAAGCAGATGAGTAAGATATGGGAAAATAAGAGACTTTCAAAAAAGGCTGTAACCGTAAAACCTTGTGCAATCTCTGCTTGCTTTCATGACTTGGGACTGATGTAGCCTCTGGTCTATGATTTTTGGGTTTTTATTACCTTGAAGTTCCAAAAGTTTGCTTTTTACATCCCACAGCTCGTCCTCTGCAGAATGCAGCTGTATATGAGCCTCTTTTCTAGTAAATGACTTTGCACTCTCCAGATGCTGATGAAAAGCTTCTCCTCTCTCAAGTTTCAACCTTAATTTCATTATATTTTTTCATAGTGAGATATCTAGAAAATAAATATTTCAGAAATTGCATTCACAGCTGCCATCTTATTCCATCTGAATTTGAAGTACAGTCCTGAAACTGCACATTTTAGATACTTTTTTTTGAAAACTGATCCTGTTCCTAGATCACTTTCGTGTACCTCAAACATACCTCTCTGTTTTTCCAAACATACTCTGCCTTAAGAAAATAAAAACTATAATTATATTCCACAGGCAATTTTCTGGTAACTGCATTTAGCCACTAGAAAAGCAGTTGTGTTGGGATACTAGATTATCAGACACCTGGTGACTCACTATGTAAACACAAACTTCAGTCCAATGATGTCCAACAGTCATAATAGCAGTTAATAGCAGTATGCTATTAAAGACAACAAACAGAACAAAGAAAAGGCTTCAAAATGGCTCTTATCTGGTGTGAGAAAGCTAATCTAGTCACTGCTGCCAAAAACTGGACCCAGGAAAACACATTCAAGCCATTTGAATGCAAGAAGGTGGAAAGTAAAACATGCACTTCTTCAGAACATCTACAAAGCAGCAGCATCATTATTAACAGGAGCTCCATTCATGGGAAATAATTGAACCCCATTACAAAGGTTTTCTCTGATGCTCTTGTGGCAAACTGGTACCTAAATGCAGCAGCAGTGAAAAAATACTCCATTAAAATTTTCTTTTGTTTGAATTTTATTACTGCTCTAAGTAACAATTCTACTCTGAGGAGTTTGTTAGGGAAGCTGGTGTGGGTGCTCATTCATCTGTCTTCTACTAAATACAGCCAATAAACAAGTTTGTTGTTCCCTATCCTTTTATTTAGAGATTCCTGCTTCTCCCGCAGTGACTTGCTCTTGTCGTGCTCCCACTGCTCCATCAGTGGTGGGGTGATTCTGTAAAATGGATCCCTGGAGTAACTGGGATTAAAACACTCAAACAAACCACATCTTACATTGAGAATTCCAAAACTGGGGGTGCAAAATATTCTTCTGCATGACTTTGTTGTTGTGAAGTGCTCAAGTTTCTTGCACACACCTTCAACAATTAGCAATGACGCTAGAAGTGATATCAGTTCCTACAGACAGGCGAAAGATGTCTGTACAATGCTACTTCGATATTTTCCAACTACTGAATGTGATTTTGAGTCACCTGATGAGAGGATTATTTCAAGGAAACAAATTACATTTATTCCAAGGGTAAAATAAAGCAAACAAACAAACAAGAAAAGTCCTTACCTCTTGATTGTGTTGATTGTGTAATTCCAAATTTCTTTTCTCCAGCCTATGGAGTTTTCTTCTCAGATCTTCAACAGTGTCCATTTCTAGTTGTTTTCTATCCTGAGACAACTGGAACTCTTCTATATCATTATCTGAGCTGAAAAATGTGTTTTTAAAAAACATGAGCATTCCTTTGATGTTTGAATGCTTCTTTACTTCAATTACCCAATCATGGGTCCAGGGTTTTAAACCTTCAAGTAAGTAAAATTATTTGGTGCAGTTTTCACTTTACTATTGCTCTCAGAAGGAAGGATTATATAGAATTGTGCAAGATTATAAAGATTATATAGAATTGTGCAAGATAAGAGAGATGCGGCAGCAGGAACTTTAAAGAGAGATTCACCTTGGATTAACAAAGTTGATATAAGTGTAACACATTCATTACTATTTTTCAGTATCTTTGTTTCCGATAATGAACTTCCTTCATTTTTGATAATTATCTTCCAGGAGGTATAAAAACATAATTCCAATTATGCAAGTTAAAACGACTGGCAAACTTTTTTGTCTCCACAATAAGTCTCATTTTTTAACATTAGTTACTGTCTCAAAACCACCTCTGTCATGAATCAAATGCACAGATGTGTGAAAAAAACCTCTCTTTTACTCGCTTTGTGTTCAGAGATACATACATTCAAACTACAGACATGCAACTGATCACAAACACAACACAAATTGAAGGTTTAGTTCTCCAAACTGCCCTGTTCTATCATAATTTCCATTACTATTGCAGTTAAAACAAAATCTACTTGGCAATTAGCAGAATCAGCCCTCAAGCACTGCAAACAATAACAATAAGAGTCCAAACCAAGTTTCTATACGTAAAGTGGAAAATGTATACAAAGAATATATAAATTTATATATATATACTCGCACATAAAAATGTATGTATACATATACATATGAATAGGTATAGAAGAAAAAGTATTTTATTAACCAGTTGAGTAATTTTAAGTGAAATTTTATATTATGACTTCAAACTGGAAAACTTCTAAGTTATTTCAGTTCTTGAAAATCAGTGTTTACATTATTTGATATGTTCATTTTCACATTATTTTAAGTATGTAAGACTGCCATAATTATTTTCTCCAGACAAAAGTGCAAGAGTTTATGGGCAATAAATGTGAAATACGCTGATAAAAGAAACATGATTAAATTAAGCACTAAACTGGTATCCTATAATACAGAAATAGAAATACTAAAATACTTTGCCTTTGTCTACATGAAGTATTTTGTACAGAAATAACATTGTACTGGCATTTAATTAATAGCTCTTTCTAAATAAAAAGTGACCACTTTACCTATAGATTTGTGTCTAGGCACAATTAACGTTTTTCATGACCAAAAATTACCCAATGACATATGTTTTCACACGGTTTTTTTTGACTGGCCAAAGAGACACAAATGCCATCAACAAGTGGATCGGTAACTTAGATTAAATCTTGGCTTTAAAGACATTACTACTGTTAAAGAATGAAGTTTCAGGTTTTTAGCTGCAGACCATAAATATTTTAAAATTGAATAAATACTAAGTGTATTCCCATTTAAAAAGAAGACAGACTTCATCTGTCAGATCAGAACATCTATACGTGATCAGAAATTGTTCCACAAGGTGCCGTCCTCTTAACATATTTTCTGTATTTAATAAATGTAGGAGATAATAATCATTAAAACCTGCATGCACTGCAAGAAAACCACAAGCTCATTATTGGAGTTCAGTACTTACTACCAGAGCAAGCAATATGACTCAAAGAGCAAGAGATCAGCAACAATTAAAATCACTTTTTTAAATGCAACTCAGCTACTACAATAAGAAGATTTGGAAATAAGTGGAACCTGAACAGCCAGAGCATCTGTAAGCTAAAGAAAATATTGTTTGTGGACATTGTGTCATAGCTTTGAGTGACCGTTTTTTCTCCCTTTCTGGGGAAAACACAGAAGAAATAAGGGCAAGTAATTTTGTTTGGAGATGATGAATGAACTGCCAATCTCAGCTGAAAATAGATAAAAGCCAGGCAGCACCAAGGGGGAAAAATGAAACCCAAACTGAAAACTGGGGAAGACTTGTTCCAAGAAACACGGGTGATGGAAAGGGACCATTTATTTGGTCTGTAGGCAGCAGGAGAATCATTTGCCTTCTTTTAACCTGGTGAGATTTAACATTATTTTCATGGAGACCACACAGAATGAAAGCAAGAGAATAACCGCTTTTTGCAAAAACCTTTAAGACTTTAATTAATTACATTGGTTTGTATGGCAGTCAGAATAAAGAAATCTGTTTCTTTCAGCTCTCCTATGAAATATCCACCAACAAAAAATCATAAGGGAAAGACACATTAAAACTTACTCAGAGGAGAAACTAACTATGCAATTAACTATTCCGCTTAACTGAATCTGTGGGGGTGCTGTGGGGGAGAATAAAAAAACAAAACTATACCATGCACAAACGATATGACACCACAAGCATTAGCAAATTAAGGATGCTATGGAAATGAAAAATGTGTATTAGAGCATTAAAACAGAGAACATAATACTAAGTACTGGCAAAAAAAGCATTAGACACCTTTTGAAATAGCTTATGCACCACTTCTGAAGTTACAATACAATTGATGGAAACTTAAAAACATATATCAGAAAACCCTGATTTCTTTCTTAGTATAGAACAAAAAAAAAAAAAAAGCCCCAAACCAACAAAAACAAACAAATGAAAATCCCCAGCCAGCCAGTGCCAGCACTGTTGAACTATTGCTTATGTTACCCACTTCGTTTTGGTTGTCTACTTACACATTTTCAAATAAAATAGAAACTAGCCCGAAGAATTTTGTTTTCTGTGATACTTTCTTTAATTGTCACAGCATTGCCAGAAAATGCAGGACTTTATGAAAGCTTCCTACTACCACTTCTAGGAGATTTTTCCTTCCATCTTCATGTAACAGCTAGAAGTGCTACAGCCATAAAGCTCTCAGAAGATTCAGTCAAAGACAAAACCACACAAAGTCCCTGGAAGGTTTCAAAGTATGCACAATTTGCAGTCTAACAAAATTCAGAGAATGTTTTCTACATCCATTTTCATATATTAGTAGCTCATCAACCCTTCATTTAACCCTGACTTCAATTTCCCTGCTGCATGTGGGGAAAGGAGCTGTTTTCCTTGCTAAAAAACATGCCCTGCATGCTGTCATCAGTGACACAGGTGCTGGTATGGGAGAAGATGCCTTTGGGTTTGATCTCATCAGCCAGATTTTCAGCTGCAAAAAAGCAGCTTAAACATCACTGACCACTGCTGAAATTCAAGATGCAGTTTTCCTAAGGTTTAAGCAAATGGTACCAGTTTTTTATTAGAAAATAATTACTCTCTCTCTGACTTGAGAGATCTATCTCCTGTAGGATAAAAGCATAGCTCTAAAGAGCAGGAGTGTTTATAATACATGATCTTCTGCTTTCTTGCCTTCCTTGTCCAGGGTCCCATGCAGCTGATTTTACTTTGGGTTTAACCAGATGCTCGTCCCTTTCCTTAGTCTTGTAGTTATGCTCTGAGCATCTCTGGGGAATAAGAGGCTCCAATTTGTTCCCCAAAATGTTCCACCTGGTCCTGCACATCTACAGGTGAGCCTGCTTTGGGGTGATGCCTGAACTCCTCCCACCAAGACCATCCATGTCCATCCAGGTCCAGCCATGCCAGACATGCAGCTTTGTCCATCAGTGACTCCGACATGGACATTAAGAGAGATTCAATGCTGAGAAATGCAAGGTAGGTGCCATTAAAAAGTAATAAGTAAAAGGCCATCAGAAAGCGTGTCCATGGCTCTGAGAGACCCGCTGAGCTCCAGATCCCCGAGAGATGTGGTGGCCTCCAGCCCCCTTGGCCAGGGGCTGCTGCTGGTGGCCAGCAGACATGAGATGAAGCTCTGAGCCTGACGATGAGCTGGGTGTGCACAATCCCTCCTGCTCTCTGCACTCCTTTTCCCCTTCTTCCCTCCTGCACAAATGTGGAGCTGTGGGTGTGTAAACCATTTTCTTATTGAATGAGTGCTTATTTCAAATGTCAGTTTGAGGTTTTTCTTTCCCATCTGCATCTCTGACTTTTCTGCTTTGCTCTCTTGTTCACCACAGGCCCTGCTGGGTGAGGACTCAACCCACCAGTGTGACCAGAGAGTGGGGCCCAGTTGTGAACACAGAACATCAGGCCAGCTTCACTCTATTTTCCCGCTGAAAGCTGTGGGAGGCAGGGATTATTAGTGGACTCAGAAGGTTGGTAATGACAAAAAATGGAGATTGACTCAGACAGAGCCCTGGCCAAGAATTTCCAGGAGTTTGCTGAAGATGTTGGGGTAATTCTGCCATTCGGCCGTTCCTGTAATTGTGGCAGGAGGTCAATGTCCTTCCTGCAGCCATGGCACAGACAGCTCCCAGTATATTTAGAGGCCTGGAGACCAAACGAGTCATCAGAATGACCTTGCCCACCTTTGCAAGGGATTGTTTGTTCAGGAAAGTTTTTCATTATTTTTCTGCTCAGGTAGAGGGTGGCAGTGGTGATGTCATGCCGATGGCAGCTGAGGAGAGGCAGAAGTTGTCCTTCTTATTGCAGAAGAAGATTGCAGTTGCAGTGTTTCCCTGGGCTGTACTCCAGGTGCTCTCAGTCCCTGTGTTGCCTGCAAGGCTCAGTCCTGGCAGCCCCAAGCAGATTTGCTCTGAGGGATTCTCTGGTGGACCCAGGCCCTGTGGGTGGGCTTTGGGCCCCTCATCCCAGCCCTTTGGAATCAGTTTGGAGAGGTGATTTACCTCTGGCCAGCACACTGAACCTGGGCCCTGCTGGGTTTGGGATCAGAAGGCACCAGCTCTAGCGGTCTCTGCCCTAAATGACAGCATTTAGTAGCATTTGCCTGCTATCACTGAGTTCACATTCCCTAATGATGAGGAAGATTCTTTTCTGTTTTGTTCCTGTTTGATTGATACATAGGGAGTACTTGACCTCAAACAAAGCTAAAATTGGGGGAAGTAAAATACATGTCAATAAAAATGGGACATCGTCTCTGATCACAAGACCTGTGCTCTACTACAAGTGTTTTTTTCATTTAGTACCTGCCTTTCACCTTTTGACAGGTGGCCAAGTGGCAGAGTCACCTCTCCTGGAGGGATTTAATAACTGTGGAAATATGGTGATCAGGGACATGGTTTAGTGGTGGGCTTGGCAGTGCTGGTTTAACAGCTTGAATCAAGGATCTTAGGGGGCTTTTCCATCCTCAGTGATCCATGAGGCTGTGATTATACATTGTCCAGTAAAACACCATGGATTATATCCATTTTACCATTTTGTGAAGGGAGTTCCATTTAGGAATGGGGAAGCAGAGGCCAAGGGAATATGTTTTCAGCTGGAGGGAGACATGTTTGCCATAGAGAAATATGAAAGGATGGAATAAATCATGGCATTGATGAACCTAGGGAAGTCAAGGGGAACACTTCATGCAACTAATGATGAGGTGGCAGCCATCCTCATTTCAAGGTCATGCTTTAATTAGAAATGAAACATATGGCCTAGACCAGCTGAAGAAAAATGTGCAGTGCTTTTCCTGCAAGAGAGCAGTGACTTCCAAAAGTCCCAAGGCAATACGAAAATTACAAAACAGCTTTTCAGCTCTTCACAGTAATGTTGTTTTTTTCCTCCATTTTACTGATGGTGAAATCAAGACTACTATTTTAACTTGTATGCTGCAATTGTTGCACGAATAGATAAGATGATTTGGCAAGTAGAAAGAGCAAGAGGTTTTCATGCTGATAATACATATTATTGACAATTTGATGCTTTTATCAAGTAATGGTAATCAACCTTTACTTGCTTGATAAATACATAGCCCAGAGTGTTGATTTTATCAAAATTACCTTAGCAGTTAAGGGTGTAATTTTCTGCTGGTAAAATGACGGATGTTCTCAGTAATTCGTAATTGTCCAGTTATTTGGTATATTTTTTTTTTATGTTTTAACATGTTCCATGACTTTCAAGGCAGCTTGAGTGCTCTGAATACAATGCTGAATACAAAGTCACCTCTCAGTGTTTTTATTATACACAGTCTTCTTGCTAACTAGGAAAATAAGACCTGAGGGTGTTTTTTATTGCTGACTGTGAAAAACACATCACATTTACTCACACCAGATCACAAAACAAACATTACCCAATTCCCCTTCCACTTCAAAAACGATGTTATTTATTAGTGCTTGCCAGGGGACAAAATGATGCCCAGTTAAAAGAGTTCTATGTCACTCAGTGGGGACAGCTTCCACCAAAAATGTGATGATTCTGGGTGCAGTGTTACATCTGGTACCACCGATGCACTGCATACTTGTCTATCCAGAAATAAAGACTCTCCTGATAAAGATTGCAACCCCTGGGTGGGCTGGTGCTTCCCCTGGGCAGGAGGAAGATTATGCTGACAGCATGGGCACTCCCATCAGATGAGCTGCTGGCAAGATCCGCAGCAGCAGGATGAGAAAGGGACTGGCTTGCTACAGCTAGCTGCAATGAACAGGGCGACAAGTAACACCAGCAGCACCAGGAAACCCTTCAACCAAACCTGAGCTGTGAGCTGCAAAGAGGAAACCATTCTTAATTTACCTCTATTTACCAGCTTCATATGCTTAGCAGCCACTTTCCAGCCTGCCTTTCTCCATTTCCACCCCAGCTTTTCTTACACTATTACCTTAAACAGCAAGGAGCACATCTAAGTGTTTGCAGCTGAACAAGATGAAAACCCAACAGCTGTCTGAATATTACTCCTGTAGTAGGTTATGCTTAAGAAACAATACCCTATACCTGACAATTGTAGCAGATGAATTTTATCACTGTGAAAAGACTGTCTGGGTCTTTGCAGAGAAGTGAAACACAGATTACACACAGTGTTTGGTACCACCAGGAATTCAGAAGGCCAAAACCCCCTAAGCAGTGAGCAACAAGTGTTGCCTGGCAGTATTACTGTTGTTTTTATTCTGGAAGAATCCAAGCCAAAGAAAGCACTAGAGGGCACAGTTGCAGGAGAGCAAAACCAACCACATTTGGACTGCAGTGAAACACTTGACTCACTGACAAAATTCCTCTCTGATAAATTAATGTAAATCAGGCTTGGAAGGAACATTCTCATTTCCAAGTTGGCTGAAGGAGCAGAACAAAATGATAGGTGACCATATAGCAAACTGGGGAGTGTTTGTATAATACAATGACACAGGGATAGGTGTCAGGAGTTGCTCTATTTAAAACCCTCATCAATCATTCAGAAGAAGAAACAAGCAGAGAGTAATGAGATTTGATACTTGGGAGGATTAGTTAGAATTTGTGAGAGCTGCAAATTAATGCAAAGCAACAGACACCAGAACCACACCAGAATCACAGACACAGAAAAGCAAAAGGCACAAAGCACATGGATGGAATCAAAATTTAATAAAGAGAAACCTGGAGGAACTGCAGGCACAATAAACATCAGTCCAGCAAGAGGAAACCTAGGAAAGGGTAACATGGGAAGTTATCTCAGCAAGTTGAGCTGACAAGTTATCACAAGCCAGGTTGTGCTGTGAAGATGCTTCAGTGACATCTGCATCGCCCAGCAAGGAGCTCCAACACCTCTGGATCCCTTCACCATACTGGCAATTAATTCCCACCATTGTGCTCAGCTGCCCTGCCCTGCACATCCCTGCTGCAGCTGGAATCCAGATGAGAGTAGTGAGAAAGGAGCTGGGTTGCTCACTCTCCAGGAAAAGCCTGGAAGTGCTGCAGCTTCACTGCAGTAGAACAGATTGGGAAAGGCACAGCTTTGAGAAGATGGTGGGGAAGCATAACCATCACCAGCATAGGAAGGAGGCATAGGAAAGCAAAGAGCAGCTGAGAACACTAGAACAACAGCTTTGTCTGCTGAGCAAGGAAGATGGGACTCTTTCTAAAGTATTTGGGCCATAGTGTACATGGAAATTCCAACATTTCAGAATATTAGAGCAATCTGAGTAAATTGTATTGACAGAGAAATCCCCTCAGTGGAGGGACCTGTCCATTTAAAACTGCAGACTGTGGTTGCAGAGGAGCGGCAAAGGCAGTGAGGGTTATTCTATGTCTGGGCAGCAGTGGGATGTGGGTTTCTCTGCCTGTGCTGAGCAGAAAGCAAACTTATGTCAAGGAAGCTGCTGAGCAGCATCCAGGGAAAAAGAGCTCTGGAAGCTGGCAGCTCCCATCTTGCAGCCTTTCTGTTAAGAGCAGAAGAAAACAAGTCATTCACAGAATCCCAGGAGGGGTCAGGTTGGAAGGGACCACAGTGGGTCGTCTGATCCCACCTCCCTGCTCCAGCAGGGTCATCCCAGAGCACGTGGCACAGGGTTGGGTCCAGGCTCTGGAATATCTCCAGCGAGAGAATCTCCAAATCTCTCTGGGCAGTGTGGTCAGGGCTCGGTCACTGCACAGAGAAGAAGTTCTGCCTCATGTCCAGGTGGAACTTCCTGGGATCAGTCCCTGCCCGTTGCTCTGCTGCCATTGCTGGGCCCTGGAGCAGAGCCTGGGCCCTGCTCTGCCCCTCCCTGCAGACAGGGATACCCAGGGCTGAGGGCCCATCTCAGCTGGGGCTCCTCTCCAGGCTGAGCAGTCCCAACTCCCCCAGCCTTTCCTGGTGAGGGAGATGCTCCAGGCCCTTGCTCACGCCCAGAGCCTTTGCTGGCTCTGCTCCAGGAGCTCTGTGTCCCTCCTCCCTGGGGAGCCCAGAGCTGGGCACAGCACTCCAGAGGTGCCTTCCAGGGCTGGGCAGAGGGGCAGGATCCCCCCCTGACCTGCTGGCAGTGTCCTTCCAAGGGCACTCCAGGATCCCATTGGCCTCCTCGTCCCCAGGACAGTCTGCTGGCTCAGGACAGCTCTTTGTCCTCCAGGACCTCCAGGTCTTTCTCTGCAGAGCTGTTTGCCAGACCACCCTGGCCTGTGCTGGTGCTTGGGGTCATTCCTGCCCAGGTGCAGGACCCTACATTTCATTTGTTGAATTTTGGCATCTTCCTGACATCCTTGGCTAAATTGAATTCCAGATGGGCCTTGGCTTTCCTTGTCTCATTTCTACTTACTCTGACAACCTCTTTGTGTTCATTCCAAGTGGCCTGACCCAGCTTCCATCTCCTGTATATTTCCTGCTTACTACTGCATAATGACAGGAGTTCCTTTTTCATCCATGCAGGTCTCTTGCACCCTTTTCCCTCTTCTTCTTGCTTTATTCTGCTCCAACTCTGGTCTGCTCAGTTCAGGCACTGTCACACAAAACCTGTCTGCCAGCTGTCTCCGGCAGCCAGCTTCATCTTGTTCCAGGAGTGTTTATCGGGATAAAGCCAAAGTTTTGTCTAGCAGAGGAAAGCAATGCTGGGAATTCTTGTATTACCCAAAGCCAAAAAAAATAATAAATAACATTTTAATCTGGCTGAGGGACTTCTGGTCAACCCTATTTGTCAGCAGCACTACTGAGGATATGCCAAGCATTACCTCAGATCAGAAGGTTTTTGAACAGCAGTCACACAGATGGCACAATTAGCTATTAAACATGATATGCATAGGAAGATGACTCAGCCTTCGACTCTCAGGGCAAACAAAAGCAAATCCTGCCTGACCTGTGTTATTCTTCCGGTTAGCTGAAGTGCTAGTGCTTATCTAACAAGAGTTTTTTTCCAATATATTAATGACAAAAGCCAAGGTAGAATTAACATTGCCCCATTCCAGGATGAGGATGGTCACCTCACAAACACAAACACAGACAAGGCAGAGGTGTTTAGCACATTCTTTACCTCTGTCTTCAACAAAGATGATGGACCCTGGGAGTCTCAGTGCCCTGAGCTGGAAGACCACATCTGCAAGAACAGTTAACTCCCAGCTGACCCTTATGTGGGATCTGCTGCTCCAACAGGATCCCTACAGGTCTGTGGAGCCTGCTGAGATTTGTCTGAGAATTTTCAGCTGCTGATGTCATCCCAAAGACTCCCGCAATGATTTTTGAGCAGTCAGGAACTGCAGAGGTCCCAGCTGTCTGGAAGTGGGTGAACATTGTCCTGATTTTCAAGAAGGGCGAGAAGGAAAACCCCAGAAACAACAGGCTTATCAGTCTCATTTCACTGACTGGTAAAATCATGAAGAAGATTATTTTGGGAGGTATTGAAAAACACCTGAAGAACAATGCCAGCATAGCTTTATGAGGGGAAAGTCCTGCTTGCCAAACCTGATTTCCTTTTACAACAAGATAACCCTCCTTGTGGATCAAGGGAAACCAGCTAATGTAATCTTTTTGGATTTCAGCAAAGCTTTCCATGCTGTCTTTCCCAGGATCCTTCTGGACAAAATGTCCATCCCATGGCTGGATAAACTCATCCATGTGATGAGTGAGCAGCTGGCTCATGGGTTGGGAGGAAAGAGTTATAGAGAATCAGGTAACATCAGACTGGTGACCTGTCATTAGTGGGGTTTTGCAGGGCTACGTCTTAGGGAAGGTTCTCTTCAACATCTTCACAAAAGACCTGAATGCAGACCTGGAAGGAACACTAAGTCTGACAACAGCATTAAGCTGGGAGGAGCTGCTGACTGCCTCAAAAGAAGAGGGGCCCTGCAGAGGCCACCTTGACAAATTAAAGTGCTGGACAATCACTTGTGAAGTTCCACAAGGGAAGGTGCTGGATTCTGCCCTGGGATGGTCCTGGAGATCCTGTTTGATGGCCAGTTGGACATGAGCCAGCAGTGCCCTGGAGCCAGGAGGGACACCCCTGTCCTGGGGGCACCAGGCCCAGCATGGCCGGCTGGGCCAGGGGGGGATTTTCCTGGTCTGCTCTGGGCTTGGGCAGCCTCACCTGGATATTGTGTACAGTTCTGGGCATGACAATATAAAAATGACATTAAACTGTCAGAGACCAAAGGATGCCATGAGGATGATGAAGAGCCTGAAGGTGAAGCCCTAGGAAGAGTTTCTGAGGACATTGGTCTGTTCAGCTGGAGGAGACTGAGGGGAGACCTCATTAGGGCTCCAACATCCTTGCAAAGGACAGGTACCAATCTGCTCACTCTCTGACACCAGTGACAGGACTCCAGGAAATGGCCTGAAGTTGAGCTGGGGGAGGTTTATGTTGGATGCCAGGAAAGGTTTTCCCCCAGGGGGTTGGTTGGGCCCTGGAACAGGCACCCCAGGGCAGTGGTCATGGAACCAAGACTGAGAGTTCGGAAGCATTTGGACACTGCTCTCAGGATCATGGTGTGACTCTTGGGATGTCCTGCATGGGACCAGGGCTTGGACTCAATGATCCTGATGGGCCCCTTCCAACTCAGCATGATTCTATGGTTCTATGGTCTTTCTCCTGGCCACCTGTGGGCTGGAAAAAGTTAAAAACCATGACAGCCGCTGGAACAGGAGGGCTCTGCCACTCTGGTCTCCATTTGCTGTCTACAAAGAAGTGGGAAGCATTGTCACCAAAGGAAAATTAATGCTACTCAAGAGAGCAGTTAGTGATGCTTACCTTTGTGCGTTTCCACTGATTGATGTAGACATATATCTATGCTTGTTTGTGTATATTATTGCTAATTCTAGAGGACAATGACCACTACCTTCAGGTTGGGTAGTTATGTTTCAAATCCATCAGCTTTGGCTGTTTTACAACTTTCTGGTCCTGAGGATATTTTTTTCCTGGGTTAACTACTGTCTGGAGTCTGCTTTGGAACCAACAGGACAGCCATCATATGCCCACATGTTATGGGACCTGCAAATCTTGCAAGCAATGTGTAGATCCAAGTGATGGCAATAAGAATTAAATGTATGAGATACTGTTTTTTCATTAATTTCAATCCACTAAAAATGCCCTTCACAGAGGGTGAAGGCTAAGAGGATTGAGGGCAGCCTCTATGAAGCAAAATCCTTGTTGTTTTTAAATGTCTAAATCCCAGGAGGCTCTTCATATTTTTCATCATTTGCTTATTACCGAGGGACAGCATTGTGCTGATGAAAACCAAGCGCCTGAGCTAAAGAGCTCCACTTGTGACTCAGGAAAGGAGGAGATGATGGGGCAGGGTGATCTAGACATCAGGTGCAATGCTACATGCAATGCAGTAAATCAAATATTTTCCACTCTTACTCCCACACACAGGGAAACTAATTGCATGACTCCACACACTTCAGATACAAACACGAGGTATTTGGAAGCTGAGCCTTGAGTTTGAGCTTATAGAACATTCAACTTAGTACAGTGCATAATCACAGTTGGAAATCCATGCATGGATATTTTGTTCCAGGGAGGTGCAATATTGGCTGGGTTTTAAAATATATCTGAAGGGGTTTATCTTCTCAGATGCCACTGAAAGATAAGGAAAGTTGGGCCCCTCCTTCCCTCTGCTTCCTTTAAAAGTTTCTGTAAAGACAGATCCTTCCATCAGCAAGAATGGTGTGTGGTGGTCATGCTTCTGATAGGTGTCTGTAGTGTTTTTGAACAGTGCAACATGCTGAGCTGAGGAAATTGCCATTAGCTTTTCTAAGAAAGGTAAATTCTCATCATCTCTAAAGATAAGTACATGTTGATGACTGCTCCCAGAAATGGATAATGGCTTAGGCTCTCAGCTAGTAAAAAATTACAGGGGTGAATTCAAAGAACCAAGGTCATTAACACAAGCTGCAGAGCGGATAAACCTTGAATAGCTGGAAATGCTGGGCTTTGGATTTTATAATTAGACTTCTGATAGGAAAGAGAGACATGAGAGATCAAGAAAGCAATTAATTCTGTCACAAAACAAACCATATCTGACTCATCAACATGAGCGGCAGAAATATCTCTAAAATTTGTCCTTTGAAGCCAGGGTACTGTAACAGAGCTCTCTGAATAAAGAGAATGGAAAAGCACAAAATGCACAAAATGCGCTCCTTCTTGCCTGGCTCTGTTTCCAAACTGCCATCGTCTTTTCAGCTGCTGTGGAATAACACCCAAGTCAAATAATTGTCATCTGTTTTCATTTCTTGGGTATGTGAGTGCATTCAGAGTAAGCATTGCAGAATTACTCAAAATTAATAACAAGAAATCTATCTTCTGACTCTTCTTCAATCTTGATTCATCTGTACAGCCCCATAATATGAAAAGAAATTAATTGTTATAATACACTACACATGGTCTAGCTTCTTATAAGCTCCCACAGAAGAGTAAGGTCACACAGGTGTGAAATCCCTGAACAACTGACATGTTTCTTAAGGACATTAAGGTATCCTCTGTGGAAGTAAGGTCTCCAAATGTAAGATGCTTGTCAGGGGATCTGCAAGTGTTGTTTGCCTAATAAAGAAGGATTTGCATGCATTTCCCAGAGGGAAGGTGATTCACCATGCCAGGTTGAAACCTAGTACGCTGCAATGTAAGCAGCTCATGAGACTTGGTGGCACAGTGTATGGAATTCCAGGCATGACTCACACACTCAGTATAGGATTGCAAGGAGGTATTTGCAGTAATTGAGCAGAACTTTAGCATCATATACCCCCTGTTCCGTGCAGAAGTACCATGCAAGATCCTTTCTGATTCAGCCAAGTGTTCAGGGAGGTGCTTGATCCCACACACGCACTTAAACAGGACAGGAGACTGATTTAAGCAAGTAAATAGGATTAAGTGTAGGCCTAATGGTTTTGCATCACACGCAGCCTGTGCTTTAACGACTTGCTAAAACGAAGAATGCCTTTTGTTTTCTGAATTGATTTTTCTCAAGTCTGTGGGGTTGAGGAAAGAGAACAGTCCAATTGCAGAGACAATCTTGGACAGCAATGGGAGATCCTTGCAAGTTTTCTGTAGCCATCAGTGGACTGGAGTTCTCCATTGTCTGAACACACACAAGAGCTTCAGCCCAGCTTTACAAAAGGTGGACTCAGCATGGCTCAGCACCATCCTGGGAGCGAGAAGGGGGAAGGGATGAAGGTAACGTTAACACTGCCTAACTGTAGACACATAAATTCAGTGCCTGAATGAAGAGTGTGATTCACAATTGCTGTATACATCTGGAGACAGATAGTCTCCTCCATAGTGTGACTCAGAATGACCTCTGGAACCTATAGATGCTCTGGAGGAGGCTGTGTCTATTAATTTTAAAGTAAATACAAATAAATATTCAAGGTATTATGAATACTTCTTCCAGAAAAGCTTCAAATTTGATGCTCAAAGTCTTGAAAGAATTTTGACTGCAATGTTTTTGCTAGAGACTCAAGATCCAGTGTTTGCAGAGCCCAATACACACTTTTCAGTTGTGTTACAAAGCCAGCAATGTTTAACTGTCTTCACTGTTCAAAGCTCCCTGCAGAGTTATGGCTATCTTTTGCATTATAAGAATATAATTATTTTTCTGTTAGATCAATTGCAAAAATACAGAATTCTTTGGGAAATTCTTCACGGCTAATTGCCAAAGGGACCAAACAAGCAAATCTCCCTTCCTCTTCTGTCCCACTCCAAAACAACCTGCACTATTAATACTACTATGATGGAAAATCCAAGCTCCAATTTAGCTTTAAACTTTGTTTTACCAAATTAGTGCTGCATCTTCTTCCTTCTTGCTGTTCCTGCTAAGAATTTCTACATTCAAGCATCAAAGAGACTTTACATGGAGTTGTACATGGAGTTGTTACATGTGCACATGTGTGTATTTTTCTATGTAAAAGTGTAAGCAATGAACAACATTCAGATACCTTGATGCCTGAAACTTATGGATGAAGTGGTGTTTTTAATAACTATTGGTATTTTCAGAAAAACTTTCTTTCAAGGATGGTACACCTCTGTGAAGTGAGGTAATAGAAATATAGTGTAAAAAAGGAGAAGCTCATAGCTGAGAGTTCTTTCGAAAACCTCAGTTTTTAATGTCTCTCATGAACACTGAATGAGGATAGAAGTAGCTGAGCTCCCTGTTGAATTGTGGGGCCGAACTTCGTCCTGACATCCCGGATGTTCGTGGTGCTCTGCACCCCACCAATGTTATTCTGAAGAGGGCAATTAATTCTCTGGGTCTAATGGGGCTGGCATTTGGCTCTCCTCTTTGTCCAGCCTTTATGGGTCTGTTTCATATGAGCCCTTCATGCAGCAGCACACACAGAGCTGCATGCCCCTTGTTCTAAGTGCACTTCCTTATCAGAATATATGGCACTGCATTATGCTGCATGTTTATGGTTTGAAACACTGCCTGATAATGTGGCCATAGTCAAACAAAATGCTGCATGCAACAGCAGCCAATTCATTTGTTTTAGGGAAACAAATTTGTTTCCCATTTGTTTTAGGGAAAGAATATGACATTAGAAAGAAAGAGATATATGCTTAGCTACATTTGATTGGAGGCAGTCATATAGCTGAAATGATATAAACATTAAGATATATCTTCCTGATAACCACCCACTTTCATAAATTATGTATTTATTTTTCTCTGGTATCTAAGGTCTCTAAATGTAAGATGCTTGCCAGGGGATCTGCAAGTGTTGTTTCCCTAATACAAAAGGTTTATTAGGGACTTGGAAAATATTAGATGTACTTTTTTTCCAGTAGGCATTTAGTGCATTGCTGGAAACAAAATTTCTCATTCTTTCTGGTTACATTCATCTCACAATAGCAGTGTGAGAAGTGATATTTTTAATGGCTACTTGTGTAATTAAATACAATAATGTTCACAGAAATTAGCTTTATTAGTGCCTAGAGTGGTTGGAGTTTGAACCTTTTCAGTCCACAGTTAGAAATATTAGATAGCCATTTGATTCCGAGCAAAATAAACATTTCTAGAGTTTTCCTTTTCTAAAATGCTGCTGTGAATGGAATGGCTCCTCAGAGCTTTGAAAATGGACTTCCTGAAAGGAAATACTTGATCAAACAGAAAGGGTTTAGGCTGTGCAGTTATTCTGTCTTGTATAATAACTCTTTCTTTTTCTCCCTGTAATTTTTCTTCTATAATTATTTTTTAGAGCTGTACTAAATCAGATGCCAACTTTCCTTGGATTTGTAATGTTTGGAAAACTGCAGTGGCAGAGGCTGGCTTAATGTTGCAGAAGGAGACTCTCAGGGACAGTGCAGTCCCTCCTGTTGCTCCGATGCACAAGGAGTTAATTGTGACTGTCACCTCCACAGTGCGATCTACAAACAAAAAAAAAACAAACAAACAAACAAACAAAAAAAAAACCCACAAAAAAACCCCCAAACAATCAGGTGTTTCCCCTTCCCCTGCATGTGCTCTTTTAACAAACAGACCATGTCCTCATTTAATCTATGATACTAAGATAATGCAATAAGAAATACTAGAGCTAGCATTTTATTTGTAAGACCCCCCCTTTTCACTCTTAAATTCGCCTTCTGTTTACTGAAAATGCTTATGTTTGTTTTCAGAGTGAAGAGGAGAGGGAGAGATAAGAAAGAGGACACTTCATTTGAAAATTAAATTGACAAGTTTGGAGTTACAAGATGTGACTTATCAGAAACTCTGATTGGAAAACTCAAAGTGGTGAAGGTAAAAGCTCAAATGCAGCATTTTAAAACATAGTCAACTTGAGAGAAAAAAATACTGTTTAGTGTGGAAGCTAGGCTGTAATTTAGGCTTAGATTTCTCTGTTTTCTTCAGAAATCCATTTTCTGTTTACACTTACTGTAAGTATTTCTCATAAGGGAATGTATTGAAATCACATTAAGAATGTTTTAATTATCCTTAGGACATTTGACAAAGCAGATATTGTAATTGAGAGGTAGTTGGTTGCACTATGTAGATTGTACAAGGCTTTAAGGGCTTGTTTCTCTGCTGGCTTGAAACGTGAGTAGTGGTGGAGGGAATAACGATTATTTCAACTGTTTTCATGCAAAAAAGTGAAGACCCATATGCTTACCTTGACCCCCTGACTTTTTTTGCTTCATTACTTCATTTTAGTGCCTCTGACACACACATCTCTGTATTAAATAGGCAGAATTCTTTTAATTGTCTGAATTACAGACAGTGCTGCTGTCAGTGATGTCCACAGCAAACATTACTTGGCTGCTGTTGTAAGAAGGAAACAAGTGAGTATTGCTGAAGAGATCCCTTGAAAGCCCTCATTTTCAATATATTCCACATTTTTTTCCACCCAATCCTGGTTATTTCCTCAAGCCATTATTTTTCATTCTAAACTCAATTTCACATTCTTTTTAAGTCAATAACTTGACTTTATCTTACTGTTTTCTTTACAAATGTTAAGACCACACACTGAGCTCTGCTAACACATTGTATTATGCTACTAGTAGACAAATTTTAACATCACATCACATACATGTTGCAGTTGCTGTTGTAACATGCCTTTTAAAAAATACGTTTATTGGATGAAATCCTCTCTTTCTCAAGAAAAAATCTGGTTCTTCAATATAATTTATTATGCCTTTTAAAATTCTGTCTGTTCAATAAAATCTTTGCTATATTATAAATACCTGTAACGAAAATATAATTTAAAATTCTGAGAGAAAACTTTTTTTTTACTTTTACATTTTTCACAAAACCCACACAGGCACCAAGGAAAGACTAACAATAAAAATAATTTACTCCTGTACAAGCTGATCTGGGTTGGAAACATTCAAAAGAGAGATTTTAAACTTGTCATCTGTTGAAACTTTGGCTACAGCATAGGAACTGATCTTAATACAAAGGAGGGTCTTTTGTTTCCCACCCTTTTAACCTGAACATTTCTTTCAAGGCCTGATGGAGTGCTGTTAGTACTTTCCTCACTGTAGTATACATGAATGAGGACTGGCTAAATTTGTTGTTATCTGAAGAAACCAGCCTCGAAGCTTCATTGCACAGGACTAAAAGTGGCCCTTACCTTGCCATATGAGTCTGTTCTGAAAATTAAACATTAGTGAAAATAAGTGCTCTCATTCTGTAATAGCAGCAATTAGAAATTTTCATGGTTTGCTTGTTCATTAGTTATGCATTGCCAGAAAGCTCTTGCGTGGAAAGGACAGCAAAGGGAAAGGTTTCTGATCTGGACCACTTGCAGGAATTTTTTTTTTTTTGGACTTCTCTTCCTAAGCAAATTTCTTAGTGGAGAGGGAACGATTCAGTACAAGCAGCATTCAATAGCAGAGATATTATCCTTCAACTGCTGACTAGAAGAATATTAAAATATCCTTAAAACTGGCAAAAAGGCAGGCTAAGACCAAGATAGGCATGAAGCCACCACAAAGAATGGTTTTTTTTGAATCTTATGTTTGGTAAGAAAATTTCCAAGGTTGTCTTTAGAGAAGTCCTTTTTTCCACAGAAGTCTTAATTAGTTACAATTAATAGGTTTACCTTTAAATTACAGGATGTAGTGTAAAGTTTGAAAAACTTTAATTTGAACTGATGGATTATGAGCAAAATGTAAAATTCCTGTTTCAGAGACACTTGCATAATTTTAAGGAATAGACAGTGAAAAAGAATCTAATCAAATATTTATAGAGAGTCTGCAAAACACATGTCAGTAGTAGGCAAGAGTAAGAAAAGTAAAAATCAGTCAGTTTTTTGGGTTTTCTTTAGCACTTCAATGAGGTAATTATCCCCTGGGTATCTTCATTTCCTTATTCTAGATCCCCTAGCTTTTCTGAGCATCCAACATGCTTCTTTTTTTTTTTTTTCAATTATTAGAAGCAAAATAATATATAATTTTGACTCTCATTAAAGAGGTATGTGTGGAAAACTGCCAATGTTAGGGGATTACTCACCCTAGTTGCCTTCTGACAGCCACCTCTGCCTCAACCTCTTCTTCCCACTCCACATTCCATGCTCACCCTTCTTAGGGTTTTTTTCTTTTTTTAAATCTCAGACAAGTTTGCCTTGTCTTCCTAGATATTTTAGAAATTTTACAGTCTTTGGATGGACTTTTCTGCAACAGCTAGCCTTTCTGTTCCATTTGGCCTGGCTACTTGCAGATGCAGACATCACAGAAGGCAGCTTTCTACTACTTTGGAGACCTAACTGAGGCTCCACAGGTAGTGGGTTGGAGCCGAAAGCTCATATAATTGACACAAATAGATCAATACTCCATCAGGTGATTCATAACTGGCAAAAAGAAAGCCAAGTGCTCTGAAGTGAGACTTTGTCCTCATTAAACACATATGGCCTAGAAAGACCAGGCTCATAATTCAGGCACTTCACTTGGGTAAGCTCCAAGTCTGCTGGAGAGAATGCCATCCCATGGTCTGGGATGTCTCAGCGGGGGCTCTTTTTCATTAGTGTGTTTATGTCTGTAGTCTAAATTGTGAATAACTTCATCAGTGTTCACTGATGCCCCAGTCCAACTCCAGACTCCCAGATGTTCCTCTACAGGAGAACAGAAGGGCAAGGGAGCATTGTTTGGAGAAAGAACAAAACACCTATGACGGAAGCGGTACTGGCTGCAAGTATTAAATCTGAATAAATGACAAATATAACAAAGACTTCAATATTCATGACAAATCCATGGATGAGAATATATCCCCATAGCTTTGGCAGTTTGGTTCAAAACTGCTTGGTAATTCAGGTTTTGAATCCTACTGCATGCTTAAGTGAAGAGGGTGAAAGAATAAGTAATGTGAAAATTGTTTAAAATAGAGTATTAGGTTTTTCAGGGGAGTACTATTGCATTTAATGCCTGAGGGGGCAAATCTACTCTGAAGAAAGGTTTTGAAAAAAGATAATACTAAAAAGTGTAATTTTCCTGTCTTATCCCCTCACACCCGTTTTTCCCTTCCTTGATATTTGTATTAAATATGAAGCAATCAAAGCAGAAATCACACAACTAGAGCATACACAGACTTTGGAAAAAAAAACTACAGGTGGGGAGAACGAATATTTCCAACTCAGTGCCATACCCTATAGTTAATTTCCTTCATTTATGATATCAACCAACGCTTGCAGCAGTCTATCATCTCTATGCTTGTAAGGTTTGGCATTGTAAAAAAGATCAACGTAGTCACTGTACAGACTTTCTTCTGAGCCTCTTAACTGGGAGGGCTTGTTCAATTTTTTGAGGGCTTGATAGAAGTGTTCATATGGAATGTTTAACTTCTCACTTGTGGTCTTCTTTGGCAGTTGCTTCTGATCCATCTGTCTGCTAAAAGCACTTTGCAGTAAATGCAGCATGGCTTCTGATGGAATTTTATCTTCTGCTTTGTCACTGCTGCTGCTGGTGTCTTCTGTGGCCTTGGGTTTTTCACTCAGGCTCTCCAGTGTGGTATGGTCCTAGAATACAGATAAGCATGAAAAAAGGTCAGGTGTCAATGAAAGATTGACTGGATTAAGGCTTGCTCTGGTTGGTGATCTCCATCTGTGTGTGAGAAAATGTTATTTTTTCATTCAGGAGCCGCTCGGGCATCTAGAAAACAAGCAGACCCTTATCAACCAAAGCAAACTTTTGAAAGAACTACACTGTATAAATATCAAATCCTCCCACAATATAGGCAGTTATAAATTCAAATTCCACATTGACAGGAGAAAACACACCATTTTTTGCCAGTATTTGTCCCAGTCTTAAGAGATATTTCTGGTTGTGCCACAGGACACAGCACTCTAAATGAGGGAAACCTGTATGCAGTGGTGTTGGCAGCTCTGATTGTGCCTTGTACTCTTAGGAAATGATGGAACCAGTGTTTCCATGAAACCTTCTCTGTAGATGATCTCACCTGAGAAAAAGGCAGTGAAGTATGGCTAATGAGTGATCATAACATATTCCTAGGAGACCTTGGGAGACTAATCCCAAGTATAGGTGCACAGAGCAGTTAGTGAGAGGCATGATCTTATTTCAATACTAGTATATGCCTGCAGGGCTTCCTCATTCAACCCATAACTGTATTTCTAACGGAACACTCATTTTATCTTCATGTAATTTTTACCATGTCCACCCATTTTCTCCTACAGCACCTGCTGAATCCACTTTTACTTTCTTCCAATTTGTTTTCTTGACAATGGCTGCCAGACCTGGGGACATTTATGGAATAGATTTAGAGACCATTCTCACACACACCTTTCATAACCTGTCTGAGGAAGGTTAAACTATCTGTGCTTTATGGATGTCCTAATTACTTAATGGGGAGACAATTTGATGTGATGGGATTATTTTCTGATGCTGTTGGCGTAATCAAGCACTATGAAAATGTGCATTACTACCATCCTTGCATCCTGAAACCCAGGGTCACCCTGCCTTGTTGTATTTTTAGAGCACTGTTATATGTAGGGTAAACAGGGGTGCTAAAGGATCTGGCAGCAACAGATCCACTGAGCCAAAACTTTTGAATCAGTGAGTCCTTGACTTTTGTCAAGCCCTTTGTTCCTGAAATTCCTTGCAAACCCACTGGAAGCACTCCAGAAGGTACAGTTCCTTTGGAATGTGACACTCATTCTCAGTAGAATTACATAAATGTGGTGTGTCTGTCAGAGAGGTCTTCCTCCCTCCACCACTCAACTGCATTAGCCACAGAGTTCTGAAATGAATACAAAATAAATATGTGTCTTCTTACTAGGCAAAAAAAACAAAACAAAACAAAACAAAAAAAAACCCAACACCACCAACATTTCCTTATAAACTGAAAAACATGTAAGGAATAGGAATAAATGTAATATAACTCTACCTCTACAAGATCAGTCATCTTCTCCACTCCTCTTCTGTCATTCTGCACAGCATTGTAGGATGTATAAACACGTGGCTGCTTCATGTGTTCAGGCTGGGTAGCAGTGCCATGCAAAATCAATTTCCAGTTTACAATCCTCCCCTCATTTTGTATTCGTCTGGACTGAAAAACAAGTGTGACATCAGAAAAGGCTCTCAGGACATAAAAGAGCAAAATAGATACTTGAATGCAAAGTACCCAGAGGAGACCAAAGCAAATTATCAGGCTTTCAATACCTACCAATAGAGTATGATTCATAAGCACAAAACCTCCAGATGTAGTAGAGACAGAGTATATTAGAATGTGGGATTTGATACAATAGCTTAACCACTCAAATTATTCACATTTGGATGTAACATAATTATTAATTCATCATGTAAGCATCAATAGAATTTTGTCATAACACAGAATTCTAGAAGCTACTAAAGTAATATTTTGTATTTTTAGAACTTGTTCACTAGGCCATTCCTTTGTAATTTCCTTATAAAAGTTACCATTGGAAATGATAATGTGAAATACTATTCTTTGTTATTATGTAGTGCACAACAATCTGAAATACAGTATGTGGAAGCAAGCAGCAAATGTTTATTTATAAATATTGGTGGCAGTAGAAATAGAAGTAGTAGTGGAAGTAGAAAGTGGAAGAGACAATACAGAGAACACAAAAACCTACAAGGTGTGGAAAGAGTGTATTATACCTTGAGGGCAAAAATCTTGCTTTATTGTAAATTTCAGGAAGTTCTCACTTGAAATGAGAGCTAATTTGCAAACAAAATCCTCTTCTTAACTTTGTTCCACAAAAATGCATTCAAAGAGCAGGATATCTGTAACCATGGGGCTATCTATAAGCCTGAAGCATTAACACTACACTGCTGATAGTCATATTTACTCCTGGTGCCTTGTCCATCTGCTCAGCTCTTGGCAATACCCTCCTGTTTACAATTTGAGGCCAGTAGGGGCTGAAGGCTCAGTGTCTAACAGGAAGCTTTCAGTTTTTGGCAAGATCTGACCCCTAAGGACAAGGTTATTAACAGACCACTTCAATGAGATGAATGAGCTTGATCACTCTCTCTTTGAGGTGAATTATTTTTCAGTTGCCTATCAAGCAGCTTAATTCTGGTGTCTTGCTGTTGTAATCCATATCCCCAGGTGGCTTTAGTAAACTGATTTATTTTTTATCTGTAGACTACTTAGCCTTAATCCTTAAACGTTGTTCAGCACTAGATACTCTCAGCAAGAAATTAGGGAAATGTATACATCAGAATAGGTTGCTGACATCCCCCAAAAAATCGTTAATTCAAAAGGTTCTCAGTTAATGAAAACTGCACATGGACCAAGAGAAGACTAGATCCATGCTGTGTTCTTTTCTGCAAAAAAGAATTTCTAGTTAACCATATGTTAATTTGGCTTCATATTTCAATCTAAGAATCACAGAAAACTTTATCAAGTGATTAATTTTGGCGACGTGTGTCTGAAAAACACAGGCCTGAAATTTTTTGACAGGTACATGCCAGTGAAATGAGAATGGTGCTTTGCAGGTAGGTAAAGAACAAGAAAATCTGACCCTACTTTTTTCTTTAATCCTTAACCCAGCTGGATATCTTAAATAACCCCTGATTTATCTTGCTTAATGAGAAGGCTCATTACTCAATGTGCTTCGTAGTGGTGAGTGATCATTTAATTTGTGTTAGCTCCCAAACACAGCTAGTTAGCATACAGGCATACTCACCATATCAGTAATTCTTAAAATCCAGGTGCCTGCTGGATTTTCCCCCCACGTGTGGACAGACATGAAGTCCCAGTTCTTGAAGCCATTGGGAGATTTGTCTCTCTCTCTCTCAGCCAGTAAGACAGTGCTGGTCCCTGTGTGGGTGCAAGATCAAGACTCTGATTGCCCATGCACTGCCTGTTCCTACTTTTCATATTTGTTGTCTTGCACAATGCCTAGAGCAGAGGTGTTGCCTTCTGCTAAGAAGACAGGCAACCTGGTTTCAAGGGACAGCACGGCAACCCAGCCTCGCCCGGGTCACTCGGGCCATAGACACGCACAGACACCAATGTGGTGGATGGTCAAAATGGCGTTTATTACCTTATCTCGTGGAGTTATATAGTCAAGGGGGCTTCACTACGTCAGAGGGGGACGGTGAGACTAACTAGGGTTAGTAAGGAGTGGAAAACTACTGGAGTTAGGAGGGGTTGCATACCTTCAGGGGTGATGACATATTTTAGGATGAAAGGGGAAGGCTCTTGGATGAGGGGGGAAGGGTCCTGCTGCTTTCCGTTACATCCTGAAATCTTCCGTCCGCCTGTCCCTATCTACTACACAGAGGTGACCTGGAAAATACACTGTTCATCAGTGCCTCCTTTAGCAGTGGCTCCTGTAATTATTTTTACAGCAGTGCTTAGGAGTGCACAAGCTGTTAGGTCACACCAAGAAGGTACATCTTGTTCAGTATTCTATCTCTGGTACAAAAAGGTAGGGAATGCACATAGAAGAAGCATAAGGAGAAGTTGTCATGCACAACCAGTCTTTTCCACCGATGAGCCATTCAAGAAACTTCTGAAATGGAAGTTTTGAAGGTAAAACTCATGCAGTATTATGAAACCACAGTCTTACCATGATTTCATCACTGTTTTGGGGTTTTTTTTTTGGTGAGTAGATGTATATTGTCATAGCCTGGTCCTCCAACAGGGTGAAAAAATGCATTTGCATTGTTATTGTTATAAAAATGCTGCAGCTCATAAAGCATTTCTGCAGCAAAAGAGATTCTGCTGCACAGGAGGAAATTTGTTTGGCTTGTTTATGTATAAGAAAAAAAAGCAAGGGAGCAATATTTACATAATAAGGAGCAGTGAAGCCCCAAGGAGGCTTGTCACTATTTATAAATATATTTAAAGGCAACACCATAAATACAGAAAAGGAATGACATACATTTGCCACTAATGCTTTGCAGGAAAGCAGAAAGGCAGCAAGAAACAATAGAAAAGCAATTTAACCACGAAAGCAAAATGATAGTGCAGTGGAGGCAGCAGTACTTGATGATTGCTGCCTAGAAACAGAAAAATTAGATCAACTTGATATTTAAATTCATCTGTGAAAGCTTGTCTTTTTTTTTCCTTTTAATGCCAGTTGATCTAACAGACTTTACTCTTAGTTGTTTATAATATTTTTAATCTTTTTTGTTTGTTTTGTTTGTTTGCTTGTTTTGTTTGTTTGTTTGTTGGTTTTTTGTTTGGTTGAGGTTTTTTTTTTTGTGTGTGTTGTTTCAGGACATTGCCAAGACAGCTTGCCATATTCTAGCTCATTTAGTATAGTTGTACTAAGGTGCCTAACAGAAATACTTTGTTTTTTTAAATACACATATGGGGAGATGCATGAAATGAAACCTAAGGAATCAGATATCCTCAGTTTTTCCATTAGTCTGCTAAATCACAGTAAGTCTGATAAGAATTATTGATCTATAATCCATTGTCTGCCAGGAGCCCTGAGGTTTCATAGGTCCAATTGCCTCTGCGAAAATGTTCTGTTCCTTCATTTTCTGAAGTATGATTTTCAAATCTCTTTCCATAAAAAGAACCCAGAACAGGTGAAGGTTGAAGAGGGGTCTCTATAGCTCCCTGGATGCTTTATCCTCACTGGACTTGTCCAATGATATATTTAGCTCTCTTTAACCACTGAAAACCACTTTTTTTTTTTTTTTCATGAAGTAAATGTTACACACTACAGCAAGCAAACAAAATGTGTCTTTGCCTCCCATACCTGATGGAGAAACCAGAGTGACATGGAGATCACCTCTACGGGAATACTCAATTGTTGCCTCGAGCTGCACATGCTCCAGAGATGCAATGGAGTTCTCTTGACCCTCGCAGGCTTTTGTGGGAATTTCAATAATGACTTCTTCATTTGCTCTTAATAATCTGTCAAAATTGAAGTAGTTCTTTGATTACCCACAGGAACTCTTGATTCTGGGTCATGAGTGACACGTTTAACAGCCATTTCAGAGTGATGAGAAAGGAAGAGTCAATGCCAGCTCAACAAAAAAAGGTAATGTCTGCTGTTCATGCTCTGCACAGAGAGAGATTCGGCATAGCTTTCTCTGCACAGTTCCCTTTACTTCCAAATAGAATGGATATCTAAATCTCCACATAAATAATTCTAAGCTCAGTATCATGGGATCTTTGTTTTCATAATGTAACATACAGGACTGCAATAAAAATACATGAAGAGCAAGCGTGGCATACATCAGTAGTGGGTCAACATTCTGTGAAACAGACAGAGTCCGTAAAACCAATTTGATACTAAAATAACATAAATAATAAGATTACCAAGCAGTGACTCTACGAAGCACCGCAATATATTTCTGCACAGACCTTTGTTGCATTCACATGGTATAATTTCAGCCTTTGAAACAGATAACTTTTTCTGGATAAAAATCTGTATGCGAACATGTAGAGATAAAAAGAGTGTAGATATCCTTATTGATTAACCAGCTCAGTGACTAATGATAATTAATCTGTATGTTCAGGCTCAGTGTGCTGTTAGCACGGGGCTGATAAGACTTTCCAGTGAGCCTTTGACACAGTTTTTTTCATAAGAAAATGCTACAGACATTATAAAGCTCAATACATCATCCTGATTTCAACACATACAAGCCTGTCACAGGAGAAGAATTGCTAAGACCCATTACAGACACTTTTATTTTTTAAAAATCTTTGTGAGACATCAGTATCTTTTAATCTGTCTTCTGATGGTTGTCTAAAAATTCACAGCCTTCCTGATTGGGCTCAGCCTCACAGCATCATTCTTTCATATACTGTCTGCACAAGCAGACATAATAATCTTAGTCTTTGTTAAGGCTTCATGCAAGTGATTTCCATCAGTTTTTCACTAAAAAAACAAACCAAGAAGCAATGCTGCTTGCCTGCCTGCAGGGAATACATTCTGGCAAAACTAAATGAATGAAAATAAGTCACTTATTCTCGTTCAGAGCAATCTGTGAAGAATATGATCCTTCAGGCTTTATTACGATAGGCACCAGGTTGGTAACTGGTAATGCAAATCCTTACCTGGGTTCAAAGCTCTTGTCTTTGACAATGCACTCTCTCTTTTCTGGTACACTTTTCCATCTCTTGGGATCAGCTAGATCCACCAAGGCATTGGCGTTGAGTAGCCCAAACCCAAATCGGCTGTTGACCATCAGGCCTGCTCCATTTTTTTTCCATCCTGGATTTCCAGCCAGTGGATCATATTCTGAGGTCCACACTACCAGGTGCTGCATATCCCTCCACGTTAGATCCGGGCTGTTTGGAAAATGTTCCTGATTAGTTTTTTCACAGCTATCTATAATTTTTCTATTACTAGACTGAAACAGAATGTGCTTTGAGTGCGTGTGGCATCCCACTGTTTTACAACACAGAGAGCATGTTGCACTTATCCTCACATCCTTCTCTGGGCAGACAAGATTTCTGTGTCCATGAAGATCAGGGATCTAGCAAGAGTAGAGTCCAATCCTCCAAAACAATTCAGGCATTTAAATATAGCAA
Organism: Anomalospiza imberbis; assembly: GCF_031753505.1. Lineage (NCBI taxonomy): Eukaryota > Metazoa > Chordata > Aves > Passeriformes > Viduidae > Anomalospiza > Anomalospiza imberbis. The sequence continues at coordinate 69,024,519 of NC_089721.1, forward strand.
TACTAGAATATCCCACCCATCTTTTTAGGACCTGGGCTTTGAAAACTGGCTATTTGATTCCATCTGTGATTCACTCTACCCTTTAAAATATCTATTTTTAAATATCTAATATATAATTTAGGCTCATGTCACCAAAGGGGTGTGCAGTAGAAAATTGAGCTGAATCTACACCATACAAGCATTAAACCTATTCACTACTGCATACAGTGCTTTCTGGGAAAAAAAACATTGTCCTGTCCTTTCTTAGCTTCCCCAAAACCTAAATTCTGACTACCTGTCCTACAGGATCCAAACCTGGCTGCTCCCTGCCTGCTCTGACAGACAAGCTTGGGCACCTTCTCTTTTGCGCTTCATCACTGGCAGAAATTCTTCTGTAAATTGGCTGAGGCTTAGTTTAAACTCCTGCAGCCTGTTGTCTTCAAATCACATTTTCCCGAATCCAGGTGCACCCTCAGTTTTAGGTGCATCTGACCAAAAATCAATAGATGCTGTTGCCAATATACAAAATACTCCTCAGTGATCATGATTTATTCACCTTCTTTTCTAGGAAGGTGTTGGGGCAAGTAGCTGCTTATTTTTCGTCATCAGCCTGTACAAGTCTGACTGACAAAAGTGGAGCTGCAGTATGAGGTAGTGCCTCTTAAAACAGGCATTTTGGGTAAGGCAGTGGGGTGGTTGAGAAAAAGAAGTTTCAAAGGTCATGGTGTGACAACTTACTTTGCTTCTAGCGCCAGAGCAAAAATTCCTGCTGCCAGAGGTGCAGATGCAGAGGTCCCTGTGTGAGTTTCTGTACATTCATTGTGAAGATCAACACTTGTCTGACAGAAAATAAAAATAAAAAAAAAAGAAAGAAAAAAGAAAAAGAAAAAAAAAGCATAAACAGTTGTAAATACCATCGTGTCCACACTCACAAATGTAACCATGTGTCCCTTACTTGGTGCGTATTAATACACTCACCAGCAGAAGAAATGATGAGTGTTTAAATCTGTTCATATTTCAAGCCACTCTTTTTACTTCAACTATAATTTTAGTATCAAAATGTTTTTTGTTGGAACAAAATACTCCTACTCTGAATATCTTATTTTAGTCTAAAAGTTTCACAATAAGTGTTTCAGGCTTACTGGTGATTCATGAAAACAGATCATTGTGTTGGGCCTAGAACATTCAAAATTACTGCTTACTAGGATATTACTCATAGGATTAGCATTGGTGTTCTGCTCCCTCTTCAGCAGAAGAACTATAATTTGCAAAGAATAAACACCAAACTCATCAGCTGATTTATCTAAATCTTGACTATAAAGAGAAGCCACATAGTAAAGCCTGATCTCCAGGCTAACTTGGAATGACACTCTTTTAATCCCCATCAGTACTGTAAAATTAGCATCTACCAGGGGTGGACAAAAATTACAAGTATTTCAACATTATTGTGCCACAGCAATATTCTTCAGCACAATTAAGGAAGGGACACAGACTAGTATGCCTGCTTGCTGAGTCTGGAAGGTTTGGAGGCACTGTTGTTGCTGTCTCTTGTCTTAAAAAATGGAATAAAAATGTATAACAGCAGCCCTGACATCACAGGTTTTCTTTTTACTCTGAATCTCTCTTCATTTGCCCTTTGTGAAGAATAGTGCCATTTCAAACCATGCAGAGACCACTTTCAACACAAACAGTGCTCACAAACTGCAGACAGATTCAGCATGTTGATTTAACTGCATCGACAAAATGATTTTGTTTAACCATTGCTTTAAGGTAGAAGAATAGAGGAATACAATCCCTTTTTGGATTACAAATCCCTTAAATTTTCCAAACAAAAGCACTAAGCATATAACACAAAGCAAGCACTCGAAGCCAAGCATTTAACAGGTTTTGTTTGTTATTTGCATAGATCATACCTTTGTATTTGTTCTGAAAGTCGTAAAAGCAACTTACAATTCTTTGGTCAGTATAATCCCCGCTGCTGTATGCTGTGGCCAGAGTTGAAGAGCACTTCTCTGCATACCAGGGAGAAAGCCCTTGCTGAGAAGCACTGCTAATGGAGATGGTGTAGATGCTATCAGTGTAACCATCACAGTCACAGTTGTCACCCTGACGACCTCCGTTCCCTGAAGCCCACACGAAAATGGAGCCTTTCCCTTTTCGACCCTAGGGAAAAAAAAAAAAAAAAAAAAGGAAATGAACGGCTAGCAAAGAGATTTCTCACAATGTATCCTTAACAGCTCCTTTCCCCAAAAAGCCTAATTTAGCAAACATAGAAGAGGAGCAATTTCCATAAGCACTGTAGAAGACAGAGACAGAATAAACCAGCTGTTTGCAACATCCCACTGCTCACCCTACAGCACAACTCTTAATCTCACTGGCTTGGTTTAGTGTTCCTGATACAGCAGCTTTCCTCAGATTTTCAAGTTAAAAATAGAGTCTGTGTTCAATTAGTAAATTTTCCCACATGTTGCTGTTTGAGCCTTACCATTTCTAGAAAAAAAAAGCCTTAAAAAAATTGACAAGTTTATCAGGGGTTATTTAATTTTCCTTTCCTGTACTCACAGAGGTATGGGTTATATGAGTGATGGACACACTGAAAACCCTCCCTTCTCTCACAGATCCATGGGTCAGCATCACCAGCCTCCAGGCATAACCATGTAAAACATGACAGCTATCACGGAGGAAACATGCATCACTATGCAGTCTTAAGCTCTACTCACTCTTCAGAGGAAAAAAGTGTGTTTTGTGTGGCAAGCAGAATTTCACGTGTTGTTCATTATTAATATACGCACATTTAATATTCCACAACAGCTGGAATACAATTTTTTTTTAATCATTCCACTCAGGTGCGATTTGAAGTTCTTTATGCAAATGATAAGATATTTGCAGCACTTAAAACATTAAAAGCAAAGTGAAATAATATGTACTTTGTGATACGAGTTTTAAATTTGAAAAGACAAGCCACATCAACTACAGAAAATTATATAGTATCTTTGAGAACAAAGTGTCTTTGAGACTGCTTTTCTGCAGTCCAGAAAAGCACTGGTGTATCCCAGCACCTGCTCTGATTTCACTCAGAGTGATGGTAACACTTCCTTGGTTCTTCAGGTTAAGACTGTGCTCAGGTGCTTCACCAGGGCAGCAGTGAAGGATCCAGGGATTAGAGCTGTTGTCAATCCCAGCACTGGCTGACTTTAAACAGAATGGAAACCAGACAGACCTTTGCAAAAGGAATCCTTGAATCCTGAGAGACAAACTGGTAAATTTGTTCCCCATTAGAAAGAAAACAAGCTGCAAAAAAAGATACATTCTCCATCAAATAACCTGTTTTTTCAGAGTAAGACCAATTAATATTTGTTGCCTAATTTTCACCTTTAATTCCCCCTCTGCTTTTGCTACCTACCTATGGGCACATAACCTGCTACAAGCTCCCTCGTTTGTCTCCATTATTCTCTTAGAGTATCTTTGTCAGCTGTCAGCATTTAAATTGTTCTCTCCTTTTCTCCTGCCTAATGATGTTAATTGCCCTTTATCCAAAATTTTCTGTTTGCTTGTCCTTCAAGCTATTTCTCTCTTCTCCCCTCTATTATTCAGTCTTCCTCTCTTTATTAGTACCTGTCCATCTTTAGATATCTTTTCACCTCACTGGCAAGATTTAGAATAGTTTACTAATAAATTCATGGCAGCTCTCAGTTGGCACCCTATTTATCATCCAACAGATCCAAAGAGTGTGACATGAAAAAAAGAAACCCATAAAAATATTGCTCCCAGTACTCCTTGTCATGCATTTGTTCTATTTTCATTTTAATTGGATCATGACATGCAACAATTTATAAATTAATGCAATTAGTACAATACAAGCTCATCCACAGGGTGCTAAAATGCATCACTATTTCACATAGCAAAATATTCACGAAGCAGGAATTTTGTATTAAATTTTATGGGATTTCAGTGCAGAAATCCAATTACTGTTCAGTGTAAAACAAGCAGCAGAGAAGGGTGGGTGTAGGGTGAGACCAAGGCAGCAAAATTAAGGATGTAAAAAAAAACCTTATCCATGGAGATTAGCAGCTAAAAACTAGTTTAGAAAACCCTAATGTTATTTTCTCAAAAGTCCTTTCTGGCTGGAAATTTCTCTCACCTGTACTATTAAAATACATTGTGTCCATTCAAATATATTTGAGCAAAGACAGCACAAACTATTTTCATTTCTTCTCTGGTATCAACCGTTTTAAAACTCTCTTCTCTGCCAAATGTTTTGCTTTATTTTTCCCTGAAGTATAGTACCTGGTTTATCCCATACTCGAATGCCTTCTGTGCCAGTCTCCCAGGTCCCTCCACAGTTTTGCCGTCGTCATTGGGGCCCCAGCTTGCACTGTAAATATCCACATGTTCTGGATTGAAACCGATTGAACTGGCCTCAATAGCATCGGTGACTATTCCATCCAGCATTCGTATACCTTCACAGGAAAAAAAAAAAAAGCAGACTGGATTTGCTTTCTGTTCCCTCCTCCTTGTCTTAGTTAACCGGGTTTAATGTTTCCAGTAAAATTAAGTACTGCAACCACAGCCGACTGCTGTTCACGTAAAAAGTATTGAGGACAGCTCCTGTCAGTGTAAAACAGTACAGTTAGACTTTATTTGCAAACCTCAGTGTTTCTCTACAGAAGGGAAAAAAAAAACAAACAAAAAAAAAAAAAACCAAAACCAACCAACCAAACAAAAAAACCCTTAAAATCTTCTTAGCTTCCTATTTACTTTTTCCTCTCCTTCTACAGATACCAAAGAAGATGTCTTGTTTACTGTTCCTGTTTTTTTTCTATTGCATTCTCTTTCCTGCTCCTTCTTCTCTCTTAGATCTGCAACAAAGACTTCTCCAAATGCTAAAATGCCACTGAAACTAAATAGGTTTTACCAGCATTGCTTTTATCTATAAGAGTTCAAAGAGTTTTAGTTCAAAGACGTAGTTCTGAATGTTCTGACCAAAGCATTTGTCCCTAACAGTCATTAAAGGTTTTGCTGTCTATGTGACACTGCAATTTCACCGGCTCTTCAATTTCCGCCACAGGAAAAAAAACCTCACTGTTTTTCTACTGCCTCGTTTTTTTCTGCTGTGAGCAATCCAGAGATATCTAGTCATTAACAATTTATTAGGAGCCACATCATCTAATTTCCTTCAGAGCAAGCCTGAACACAGTGGTACTTAAAATTCAGGTGCAGGCAGTGGTTCATCTGCAGTGGATCCTTTGCTGTGTGAAGCCACAGCTCTGCAGTGGGCTGCTACCACGGTCCAATGCTGGAAGACAGCAGAAAAAGCAGAAATCTGGCAAAATTCCCACTGTGGAATGTCTCTTACAGCAAAAGCAGCAATATAACAGTCACCTCAGTCAGGATTCAGCCTGTGTTTACAAGCAATAAAAATGTCTGGCTTCCCTTGGATTTGGCAGGTTAGTGCTACAGCAGCTGCACCATTGCTGGCAGTTGGTGAATTATGACTACTCATTTTCTAGTATTTTCCACAAAAGACAGCAGGCAAAATGTAGTCATTCTATTTCAAAAAAACTCCAAAAATACCCAACAACAAAAAACCTCCAACCTTACCCTTGCAGCTCGGTGTCTTGTTGGTTTTTTTATGCTATCAAGCAGGGAAAAAACGACTGCAAGCATAATTTCTTTCCCAAATGGCTGACCTCTTAATACTCCTAATACCTCCGAGATAAAGCTGAGCTTTATTATTTCATATTCATTAGTGCTAAAATCAGACAAAGGAGTTAATCCCCTCTACCACAGCTGCTCCACTATCACTCACAAAGCTGGGAAAAGCAGCGAGGTATATCCTGTGCCTCAGGTACTAAAAAAACCACTTACCCAGGATTGTCTTAAACTGAGAATGGTTTGATTAGTCTTTTTTTTTTTTTGTTGGCTCAGAATTTCCACATTCTTTCATGCCAGCAAAGATCTGCCTGTGTGAAAGTGACTGCAAGCCCCAGGTGAGAGCTTGCGACACGTAATGAGATAGTGGGAAGGTGAAGAGTAATGTGCACATACTTCCCACAGAAAAAGACAAAGACAAGTTTGTGGATAAATAAAGTAGTAAGGGGAAAACAAAACAAAACAAAACAAAACCCCCAAAAACCCCAAGAACAATGACTCCACATTGACGAAAACAGCTCAAGGAAAAAATCACTGCCTTGCCTTCCTGATCCTCAGAAATCCTGATTGCTCAAGTCAACTCAGGGATTTGATGACTGCAGTGATATTCCCGTAAGCAGATTCCAATTATGTCCTCTTTCATAAACTCTTTTCTATTCTTGCTCCCATCATGAGTCCCACAAAATCAAAAGCAGGCAAAGCCCAAGGTAATTTCAGACACACATCTGCCTGGCAGAAGGGCTATTTTTAGCAGCACAAACTCTCAGCCCAGTCCTTTGTAAAATGGAGCTTCTTAATAATTTAATTTCCATGTCAGCACCATGGAAATATCATAACACTGTGGTACAGTCAGGTATGCACGAAAATACACATACACTGATTTATACCAGAGGTGATCGATACACATTTCTCAGCTCTACAAAGACCAAGAGGTGAATGTTAAAGGTGTCACTTTGAAAACTGGCATGAAGAGTATTTTTCCTTCACACAGTGCACAGTGAAGCCCATGGTACTCACAGCCACAAAGCAGTGAAGAGGCTGGTCAATGTTGCAGAATAGTGACTGGAGAGAGCATTCAGGACTGTTAAACTCAATACTTTCACATAAAACAAAAAAACACACAAAAAAAAAAAAATCAATGGAATGTTTTGTTTCACCCCTCAAGGCAAAGTTAAACCAACCTGTGATGCTGAAGGTTGGAGAACAAGGTATACCACATTGTTAGGGTTTCTTTCCCTGAAGCAGATGTTGCTGACTATCAAGGGAGAAGGCACTGGCTGTGGACCACTGGATTTGTCCAATATGGCAACAGCTACAAGTAAACAGCCTCTTAAGGAAGTCATCCTGAACTAATGTCTAGTAGAAGTGTGCAATATGTCATTTCATGGATTAAAAAAAAAAAAAAAAAAAAAGAAAAGAAAAAGAAAAGGAGAAAAACAGCCTCTGGAGAAATGAATCCTGTAGAACTCGGATCATCAAAAAAGCTTCCAGTGTTTATCCACTCCAAATTTATCTGAATATTTTGAAGACTTCTCTTATCTTCCACTGCTTTTTGAACATATTTTTCTTACACCCCTGTCTGGGTGTTAATCAGTCTGGTCACATCTAACAGCTTACAATTTCTTTCAACTTTCCATTCTTCCTCCTCCCCACCCAAGTGTATGCTGCTTGCTGGGTAATATGGATTGCTGGACTGCTTTTCCTGCTGTTATTTCCCTTTCCTAGATAAATCATACAGCACAGATCTGTAGTTTGCATTTGCAAATTAGCACAGATCATGTGCAAATAGCTGTGGAAGAACCTCCTCTGTAGATGCAAGAGCCTTAAAATATGGGCACAGTGGGAGTTCAGACATCTTTGCAGCTTCATCCATTTTGCCTTGCTTTGAAAATCTGACGTCTTCATATTATGAGTGAGATATTTTATTTAAACAGATCATGACAGTGTAATGCCTTATGGAAATGGGAAACTGCAAATGTGACATCCATGACAGCTCAGTGGAGTAACTGTGAGTTGACAAAACACCATACTGAAATGGTGGGAACGACAGTTATGGGTGTCAATTGCCACTCCTGTAGTTTAAAAGGAAAAAGAGGGGGTGTCGTGGTTTGACATGAAAGTGATTTTTTTTTTTCAGGAAGTTGGGTCAAACCAATCAGTGGTCAAGTTTGGATATTGGCACCTGAAGTGACCACTGAAGATAGGGATACGCCTCTGAGAACACAGGGGGTTAAAAGCAAGAACTCCCAAGAGCTCACTCTCTTTGGTTCCGGTCAAGGTGCTGTGCGGACCTCCCCTGCCCAGCCATGGGGCTGGGTGGGGGAGGGGGAGCCATGAGGCCTGGTCGAGGTGAGCCGAGGGGTAGAAGGACTGGAACCGAGCCAGCTCAGGTGGACGGAAGGGTGGAAAGAAGCAGAGATGTCTTTGTCATTCCCCCCCACAGAGGGAAGAGATAGAGAGTCCGGACGGCACCTGTAACTTTGCCGGCGCGGAGGAGAAGGAGGCGGGGGGGGAAGGCGCCCAGCCTTGGCCTTGGGAACCGGCTGCTGGGCAGAGATATCAGCCGTCCAGGGAGTCTGAGCTTTTAACCCTTTCCTGAGAAATGAAGGCTTTGTAAAATATTGCTCCTCCTTGATTTGAAGTAGAAGAGAGACAGTCTGGGATCCGAAATGATGGAAGAAGAAATTCTCGAGTTGGAAGGAGATGATGGAGTGGCTTGTGGCTGGACTTCTCTTGTTAGCCATAGACTGAACCAAATTCTCCTAACAGAAGCTGCAATTAGGGTGGTGCATTGGTGTGCCAGGAGACCTGTTTCAGTGATTACCAGCAGAGGAGTAGAGAGAAGGTGTGGAGAAGCCCTCTATCTTCAAGGAAGAAGAAGAGGAGAAGAAGACCTCTGCTCTTGGACCCTCAGCCCCAGGGGAAAATGGGGGGGACTGTAGTCCCAAGATGAGAAACTGAACTGTTGTCTCTTTTGGTCCATGGCAAAGCATCCTTAAAGGAGCCCTATGAGCAGTCTGTCCATGCACGGTGGTGAGAGCACTGTGACATGGAAAGGAGAGTGTCACCATGGCAAATTTCCTCCAGGCAGTTGCCATGTGTGACATGGAAACACAAGGGTGGCAATTGTGTTTCCTGGGGGGGGGGGGGGTCTGTGGCACAGGAGAGACTCCTGTCTCCCTTGAAAGACTGAGTATTTGAATATCTGAAGGGGAGCAACTTGATCAGGATCCTGGGTGGTGTCTCACCGTTAGGTTTGTTTAGAAATTAGGTGGGAGGAGGAGGGGTGTTTTGGAAAGTCTTCATCCAGGATTTAGTGTTTGTAGTTTTTTCTAGTAGTAGTAGATTAATAAAGTTCTTTTTTTTTGTTACTAAGATGGGCCTGCTCTGCTCTGTTCCTGATCACATCTCACAGCAATTATTTAAAAAAGTATATTTTCATGGGGGCGCTGGCATCGTGCCAGTGTCAAACCATGACAGGGGGAAATGGAAAAAGAAGGACTGTACAAATAACTTCCTCTGAGCTAAATAACCATCTACAACTGATACTTGCATCATTATTATTTCATAAACAACTAACAGATTGAGTCACTGATTAAAAACCAAAAGTATGATATTGAATGATGGGCAAGAAAGATTTTACTTGTTTTCAAATTTAACTTGTGGTGACAGTAGTGAAGGAAGGTGTTGAAACAAAAAGGACAGCAGTTTGCAGGACTTGACTGACATGACCTTTTGAATGTGATTGTGTAAATGGAAACAATATGCTGCAAATATTGATGGGTATAATTTTGTGTACTCCTACTTTCACTCTACTCAATCCCTCTCCTTCCCTGGATAAATAATAACAAGTAGTTAATTCTTCATTCCTTAAAATATACTGTCTTAACTCTAGGTAAGTTATAAGTTGTTGCTATCATTGTTGTTGTTAATATTATTTATTGTTGTTTACATTCCTAACATTATGATTTCTAGTTTTATTATTATTATTGTTATCATCATCATCCCCACCTATACTATTGCTGCTGTTGTTAGATACTCTACCTATATATCTATTCATAACCAAACTCCAGACTTCATTAAAGAAATCCTGTCATGTACAGGTGTCACTCGGCACTGTTGCCAGACAGGATTTTGAAGCTTATAATAATGCAAAATAAATGTTTTCTGAGAATGACCAATCATTCATATTTCAGACTAATGGTATCTGACAACACTCAGCATCTGTCTTGTTTCCATTCATATTAGACATCTAATTATTTTTGTTTCCTTACCTCCAACCCCGGAGTTGTAGGCTACCCCAACTCCGCATTTTCTGTTGTTGGCTTGCATAGCAATTTCTCCTGCACACCGTGTCCCATGCCTGAATAAATATAGCAAGAATAAAGAATACATCATAACAGCTTTGTTGTATTGTACAGAAAGACTCATCAAGGACCTTGGTTTTTTCAAATTCTTCCTTTCAATTAATGCAATGCAGTTATTGAAGAGCTTTTGAATTTTATCTGCATGATACAAAAAATACTTACTTCTCCTAAGCTTCATTAAATATAATTTTACCTACTTAATGCTCAAAGAAATATTTTCATGAGATGATAAATGCTTTCTTTAATCTCACTGCAGGTATCAGTGTTTTAGTAGAGTGAAAAAATGGCATAAAATTATGGGGCTAAGAAGCTTCAGATGGAAACATGATACAAATATTTTTTAATCACACATTTAGATACGTCTTTTCTAAATGACTGCATTTATTTAGGATTTCAGAAAGTGAGCTTTTAAAGTATCCCTGTTGCTAATTTTTTCTTGTAACAAACTATTTTCTGTGCAATTCATTTTTTTGTCCCCATGGGTGATTCTAATTCATGAATACAGAATGCCTTCCTACAAGTCTCAAGGTAAGAGCATTGTATTATGTAATGCTACAGTCTGTTATTCAATGACTTGCTTCAGTGCTTCTGGGCTGAATTCCATTTACTTATTAATAAAGATTGGAGACAATACAGGTAGATTTAAGAGATAATGACATAACAAGAAGATAATGGATTCTTTCTCTAAAATAACACTGTAACAAAGTAGAAATGTCATTTTTCAAGTGTCTTATTCATGGATATATTATTGTCAGACTGATCTTTCTTTTTTTTCCCTCATACAATGATTTGTGTTGTGAATGCTACTCTATTGTCTGATAGGAAACAGGGAACCAATGCATCAGTTTCTTGCTATCTTTACTGAATAGTGGCATTCTAATTTGTTTAAGAAATTGACTATTTTGTGTACCAGCTTCTAGGGAGATCCCTCCTGTTCTCTTTCTTACAGACAAAATCCATAACTGGACTGTGACAGACGTGCCCAGGTCTGACAGACCCATCAAGAGACTTTTTTTTTTTTAATTGCCAGTGCAAAGCAGAGAATTGAAGTTAAAATATACTTGGGAGGTATCATTCCAGAGACACACAGAGACACAAGAGTAGATTATTCCCTTCACCTTGCAGAAACACCTCAGCACCTTACATGTGACGTGAAGAAATTCAGGACATCATAGGGAGATTACAATTATGAAGTTCTTCATCTGGCAATTTTATCCCAGTGTATATATGAATGTTATGTGAGAATGCTCCTGCAAACTAGAACACAGGAGGTTCCTTCTGAACATCCAATAGTGATTCTTTACATTGAGGGCAACTGAGCACTGCCACAGGTTGCCCAGGGAGGTTGTGGCCTCTCCCTCCTTGGAAGTGCTCAAAAGCCATCCTGATCTACCTGGGCAGCAGGCTCTGGAGCTCTCTGCTTGAGCAGATGACCTTCAGAAGTCCCTTCCAAGCTCTACAATCTTGTGCTTCTGTTACACAAATTCTTCCTCTTACAAAATATTTGCCACAGGACACCTACACAGAAATTTCTCCACTTGTACCTTCTATCACACAAACTAACACTGTAATGTTTTGCTCTCTTCTGACAGCTGTGAAGCTACTCACTTGTTTTCATTTGTTGGGTCATATCTAGGAAAGGGATCATGATCATTGTCGTTGAAATCGTAACTTGCCTTTGGGTCCTACATGCAAAAAAAAAGAGAAGCAGAATTAATTCAGATAACTAGAAAAGGCATTTCTAAATTGCTAACAAAATGGGTTCTAGAGTCTGTATTTATTTACTTGATGTGCCTCATATTGGCAGCAGTCAAGCTGGTAGAATTTGATGGCTATTAACAATTCCATAACTTTTTCATGGAGCTTTAATAATTTAGCATTAAACCACTACATACAAATATGTCTGGGAACTAAATCTACTGAAGGAAAAGCAAAACAACAGAATATCCGCCCCGCTACCATTGGTAAGTGACATTCAGCTTCCTGTGACACAGACCAGGTTCCAAATCATGCCAAAGGCAAGTATTTCAGTCTTTGTACCTCAAGAGCTGACTTACAGCACAGACAATGAGCTGGGGAAGTGTCTGTTTATCAAATTTACAATGAGTTAATGTATTCCATAGCATTCTGATGCTCAAGCTTACATAGTTAGCATAGATGTCAGTGTGATTCCACTCCAATCCATCGTCTAGGACCGTGATGACAACTCCCTTGCCTGTGAATCCTTTCTGCCACACAGGAATAACGTGGAGATCCAGTTTGGGCAGGGATGGAGTAATTCTTGTATCTTGCTGTGGAACAGAAGGAATTCAAATATATCAACATTTTATCCATTTATACCAAACATGTCCAAAGTCGTATTCTAAAGATGCTGTAAACAGTCTCAGCCAGAACTTGTGTGTTTTTGCTCAAATTTTGCAAATACAAAACAAAAATAAATTTAATCCGATATCTGTGGGACTGAAAGATTTACCCCACTGCTTGAATATCCCTAAGACCACTCCTGAACAAAAAAGATCTTGTATTTTTGGTAAATAGGCAGCAGAAACTGAAAGGAATGGTGGGGATGCACCCATGGACTTTGGAACACTGGGTTAATAATCAGACCTGCTTATGTTTGTTCTTTCCATTTGATGAGGAGCCAAGACAGTGCCCGCAGTGCAGTTATCTGGATTTCCTCCAAGTGTACTTTCTCCTTGGACATTTAAGTTAGCCAGGGCAAAATAATTAATGGGTAAAACAATTAAGGTAGTAGTTTGGTTGGGAACAACTGTGTTGAATGACAATTTTCTCTTTACTACCCTCATTGCTGTTCCTGTGGTAAATCAGCTGGAAATATGAATCATGTATAGCCTTATTTTCTGCAGCAAGTTTTTTGAAGAGTATCTCCTAAATGGGTCATTTTCCCCTCTAACACTAAAGGAGCAGTACAAACATATAATTTAGAAAACATGCTTACAAGCCCCTATAAAAGCAGAGATGTAAAAAGAAGCACTTTCATTCTGTTTCTCTGTGCACAATTAGGTTAGCTGACAGCAGGTTTTCTGTATGTCTTTGTTTCCAAAGAAATACTGCATAAAATGCAAGGCTTAGGAAAAAAAATTTGTTGTGGGGGTGAAATTTCTTTCATTTTCTGCTATCTGTATCTGGCTGCTTCCATTCAGGAAATTATTTGAGAATTCAAGATTTGTTCTCTTGAATCCATCAAATAATATTTTTTCCTGGTAATGTATGAAGGTACACAGGATAGAGCTAAAACTATTGCCATCAAATAATAAAAATAAGGTAATAGTCAGTTATTCACTACAAGGCAAAAAACCTTGTTATTTTGGAAGAAAATGTCTAACACTTTCATGCATTTTATCAGAAAAATTCAATGTTCATTGTGAGCAAGGCTAAGCAGCATGTTTTTATTTCTCATGTGTGAAAACTAGAGGGAAAAGTAGTGAAAACCATAAATAGGTGGGAAAAGGAACTAAATCTCCTGGAGAGCAGAACATTGCCAGGTTTTTTTATCCCAACTGCTTTTATGAATGATGTGAGTGTTTGTGTATTTGTCTAATATAGACATCTTGGAAATGTCCTGCTTTTTTGGATACGGGCAAGGAAGCAAACAGACATTCTTGATCAAAGAAAAGCTGAATTCTTACAGATAACATTTTTTTTTTCCTGTTCAAAAGAAGTCAGTAGGAATCTTCATGGAAATATTTTATGCTATGTTGTTTATAATTTATCTTCCCTAGTTCAAATGAAAGAAAACAGCCTAGAGTTTGGTATGATTTCCCTAAGATGAACTGAGGAAAAGTATTTCCAGCCACTCACGCCCCATTTGTGCTTGACCTTTCTTTCTGATTTGTTATACCCTCCTTAAAGCCTATCCCTGTTCTGAGTGAAAGCAATGAATCCCAGATTGAAGGTACAGTTAGATGCACAATGGAAACACAGGCTTTTGGAAGAAACCATGTAAAACCTAAGTGATCAACTGTATTTCTCAACTGACACACAGACAGAAACCATGGAGCACAGGAAATTTTTTCCCTGAGTTTTTGAGCATGTAAGCGAGCTTTAGAGACCCTCTAATATATAAATCCTAGTCCATGTGGCTGAAAGTGCTTGTTGCATGCATGAAGATGCTTTTGTTTTCATCTGGTGTATGCTGCACTACCAATTTTAATAAAGAAAGAAATGGCCAGCTTCAGATATGGTAATGGACTTCTTACACAAAAAAACCACAAATATTTTTAAATTATCATTAAATTGGTTTTTAACAGTTAACAATTTGTGATATCATCCCCCTCCTCCATACTAAATAGCAGCTGAATTGGCATCTAGAATCTTTGTAGAAGTGATATTCCACAGAAGAGAAAACATTGCCTGAAAATGTTATGCACATAGATCACTCATTTTTACAGCATATGATAATGAAAAGGACTCTTCATTTATTCCCTTTGGCGCAATCACTCTGATACTGGTAAAATAGTGCAGCTGGTGGCAGAACCACCTTCCCCAGCTCCACAGGGCAACAAATTCTTACCAGATACCACTGCTGATTCCACATAGGGTCGTTGAAAAAGCTTTCTGCTGAGTCTCTCATGGCAGCACGCTTAGTTCGCTTTTTTTCATACTGCTGCTCTGCCCATGACACCTACAATTATTTGTAAAAATATGATAAGTGAACCTCTTTAATTTGGGACTGTCTTAACCTGGAGTATAAGGGCTTTCGTCACACAGAGAGATTTTGGTGCCTAAAGCAAAATGAGCAACATTAAGTACAGAGAAGAGGATTATTTAAACTGTAGTACAGTGAGATTTAGGGAAGAGAATTTGGTGAAATCACAATATTATGGAATCAATTCACAGAAAATCGTTAGGTACAAGTTAACAAGGAACACCTGTGAATCATACAAGGCAAGTTTTTACATCAAATAAAACCATGTAGTATGGCTAGAAGGTCATCTAAGCAATGGTTCTTACTGAAACAAGGAAAACCACAGCCTGCTTCTTTCTCCTATTTTGCTTTTATTCACTCTCTATTGAGACTGAAAAGGAAAGAAGAAAGATTATCTCTGGCTTTAGTCTAGCAATTATAATGATGTTGTTACTCACAGACCAGCTGGACCTCCAAGTCCCCTTCCTAGTGGTGTTTTGAAGAGTGGTCAATTAGCAAGCTACGAGTATTAGACTAACTTCGTCACCAGCATAATTCCACTTAAGGCAACCGAAAGCCAAAATGCTTCAGCATGCTTTGATAAAGCATCAAACAAGTTGCACAGCCTTTGTGCACAGACACAGCAGTCTCCAAGGCACTAGGTTGTATTTTAAATGTGTATGGCCCTTGAATGCATTACTGAACCCAGTTCAGATGAAATCCTGATGATGATGCCTCTCTCTGTGCTTTGTGCTCTTTTTGGAAAGGGAATAAAACATTATGAGTTGTTCCTTGTATGGTCACTCTGATGCAGATATAGTTGGTCCTTTTCACCCCAAATTCCAAGCAGGCAAAGCAAACTCAGGTTCAGTAAGATTACCAAGTTCCTGTGACAAGCCTCACATGGAGCATGCCTTGGATCTAATCTTTTACTTTCAAGCTCTGAATAGATTCTGTTCCTTTTATCTGCTGTGATTGAGCAACTTTATGATTCTGACATCTATCACAATATATGAGATAATAATGACTCAGAAGTTGTGATTAAAAAGTAGGATTTGATTAAAATGCAATTTTCTAATGAAAGCCTAATGAAAATTCACTACAAGAACATAAATCCTTTAAAATGGTATCTGCATTAGGCATGTTTATGATTCTCTTTGCTATATATTTAGTCCTAAACCCCCTACAAACTTTGGTCATAGAAGATGAATATATCTATACAAGCTTAGGTATTTTAAACTGCTCTATTGATATCTCAGGCCGTACATACTTGTGCACACATTGGAGCAATTACCTCTCTCTCTCTTCCCTTCCCACAGCAAAGCTTGACCTCTTCACCACCCAACAGTAATTAGCAGTTGACAACTTCCATGCTTGTTATTTCTTTTCACGGTGAGCAAGTTCACTGAAGGGAAATAAGCTGAAACTCCCAAGCACATATGACAGGCAAACAAGGAAAATGTTTGTCACTCAGCAGCTGGGTGAGGTTCCAGCCATCCATCTCCAGCAAAAGTTGAAGGCCCCATGCCAAATCTCCAATCACTGATACATAAGCAATAAAAAAATTCTCAGTTCAAATCTACTTGCAAGAAAGTAGACTTGGGAACTAGTGCAAATACTAGAAGAAGTTAGGTAACCAGATAATTATATCCCTTCAATGTATTCACAGCCTTTATCTGTTTTACAACAAAAAGTATAGGAAGCAAATAAATATTCAGATTAGAGCCAAGTTTTACCATACTTTCACACTTAACATACCGTAAAATTCATGAAGGCGTTATACAAACAAAAATAGGATTCCCTTTTCTCTCCCTTTTTAAAGGTTGAAGTTAAATCTTTTTAAGTAGGCTGCTGCTGAGCAAGAGCAGCTCTTCAGAGCACAGGTCCCTGTGTAACTACGCAGTTACATGATTGCTTTGTGTTTATACACTTACATAATGCATAATTACATCTCATTTATTCACAGAATTAATTTGCATACTGGATGGTAAATAAAATGGAAATTGGAGTAAATTTAGCAAATCACCTGCAGCACTTTGAATCTAAATGTCTGGTATCAATATAATATAATCACTCCATTCTACTACTATTTTAGAATGTGATGCATTGGACACTCTCATTCTTCCCCGTGTAACAGATTCATTTGATGCAGTAAAAAAGAGAGACTGCACCCAAAACTCTGATCCTGAACATCGTACTACAATGACATGGGACATGTGGTCATATATGTAGGCATAAATTGGAACTAGTTTAGACTGAATCTGCAGGTTTGAACATCCTCAAATTAGGATTATTTCAGCTTTAACTGTTAAACCAGTTCCTGTTTGCAAGGAAATAGATGAAATTGTACAATTTTGAAACAAAACAGGCAAAACAAACACCCTGTCTTGCCATACAGAATATTTCCTCCTAGTTGACATTTGCATCTAAAACCTCCAGATAGAAGATTACTCATTCTGAAGTGATTTTTCCTTATATGATAATTTGCTGGTTTTGACAACTAGGTTACTTCATGGTTTGGACAGCTCATATTGCCACAATGATTGTTGCAACAATGCTGATCTTAAAATCAAATGCTGTTGTTGTGACATTTCCCAGAAAATAGTTTGTAAGAGAGGCTGACAGTCTGCTCTTTAAATTTGTCATGCACCTCAGTTTTTCATTATGGTTACAAACAGAAATGCTTTTCTCTGAAATAAAGCCAGACAAACGAGGGGTCTGCTTCACCAGTGGGTTGTACCTTAGACCCCTCTCCAGTTTGCCTGTTCTCTGATTGCAGTGGTATATCATTGCAACAAAAGACTGCAATTCTGGAATGTGTGATGGATCCTTTGAGAAGGGATTTTGGCTTGTTGTAGAAGCCAATCCAGCAGAACATCAGCCCTTTATCCCTGCTTCTTTTTTTTTTACTTAATATTCAGTCACTTTAAATCAAACCTAATTCACATGGTAATTGCACAGACGTGGCCTAATTAAACTTGGTGCATCTATGGATTTTTACTTTGAATCCAGCCCCTTAGTTCCCTGTTCACATTTTCTTCAGTGGCACATCAACATATGAAATTCTGGTGCTGCACATCTTAAATCTTAATTTGGAAAGCTCTCCTAAAATATGTGGTAAGGGAGGGTCAGGCTCTGCCTCTGAATGACAGAATAGTTAAGTATTATTCAGCATGAGTATGGATGGCTGAATATATTAGACTTGCAAAATGAGGAAGGCCTGCCTGTGACCTCTTTACGAAGCTAGTGGTAAAGAGACAGAATAAAAAAACTTACAAAAAAAAGAATAAATTTAACACTTACCCGCTCATCATCAGAAAGTCTCTTAGTGATATGAATAGCACTTCTTCGGGACCGTCTTGGGTGACTCTTATGTCTGAATAAGTAGTGGTTTTTCAGTGATCCAATCTGTAAGACACAGGCATGCTTTAATTATCAGGAAGTATTTCCCCACTGTGAGCAAGTACCAACAATAAAAACCTGAAAGAATTCACACTGCCTTAAATACAAAAGAGCAAGAAACTAGCCTCTAGATATTTTAATCCAAATAAGGAAGCACTCTTCCAGTAAAAAGTGCTTCTTTCAGCCTGTGTGCTGCTAGAAGAAGCTGGGGGAGTAATTTCATTTGGGCTACACAAGTGCAGTCATTACTACTACAGGACTCAAGTCACACAGCACCTGTACTAGTGACCGCTACAATCATGGACACACCTTGGCAAGGCCACATTTCGGTGGGCAGGTCGCACACCAGTTTTATCTGCTTTTCCTGCGTTTCAGCTGGACAGGTGTGAAAAGCTTTGCATGACTTCAGACACCTCACTGCAGGGCTGGGCTGTACAGGCACCCACCGTAGCACCATTTCCGCTTGCTCAGTAGCCAGCCAGCCACCGGGCAAGCCAGGTGCACCCCACTGACTTTGAACACCCCACTTCCCTAAGGACCGGCTCTTTGACAGCTGTAGGAGCAAATGAACAGGCTACAAGGGCAGGAGGACCAAACCCACAGAGGTGGGATCACACCTGTGCGTTTGGGAGCGCGTTGAACACGGCCGTGCCCTAAAGCAGGGATGGGCAGGCGGCCAGAGGGGACTGCCGGCGGACAGCACCAGTAGCACGGACAGGGGCTGATCGCGACCTCGACCACGGGGCCGGGCCGGGGGCAGTAGGGTCCCAGCGCTGGGGGACGCCGTGCCCACCACAGGACCCTCACCGGGAGGTGAGACAAAGCTGCTTCCCTCACGGCGGTTACTCATCCCTGACAACGCTGACGTCACGACATCCCAAAAAAGCGCCCAAGGGATGGCTGGAGAGAAGCCCCGCGATGGCAATGGAGCCGGCGGGGCGGAGGCGGCGCGGAGTCGCAGCCGACACCCCCCGCGCCCTCCTCCTCCTGCCCGGCCTGCCGGGGGAGAGCCGGGCCCCCTACCCGGTCCCCTGTGGCACTGTGGGGTGGCCGGCCGGTCTCCTCAGGAGGAGCGGGGTGCCCTGACTGACTCAGTCCGTTCTCCCCAGGGAGAGCCAGCTGCCCTGCCTGGACCCCTCCAGGGAGAGCCGGACCTCCCGCCCGACCCTGCCCAGTCCCGCCAAGGAGAACGGGAGCGCCCTGCCCGCTCCCGTCAAGGAGAGTCGGAGGTCCCCGCCCCGTCCCCTGAGGAAGAGCCGAGTCCCCCTGCTCCGTCCCCTCCGAGAGAGCTGTCCCTGGCCGGGCGCCAGGGGCGGACCCGGACCCGGGGAGGCTGCGGTGGGGGACCGGGCGCTTTACACTCGCCGGAGCCCCGCCGGCGGCAGCCGAGCACAAGTTTGAGGGAGAGGGGAGGGAAGGAGCCTCGCGGGATGGGAAAGGAGCCCCGTCGCGGAGCATCCTGCGGGATGAGCGGCGGCGGCTGTCCCCTACCCGGCCGTACCTGCCCCACCAGGTCGTAGTCCAGCTCGTCCGCGATGGCTCTGGCAGCGTCGGGGCCGGCCGGGATCTCCGCTGCCCACTCGTTGAGGAAGAGCCGCCCGGCGCTGCCTCCTCGGGGCAGGGACCAGGCTGCCAGGAGCACGGCCAGGGCCGCGCACCGGCTGGCCCAGCGCCGCCCGGCCATGGCCGCGGGACGCGGGAGGGATGCGGGAGGGCGGGATGCGGGCGGGATGCGGCGCCGCGTTGCTACGCGATAGCGCGGAGCGGAGCCCTGCCTGCCTGCCTGCCGGCGCGGCTGCCCGAGGCTCACAGACCCTCCGGAGCCGGAATGGAAATGAGTGTTTACACGTCAAAACGACGACAGCCATCCTGACGTCAAGTGTACCTGGCCCCCGAGCCGGGGGGGTGATTCCCGGGGCGGGAGGGTGGGGCGCGGAAGCGAGAGGGATGGAGGCGGGGGCGCGAGGGCGAAGCCCGGGGGACGGGGGGGTGGCAGCGACTCGGCAGGACGGGGGATGCGGGGTCTGGTCCCCGAGGGTCGAGGGGCAGCGTCGGTGCCGGTGCGCGATCGTTTCCATTGTTGCAGGTGATCGGTGAGACCGAGCCCGAGCCGAGGTGAGGGAGGAGCGCGGACCCCGCCCGCCCTTCGCACCCATCCCGTCGCGGGTGGGTTTTCTGCCCCCAGCCCGCGTCCCATCTCGCCTCGCTGCGAGGGCACAGCGAGGTGAATTTAGCATTTTTTGTTCAATTGGGCTTCTAACCCACTGGGCGGCACAGCACGATTACCGCGCATTGTCCCCCGACACCTCTGACACACCACAGACGTGCTGCATTAATGGGCACCCTGCCCGCCCTGGTGATGGTGTGTAAATATATTTATCCTCAAATACAGTTATTAATTTTGTACAATTTCTCTTTTAAAAATAATTTCCATTTTTATTCTTTTAATCACATCCAGTGGTCTGCACGTTGTACTTTTTCAGCAATTACTTCAATTTCTTAAACACTTATTTATACATTTTCAGTTTGCATCTGCATTTCCCCAGCCCCTTCAGTTTTATTTAATATTCCCTCTACCTTTTCATTATCTTTTCACGTGTTAGAAAATGCTTCTAAAACTTTCCTGATGCTTTCTAAATGCCCTTTGCCTGTGAAATTGAACCTTTTAGCATCTTCACTTTATGGTTCACTGTATTTCATTTCTTGATTCTTCCAACTTTTTAACTGTAAAATTTAGCAAGCTGGTTTTAGATCTGTGCTTCAATACTGTGCTTCCTTCCATTTATTATGGACTGACTGATATGCCTGCCTTGCTCTTCACTGGCTTCTAAAATGGGAAAATAACCAAAACATAAATATGAAACAGTGAGGAGAGGAAAATATTTAAAAAGATCAGTGTTTCAGTGTCTGACATCTCATTCCCAGACATTCCCATGAGAGTGGATATGGTTCTGGGCATCTCCATGGACCCACAAGGATCAGGGCACTGTAATCACTGCCACTACTCTGCCAGCCATAAGAGCTCAAATAACAGGAATATGAATGGATCCATGAGAGGGGGAAAGGGTGAATGTGTAGTAAGTATACTAGAAATGCCAAGAGAGTATCAATAAATATTGATATAGAATAGAACACTGATAAAATGGCACTGGAACACCATCCTGTTGTTCACTCATGTTTGCTTTCTGCAACATGGTGTAACAACAGTAAAGGTTTACCAAAGCCAAGGCAGCAATGAGGGCATGTGGTTCCTGTTCATTTTAATTTATTTTATTCTCTGCATGATTCTCTCAGTGCTCACTGCCAAAAATGTCTTTTCTTCACTTTCCTGGACAGATGCCTTAAAGTTCCCTCTATTCCATTTTTAGAATTGTTTCTGAGGCTTTATTTAAATGTGGCCACCTCACCAAGCAATTTCTGATTCCATGTAGGTTTTTCCTGTATTAGTGTTATCACCAGTGTTCTACTCAAAACACAAAGTGCTTTTTTACCTCTCATTTCTCATCACTGAGACTGCAAGCTGGCATGGGTTTTTACTGCATTTTGTGTTAAGGAGCTCTGCACAAATATTGTCTCCATACAGAAATGGAATCAGAGTCATATGTAGGTAAAATGACAATTTATATCCTCAAGTCTTTAAGTAGTGGTCAGAACATCTACATCCACAGAAGTGTTTTGAAAGTCTAGGCACTCTTTTCTAAATGATAAATTCATTCACATGTGTTTGGTTTTTAAGAAATCCTTCCATGCAGGATGATGGGCTGTGTACAGAGTTCTGAATTGTGCTGGAGAATGAGTCTGTGCTACATGGACTTGCTTATGTCATCCATTCAGGAAAGATGCTGTCCAAGGCACTACATTCCCATCTAATAATAGCACAACAAATAGGAACAGCTTGCTCAGCAGCATCAGGTGGAGTCAAAGATAATTGTTTTATGCTTCATAAACAATTTAGGCTTGTTGTTTATCTGTGAAATATTTATTTAGTCCCTACTGCACCCAGTGGTACTGTACCCGAGTGTAAGATCAGAAACAAGGCTGGTTATGAAAATATTATTTCTTCTTTATAACTTCAGTTTAACATGGAATTCAAGGTAAACCTGCTTCTAGGGGATCCACATCCCAATAAGGAACTCATGCAGAGGTTTTTTTCAGTGGGAATCATTACATTCCCCAAGCAGAAATATACCCTTGTAGACCAATGCAAAATATTCCTTTGAACATAGGTAAGATATCTACCAATACAGCATGTAGCACTGAGGATGAAATCCTAAGTTACAAGGACCAGGAGTTTAACTGAGTGGGTTTTTCTCCCTTATTGTCAAAAGGCATGCAAATATTTGAGGTTGTAGCTGTGTTTTTGTGCCCACATTTCTGATCCTTCAAAGACTTGTCCATGAAAAAGGGAGACAGGCTGGTTTTGAAAAGCCAGGTACTTTCATGCAACACTCTATTTCCTTGCTTGTTAGTAGACATAACTTATTCAAACCTACTAATCCTTATTCAAAGTTCAAGTCCATAATGTCAAGACCAGCTCTCTATTGGCTGCCATGGCATCTCTCCAGACATCTGTTCCTGGTGTGGGCATCACTCTCTGCAGCTGGTACCCTATGGCTTCACCACATCCACACTGATGTCTGACAAACCCATCCCTTCGGTCAGAACTGTGCAGTGGGGAAAGCTGGAGGGATTCAGGAGCTTCAGCACCTCTGAATAGTGGCCAGAACTCTGTGAAATGTATCTGTTACATGGTGGGAAGCACAGGCATGAGACTCTGTGAGCTGTGAATTGAGAAAGCTGTCGCAGAAATGAAAGCACCCCTGGAAGGGATAAAGTGATAAAAATGCATTTCTTCTTCTTTGCGCACCTTGTAGAAAAGGAGCTGTCTTCTTGCTGAGGCAATTAAGGAAAGAGCAGAGATAAACAGAAGCAGGTCATAAAGAAAACCAAAGGCAGGTAAAAGCACCATGTTTATCTTCAGAAAATTCAAAAGGGTTCAGGAGGATGCCACTGTTTTATCACCTTGTTTTGTTGCACAAATATTTTGAATGAAGAAAGGTATTATGTAATGACATTTTCTTTTAGATCAGTGACAATGTAAAAGCCAGACAGAAGATTCATCTCTGATGGTATATCTTGATCAGACCATTTGATTTTGTAAGATCAAGCCAAGCATATTTTATCTACACACAGAGCTTGCTTTCAGTATGTGAGCTGAATTTAGGTAAAAATACTGGTAGTTCTTGATGGGTAAACAATAAACCCTCTTTGTTAGAAACCAAAAGAGGTGTGTTTAGGGAGCAGGATGAACAAATCCTGAACATGTTACTGAGTCCCTGCACACACTGCTGGGTTGACAGAGAGAAGACCAGGTCTTGACTCTGGGAATCTTCCACCACCACAGACAACTAAAGCAAAGACTTCTCCTGTCCACTGCAAGCCTTGCTGTGACAGGAAGAGTGATGCAGAGACAGATTCACATGCTGGGGGGAACAAATCAAGGCACAGGGATCAACACTCAGCCCAGTCCTAGACTAAGTATTTTGGCTGCAGGTTATCACCAGTGATGTCTTAAGGGTGGTCCTCCAGCTGTTCAGCCTCCTCTCTTCTTTTATTTCTCCTGCAAGTGCATTCACCCAGGAGAAACAAATCTTGTAGAAAACCTGTTATATAAAGGGACCATTGACATTTCTGCCTGTGCCTCATTCCAAAATCTTCCTGGTTTTAACACTGCAAGGCCAGTAGGTCTTACACAGCTGCTGGGAGCTAAATGTTTTTTTCAACACAAAACTTCAGGCTGTAATGTGTAAAACCAACCAGGAGCTGATACTATTTTACTGTTTCTATTTGAAGGGTCCAATTTGAGGATGTTAACACCATTCAAATGTGAATTTGTATTATATGTAGCTTTAATTTGCAAAGTCAGAGCACCACGTTTTAAAACTGGAGTAGCTGAAAATGCAGTTTGATGCCTGAAGTGCTTGTGGTGGCTGCTGCAGTTTAATTAGTTAAGTACTGAAAAGGGCTGTGCTGCTTGTATTTAATTTGGCTGTGGACCGAAGAACACTCTTGAAACCCACTCTTTTACAGTAACACTATTTCTTTTTCTGCAGGAGCCAGCATTACAAAGCAATTGGAGGACAGCATAAAAGAGGCCATATGTGCAGGCAATCACAGAGGATAAGGGGGAACACCTGTTTTTCCATCAATTACAGCCTGCGAGCTCGCGGGGCATATTTATTCTGGGGGCATTACATTTGCTTGGGTAATAGTGCATGACACATTTCTAGTTTTACAGCAGACAAGCCCTGAGAAGGAGCTAATCACGTCTGTACAAATGAAACACAAACATGCCCTCCCGGCCATACACGTGGTTAAACAGGGGCCCTAATGACACCAGGAGCCACCCGGGGCCAGCAGGAAGCGGCTGGGGAACAACCACGGGTTTGTGGCCACCTGGATGGTTCTGTTTGCTCTGCGGCTGAAGCCAAGCCAAGCAAAAAGCCCTGGGAAAATGCATAGGTGGGACTGTAGGAGAGGTGGATGCCCACAGGGAAATGGTAATAATCTGTCTACTTGGTAAATAAAAAGTCCAACTCAAGTGTTTTTTACTGATGGCAATAGAAAGAAATATTATCGGCATTTATATTTTGTTTTTTGTTTTTTGTTTTTTTGTAATCCTGATAGGAGAAGTGAACAAAGAAAAAAAAATATTTTAGGGAAACATTTTATCACCCGTATCTGCAAATCTGACATTTTAAATTTCTTTATACTTGTGTTACACTTTTAATAATTTTTTTATGGTAATGATTTTATTGTCCTCGCTTGCAAGCTCTTCAATAAATCCCTATAGAAGGATGAATAAATTCATAAATCTGTTGTTGATTTATTTTAATAACAGCATAATTAATATTTCGCCTTGTTGAAAATATTTCTGAGAATTCAAAATTACTGTTTTAGTTACATGTTTATTTTAAAGGGGGTGGTTTTGTATGAGTATTTTTCGAAGATTAAGTACATTGATTAATTATTTTAAATGGCTCTTATGCTGTGTTCTTCCTCCTCATGTTCCATTTCAAGTAGGATGAAACAGAAAAGACCGGAAAGAACAAAGAGCAAGAATACATGAGAGAAGAGAAAAAATACATGGGAAAAGAGATTAAACCCCATTCAGAGCTATAAAAAAAGCTACATTTAAAAAATATGTCATCCTTTTCTCTCTTTTTTTTTTTTTTTTTTTAAGTAATGAGTGGGTAACAAAAAATTACAATAAATGATGATTTTAGTTTAAAATTTCAGGGAAGTTTTCTTGTTGAGGAGAGGGTAGTCTCGCTGAAGAAAACTAGGAGAAATTAAATTGCTAGTGCTCCTTACCAAAGCCAATACTGGGTCTATAATATACACAGATAAGAGAAAAGAATCACAGAACAGGAAAAGACCTTTAAGTCCAGGCCAGCACTGCCAATCCCACCACCCAGCTACGTCCCTAAACTTGCTTAAAATCGGTCTCATTTCTTCATGGTGCATAAAATTCCTCTCCTCATAATTTCACTGCTTAAAGGCTTGTAAAATGCCAGTGAGGAAGGAGTCTAACCATCCTTACACTGAAAGTAAAACATCCCCATGTTGGTTTGCCCAATACAGCATCAGGCCGCAGATCAGCCAGGTCTGTGCCTGGGTATTGCTGCTCCTCGGGGCAGTGTTTTAAATGTCTGTGCTACACAGCCTGCCCTGCTGGGTGACACTTGGCCACACATCATGCTTTTGAGTGCTTTATGATGCTTTTGGTTGCTTCCAAGGGCTGCCTGTTTATCTAATAACTCAAGTGTTGTTGTAGTGCCACACAACTAACAACTAACAACTACTAATTTGTTATTCAAATTCAAATGATTACAATTTAGCTTCAAAGTTGCAAGAGTTTGGCCTACTGAAGTGCCAGTGACAGTTGGAAAAGATTGCTTTAAATATTCTTTGAGTCCAGGTTCAGCTGTGACAAAGCAATGGTATTTCAAAGTAAATCACTCAGCCCTGCCCGAGGCTTGTTGATAAACACACAGAACCAGCCCTTCTGTTTGTGTGTCATGCATGTGCTTGGAAGCATTTTTACCAGTGCTGTGGCAACCTAAGCAAACACAATTTTTAAGGGTATGGTATGCATTTTAGAAAATGCTTCAAAGATGCAGCAGTGAATTTAGAGGTTTTCCACAGTGCATGATCATGCACCCCTCCATCTAACTCTGTCCCATAGGAGCTCCATCCAGGACCTCCAGGTTCCCTGGGTCTCCACTGTCTCCTCATCAAAGACTTTTCCTGAACCCAGAAAGGAATGCCAAGTATATTTCTCTTATATCATGCGCACACTCATCCCATTAAAGATGCCTGGATCTTGCTGTGCTGAGCCCTGCATCTGTTCTACTGTTGAATTCTTTCCCCAGGGGATTTCCTAGAGGGGCTTTCAAAAGCCTTCTGCACCACAGGAAATATAAGCCCAAAATTACAAAAAAAACCCCCAAGGTGTCACCCTAAATAAAAAGTGTATTAAGTGCTAATGATACAAAGTTATTAAATACCTTCATTTGTGTGGTGGGATGACCAGGAGTACCTGCCAGGCCTCCACCCTGCTGCTCTCTCCCTCATCCTTCTCCAAAGGGTGGTGGGAAAGAAATAAGCAACAGCAGGAGCTCATGGGTTGAGATGAGGACAGGGAGATCACTACTTGCCAATTACTGTCACAGGCTAAACAGATATGACTTGGGGGAAATTAATTTCATTTAACTAATTCAATTTAATTGACAATATTTTATTACTGCTTGAAAATAAGGGAAGGATGGTGAGAAGCAAAGATAAGAAGGGAAACCTCTGCTTCCCACTTCATGGGCTAAAATACATGATCCTGTGATTAAGTGTCCTGTGCCACAGCAAATGGAGCTGCCCTGGTCCTGCTGACCTCAGGGAGATTTCTAAAATTAAGAGGTCTTCTGAGAAGTCTCCTCATCACTCTGTTGGGACTTGGCTGTGTCTTTCCCAGCATTCAGCATCATTAGAGGGCCATGGTTGAGGCAGAGATCCATGCCATCAATAAGTACAGAAGAAAGGACCCCTTCTGAGCAGCTGTCTTCCCCTGTAATTTTTGCTCATGGCCTTTCAGTGTAGAGTTGGCTTCACCATCTCACTTTCTTACATCCTCCTGGGCAGTAAGAAGAGCAAGAGGATGGCATCTGGATCTGCTTTTTCCCTCCAGTTAGGAATAGGAAGGACCTGGTCAGGGATTTCAGATAAAGACAAGCAGTTAGAAGAGTTAGTGTACCAAACTTGGACTGGAAACACCCAGAAGAGTGGAATAAATCTGGGGAATGTTTTATTGTTGCAATGCTGTGAGGGGCCAAGCACTGAAGCTTTGTCATGTTTGTAAATTGGCCGCTTTTGTTGGTGTTGTGATGACATTACTTTCATTTTGGTGTGGGGAATATTTTGGTGTGGGGAGAGGTGCACGTGCAGGGGTTCATTCTCAGTCAGGAGCTGAGGCTCATGGAGAGGACCCACACTGGCGTGGGCTTGCCTGAGGGGCTGCAGCCCAGGGAGAGGGCCTGTGCTGGAGCAGGAAGAAAGTGTGAGGAGAAAGGAGTGTCAGAGGGAATGTTATGAGCTGATGATAGTCCTCATTCCTCATTGCCACCCACTGCTTGGGTGGGAGGAGGTAGAGGCAGAAATGGAGGGTTTGAAGGGCTGAAGGGGAAGGTTTTTTTAGCTTCCATCTGGCTGGGATGGAGGTCACTTTCCTCACAGCAGCCTGTGTGATGCATTGCTGTGGGCTGTGGTGCTCACCCCACATTGAGGTTTCCTCTCTTACCTCCACCCTGTCCCAAAGCAAGCAGTCTGGGAGTGGGGTGGAAGTTAGGAGGGGACATGGAGATATTCAAGCTGACCTTGGGCCTATCCCATGCCATATAATGTCAGGCTCAGCATAAAAGCTCAGGGAAAGGAGGAGGAAGATGGGATATTAGTGATTATGGCATTTGTCTTTGCAAGTGGCCATTAACCAAGCTGAGGCTCTGCTTCTCAGGAAGAAGCTGGACATCCGCCTGCCAGTGGGATGCAATGAATGAATTTTTTATTTTGTTTTGCTTACATGGGCAGCTTTTGTGTTGCTTAATAAACTCCATTATCTCAACCCACGACTCTCTTTGCCTCCCTTTTGAATTTTTTCCTCCCCATCCCCCAGCAAAAGGGAATGAATGAAAGGCAGGGTGGATGCTTGGATGCTGGCTGGGGTCAGCCCACTACAATGTGTCATCAACATCTATAAACGATCACAAAGGTAATGTGTCTGTTGAGATTTAGGATTTCTAACATTGGCAATGACAGGCAGGGGAGCCAAGAAGAGACACGAGTCTCTTTCCCTACCTGTACTGTCTCAGCACCCTGTGCTGCCACACGAAAGGGCTGAAATCCCCCACAAGCAAAGCAGAACCAGGAGCTGTCCAAGAAGCACTGAAGTGTGCTGGTGGGGTACAAAAGAAGGTGCTGCATGCTTTAAGCAGGCAGGAAAACTACCCCTAGACATATGTATTGGCATTTCTGAATTTCTGAATTTACTGTGTAACCTGAACCCATCTCTTTGGGTTTTTTTTTTTTTTTTTTAATGTTACATTCCACACAGTATCTGCCAGTTACCTGAAGAAATATTTCCTTTGTCATCTACAAAAGTAGCAGCTTCACGTGACACTGGATGTTTTAATCTCATCCTGTATTTGAGGAAAGCCACAAAAGATGAAGTGTGTATGTCTTAAAGACAAATCACCTTTCTTATGCCAAACAATCACAGAAATGTATTCCTCCTGCATAGAAAAGACATATTGGGATTTCTCCAGTGGCCACTGTTGGGTCCAGGGAAGAGCAATCTGCCATCCTTTCCTCTAGGAAAAGACAATTCAGGCAGAGCACAGAGCCACAGGACTGGGGAGAACCTTACAGGACAAACAAAGCCGACCACATAAGCAAAGAAAATTCAGCTCCCAACAAGCTAAAATTAATTCCAGTGACAGCTGAAAACATTAAGCGTCTTCCAAGATGATGGTGTCCTGCCACAGGCAAAAATGTCCTTTCTGGGGAATACAGTCACCTGAGTATCATCAGAAAAGAGATGTAAAAGGTTAGTGAAATCAAAGCATATGCATTTGAAACTTCAGTCATCTCACAGAAATGTTTTCAGTAGTCCTGCAAAAGCCACCAGATTGGGTGCAAAACAAAAGGTATCCTACCATAATATTGCTGGGGAATTGAATGGAACTACATAAATAGAAATACTTGGGGTTTCTTGGAATTTTACAGAACATTTAACAAGCCCTATTCTCTAAAATAAAGTATTATGGACAGCCTGCTTTTATCCAAGCTGCTTTCCATCAACCCATTTCCTTTGTCTTCTGTTACCCCTGATATGTTTGAACAGATGTCACATAAAGATGTATTTAAGCACATTAAAATCAAAGCCTTTGTTTCGATGCAAGCAAGCACTCCCAGTTAGTTCCCCACAGATCAGATACTTCAGGTTTATATTTCATTGCTCAAATCTACCAAGGTAAAACAGTTCCATCCAAGATTAATACCAGCAATATTTCCAGAAAAGGTTATCCTGAATCATACTGTTGGATGTTTTTTGTGTTTTTATATAACCTACATGAGATCCTGTTGCTAAGCAGAAAGCAAAATCAATATAGAAGGCAAGCCATACCAGCTCCTCTTTGAATTGCTGTAGACATTACACTTTCTTGCAACTGCTTCTCTTTTAATGGTTTTCTCCCATAAAAATCTGGCTTGACTTTGTGACTAGTATTTTATAGTTCACCATATCCTAGAATATATCACATAAGACATTGTGCTATTTGGCTTAAATGTACCACTTTGATGAGGCTGCTAAGACAGCCTTCATTATTAAATGACCTTCTCTAACTAAGGAGTGAAATGGAATCAATTTTAATTAGAGACTACTTCAGCTACTCTGCCAATAGCTGTATTTGTCTTCCTCCTCCAGCCAAATCATGGCAACTTTTGCTGAAATTATATATTGCAGAAAATTCCTTATTTTCAATTACAAGAACCACTTAAAAGTTTGCTCTCCACATCAAGTAAATAAAAAGTTTATTTTATTTTTCTAACAGGATACAATCACTGAACATTCAACCTCCTGCGTCATGGCTGCCAAGAAGGGTCATGCAGGTGAGTGGAGCTCCTCCTTTGTAACTCATCCTTTCTCCTGCTCACGTGTCTGGCAGAAGTGTCCTGCTCAGGCCAGCACATCTGATGTATGTTATAGTCACAGTAATTTTAGCCATGCTTCCTTTACAATCATAGAATCATTTGGATTGGAAAACTCTCTAAGATCATCAAGTTCAACCTCAACCCAGCACTGCAAAGCCCACCACAGAACAATTTCCCTTAGTCCCACATCTACATGTCTTTTAAATCCTCCCAGGTATGGTGACCCCATCACTGCCCTGGGAAGCCTGTTCCAACACTTGACAGCCCCTTTGGTGTCAAGAAGAAATTTCTCCCAGTTACAAATTAAACCCTCTCTAGCACAATATGAGGCCATTACCTCTTGTCCTGTTGCTTCCAGATATTTATTCTCCATGGGGTCTGGACTAAAATAATTGTGCACTGTGTAGTATTGGCTTTTGATATGACAGTGCTGCTGGTTGTGAAACTCATCTTGTCTATGTGTTCAGTACTTCAATCACCCTCATATTCATGACTCATCTGGTGGAAACATTTTCCTACATCTTGATCCTTGCCTGAGGAAGCAGGCATTGACAAAGCCTTTGGGAAAATGACACGAGCCCTCAGACTCTGGAGGCTACTTCTGCCAAATGTGAGGGAAAGGCACCCTGAGCTCTGGTTGTGCTGAACTCCTCTTGAACTGCGTCATCAGTCTCTGCAGTGTGCAGATTCTCTGCCCCAGTGTCCAAAATTGGTCTCCAGACCTCATTTTCTGTCACTCCACCAGGCTAACAGGACAGAGGGACCTCCCTCTGACAATTTGGCTACTGCCTGGGCACCGTTCCATAACAGGAACCCAAAGCATTCCCCCAGTGCTCAGAAGTTCTGTTGGGAGGGTGTGCCCAACCTGCCCATGGCCATGGACCAGGGCATGCTGACAGCACTGTCTGTGGCTGGTGGTCCTGCATGGCCCATCTCTCTCCACTGCCCTCTGCACTGTGCTCTGACTTGTGGACGTGTCTGAAACAACCTGCCCAAATTGATACCAGCACAGCCCACTCCACAGTCCAGCATGGGCAACAGTATGACAGAATGGTCAGTGACACCCCAACACCTGGACTGGTGCCTGAGTGGCCACAGCTCCCATCCTCAGCCACAATAAGGAGGAGATTGGACAGAGAAAAGTTGCTGAGCACCTGGTGTGTGTGTCCAGGCTCTGAGCTATGAGGACACTCATGCTATCACACTGCACATGCACTTCAACGTGGTGTGAAACTCTGGACAAACCCAATAAAACAAACAGCCTCAGTTTACCCTCTCCCTTCAGACAGTGGGATTGACTACCATGCTGCTAAATCTGTTTTCTTTTGCAAAAATCAACTGCTTTACTTCTTTAAGCTGGAAATTCCTCTCAGCACTTCTGGGAAAAAAAAAAAAAAAAAAAAAAAAAAACCACAACAACCAAACCAAAAATATTCCATCCTGAATACCCAGAACAGAAATAAATGTCTCGTGATTGAGCAGATATAGCACAGCTTTTGCCAGATTAAAAGGATGATTAATTCATGCACTTTATATTTACAAGTTATTTTGGAAAGAGTGTGAGCAATATATGCCTGGAAATTCCCAATTAGATTCAAGAGCATGTTGGAGTGAGCAAGCCCACACCCACAGGAGCAGATGTTTGTTTGCACCATCAGAGTGTCATGCATCACCTACACAACTGATTTCAGAGATTAGAGGGGTGGTTAAATGGCTCTGCAGTATTCAAAGTGACCGTGGCATTCATTTGAACATTGCAGTTCTCAGAATAAACAGTTATTGAAGAAAATTTCAGAACAAAATGCCAATGAGAGAGAGAGAGATAGAGAAGAAAATTCTAACCGTGTTTCCTGAGTGCAAGCTTTTTTGCTGATAATTTTCTCGGAGCTAAAAAAAAAAGAAGTAGTGAGGGAGTGTAGGGGAAAATGGAGAAAAAATATGTTGAACATAGTCTCAGCCACCTGATAGTTTTCTAATTAATTCTGTGAGCTTTAATATGTTGGGGATGGTCTCTGATGCAATTCCCTGGCCTCACTGTCATCTTGGCATCCAGCTCTCCTTCTGGATTTCAGGGCACTTATGTGTCAACTCCTCTGTCCATGTGCTCTTTTCTTGTCTTGCCTTGCCTAGCCTTCCCTCCTTCAACTGATGAAATTTAAGAGGTGTTGTGTCAGCATCTTGGTGTTTTTTCAGGTTGCTTCCTTGAGCAAAAACCCATCCTTGGCTGCCAGAGCAATGGATGTTCCAGCCAGGCAGCCTGGTATCTCATTTATCTGTTCCGTGCCCATCAGGGGCTTATGTGCCACACCATGGTGTCCATCTCTCTGGGTGCCTCTCTGGCTGCAGATCCAGGACAACAATGGTCCTTGGAAAGGTGGGAGAGGCTGTCAGTCCTCCTTTCTACCTCTTCTTTTGGCTTCTGCAAACAAAGGAAGAGGACTAAGAACAAACACAGAGCTGCAAAGCAGAATTTTCTCACTGGTGCAAGGTAATGAAACTCCCAAATCTATTAATGCATGAGGTTTCACCAGCATTTCTAGGACCAGTGTGTCAGCTCTTAGTTTGGAGAGAAAGCCAAAAATCATAGATATGTTTCAACTGAATAAACAACAACATATGTTCTAGTTTTACAAATGCTAAGAATATCTTAAGGAGAAATCCCAGTGTTTTTAATACGTACTCTGACAGTGTCCCATAATTCTTTTTGGGAGAATGGCAAGTTAAGATAAAACACGGAGACAGCATGATTCATCAACTTAATTCTTCACAAGGAACGGAAATGTTATTTCTCTTTTATTCAGAGGGAAACTGGAAGAAGAGATGACATGACTTTTCAGGGACCATGCAGCCAGACAGATATAAAATCTCAGCAGTCAGGGGACAAGCCAGTGCTTTATCCAGACACTGAGTTAACTTTAAAAATCCATTTCATTCTTCATATCCATTGGAAGCCAGTTTTGAAGCACTGAAAGAGCTTAGTTAGCTCCTAATTTTTCCACTGGAGCAAATTGGTTTTGCCCCCCTGAGGGGAGGGGAAGGTGGATGTTTACTGACAAGCAACAATCACCACTGTGCAGAGCTTTGAAATCCCAGGCTCTACAGGGCACTTTGCTGATACCATCAAGAGTCAACAGATGTCCACCAAACAGCAGCAATATATTCAATTTTGGGAAAAAAAGCCCCGAGCAAACAGCAAACATTGGTATCTACTGAAACCTAATTTCTAGGGTTTCCTTCAAAATCCTCTTCAAACTATACTGAGGGCAGAGATAAAATAATGTAGATATGTCAAGACTCATATCAGATCAGTATCTGATATAATATCTGATCAATATATCAGATCAATATCTGATCTATCTGGCATAATTTTGGTCAAAATGTGATCTTAGATTTGAATTCCTCCTCCAAAATCATAACATCATTTGAAGACTATCCAGTTGCACTCTGCCTGCCACTGGCAGGGAATTCTTCCCCTAGACCAGGCTGGTCAAAGCCCTGTCCAACCTGGTCTTCAGCATTTCCAGAGATGGGGTATGCACAGCTCCTCTGCAAACCTGTGCCAGTGCCTCACCACCATCACATTTCTTCAAACGTGTGTTTCTCTTAAACCAAGTTTTTATCTAAAACCAAGAAAATCCATTGCTGTGTTGCTTTGACAGCAACCCTTCCTCATTTTTCCTTGTGTGGCTCCAGGGGCTGCCCACATGTGTGGGTTCATGCCTTGAGAAGAGCACAGAGATCCTTGGAATGCAGCAGCAAGGGTGCCAGCAGGTTTTTGGGAATGTGTGGCCCCTCACCTGCCAGTGGTAACCCCATGTAGCCATCCTGGGTGCAGCAAAGGGCCAGGGCAGCACTGGGACAGAGGTCTCTGCTCAAGGCATTTGGGTCATTGTGAACCCAATTTTATCTGCTGCACTCCTGTGACACAAAGAGGTGCTTGATCCTGGCCTTTTTTATTTTTAAGAATTCCTTGTGCTCTGTCTGGGAAATGCTGGTTCTGCCCTGTTTTTCTCTTCCCTTTGATCTGAAATAGATGAGAATCAAGACCATCTCTGGCTCCTTTTCTGCCGTGCTAATGAGGTGGCTGGAGCACAAGGCACAAGCAGGAAGGATGAAAAAAAAAACAAAAAAAGAAAAAAAAAATTGCATGAGAAAAGGCAGAAGCCCTAAAGGCAAGTTTTTCATGTCAAAACACTAGTTGTCTGCTTGTTTGGAGTGCTTCAATTTAAACAATGTATGAAAGGCAGTGGCCCAAATCCTCCCAGCTGGAGCCTTGGGGAGACCAAGGGAAGTGCCACAGCTGCTGCTGCTGCTCTATGCCACTGAGCAGGCCACAAGATGCTCTTGTTTCAATTTATTTTTAGATATGGAAACCTCTGCTTCTCTCTGATACTCAGCATTGCTGCACTGGGAGGGCTGTCAGAAGAAATTCAGTTTCTGTGCTCCCTTTTGCTGTGACCTTATAATCTACAGCTCTGAGCTCTGCTCAACATTTCCAGAAAAACCTTATTCTCCAGACTGTCTTGGTGGTTTTTTTAAGCACTGACACCACTCGTAAAATTTCAGAGAAATAAGATAATTAGTGCTGCTTCTAAGTAACTTTTAGGGAACAGTCAGCTGCTCTGCATTCAGCATATGCTCAAGCAGTGTTCTTCAAATGCTTGAAATTTTATTTCCAGCTTCCTGTGGATGAACAGGTCACATCTAAAGTGTGTCATAACTGAAGGGGCACCAGAAAATTATAGATATCAGAAACTTGCAGACTGTGTTAAATATGGAAGACTAAAATGAGCACTGAAGAAAATAGAGAAGGTGAAGTGAGATTTGTGGTAAGAGCATCATGGTAGTGGAGGATACTGTTATAAACGCCAATCACTTGGTTTTTAAAATTTTAAAAGTTTAATAATAATAAAATAGTTATAAAAATAGTAATACAATTAGAGTAATGAAAATTTAGAGTTAGGACAATTACAAGACAATAAAAAGCAAAGAATTACGGACGTCCGGATGCTCTCGGGCACTTAAGCCCAATAAGCATGCCTTGTGAACAAAGGAATAATCTTTAAAAGCAGTAGCCTGTTGCATATTCATACATCTCATACATGATGCATAAATTCCTTGCAAATTAAGAACTTTTCTGGTTTTTGCCAACTTCTTCCCCTTAATCCTGGTGGTTCCATAAAGACGGAGAGAAGGTGGAAGAATGTTTGTCTTTTCCGATAAGGAGGCAGTAATTCTTTATGGGCCCCCATCATTGTCATCTCTGTGCGAAGAGTTTCTTCATTATCTCATCTCTTGCTTGAGTTAGTAAAAAAAACCCCCATATACATAGGCTCTATTTTAACTACAAAACTACATATACCATACTATTAAAATGTTAATACAGCACTTCTAATCAATATAACATAATACATATAGTATTCAATTTAATATTTGCGAAAAGTCAATCATAAAATATGCATTTTTCACAATACCTTCTGTCACTACTTTTGGGAGGTGTGTTTACCAGGAATTTTGGTGTTAGCTCTGATCTCAGTTGTCATCTACCACTGGTAAACAGTGTGCAGTTGTCTTCCTAGCCCTGTTTCTAGGGGTAAACAGCACTTCTGAGCCCTTCTTGTTTCAGAGCTGATTGATGGCTTTTTGAAAGGAAAGGTGTGGATGAAGGAATAAGCCAGTGGTGGTCACTATCCATAGGACATGGGGTCACTGCCAACACCTCCACTGCCCCATGAGCACCACTGGCCTGGCAGACCATTAGCTTTCCCTGCTGGATTTATAAATATTATCCCATTCTTCTCTATCATTGCAGTAGCCCCATGCTCCTCCATGCATGCTTGAAAATTATAGAAGTAATTAAAAAAAATGTTCCCAACATGAAGGCAAGAGCAAAATAACCAAGCTAAGCAAGCTGTCAGATTAATAACATTAATTTATTTTTCAATGAGCCCTGATTCCTTTGAAATCAGTTGCAAGTACGAAGGAAGAGATTTCTTTCTGTCTACTGAGTCTCCTGCCTAATTGCTGCAGCTAACTCATTTCAGGCAGGCTACTTTTCCCCTGCTTGCTCCCCTTGAGAGAAGCAACAGCTTGTTCTTATGAAGAAGCATTTCTCTTGATCTCTGTAGTGCCTCTCATCCTAATTGCAGCTATCTCGTTTAAAATGTCTCCTTATCTTACCAATTAGAAATCAGCCCCGGGGTTTGATTCCTGTCCTCTCAGCTCCCCAGCAGGGAGCTGGAGGCTTGCAATCAAGCTTGAGCCTTGTTCCCTGTCTCCTGAGCTGACAGGCTGGTTCAGAGGGACTGATGAAGGCAGGAGATATTATTTGTGTAAGGTCCCTATCAGCAAGCCCAAGACACAACCCGCAGATACCCACCTGCCAGCACTGCAGCTGACAGGCTGTGCCATAATAGCTGCTCACTGTTACAGTGCTCTCTAATTAAAAAAAAAAAAAAAAAAAAAAAAGTCAAGAATAAAAAAATAAAAAGAAAATAGAAGGGAAGCTTTCTGCATACTAAACACCCTCCTACTTGTCAGCATGGATGCACAGACATGTTTCCAATTGTTCCCCAGGAACAGGGAGCAGAAGTGTTGCCAGATGTGGCCATGGGAGCAGAACCTTTCTGAAGTCACTGAAGATGACTAACAGTGCAGGGCATGGGTGATAGAGATAGGACATTGCCTTCCAGGGGCTGGAAAAATCTTGGATGTCCTGCCTGTGAGGGCTGGGAGTAGAGGGCATGCTTTCTCCAGCCTTCTTCAAGGGACTACCCTTCCATTTCAGTCCAGACCTGCCTTTTTTCTTCCTCCCATATTTCCCCTTGGAGTCAGACTCAACAGGCCAGTTGTCTCAGTGCAAGTCTGGATAATTTATTTTTCTAAAATAAATAAAAAAACCACACCCCGATCTATTTATTTGAAACATACATGCAAGAGCAGGATTTACATATAATTCCCTCTGACTGCCAAGAAAGAGAAAAAAGCCCCCAACATTTAAAATCAGTCTTTTTCACTGATGGGAGAGCAGTGCTTAGTATTCAGGGAACCACATCTGAATACATTGAGTAAATTATACGTGCCAAACTATTCACGCTTCGCCTGACTTCAAGATTTACTCACACAACCAGCCACAGAAACGACATAGTAAGAAACCTTCAGCGTATTTCCAGAATACAGATATCCTGGCTGGGGAGCCAGCCAGACAAGGTGGTTTGTGCTCCAGGAGAGGAGACATCCACGTCTGCTGTAGGTACTCATTTAGGGAATCCAAACTCTGGCATCCCAGGCAGAGCTGGAGTTCATGCCTGTATGACCCAGGCAGCCCTTCTTTCTCTGCATGCAGAAATATCACGTTTTCTTATATCCCACCTGGGGTTCTTTCCTGCTCAAACAGGGCTAAGATGATTAAGCTGGATGTGCCAGTACATCTGAGAGCTTGTACCATTTCCCACAGAGCTGGTGGAGGGAAGTTCTGTCAGTTGGATGCATGTACAACCTGCCACAGGAGCACTTCAGGGCCACACTCAGGGAAATGAAATACACCATGCAGTAGCTACAAAAGGGAGGTAAGAAAGAACAGTGATTTTGAGTAGCTTCTACAAAAACCAGATGGAAAAACCCTATCTGAAGGGTTTGGTTGCATTTCTGGCTCTAGCTCACACTCTGAAGGGTTTTTTCCAGCTTCACAGCCATGTGGGAACACTGATGGATGTGCTGTCTCTGGTAAGTGTCCCACACAAGCCACCCCAAATGGAGACTGAGGCTCTCTTTGAGTGTCAAAATCTCTTTCAACTGAAATCAAACTAAATGAGGGACAGGATCTCCATCCTCTGGTTGTGGGAGATGATAACCTGAAGAAGCCTTTACACACACATTGCCTGCCAGAGGCTATGTGGGAGAGGTGGATATACCAGAAACTCCACAGGGATGGCAGATGTTTTCATAACCCATGTTGTACATGCTCTATTAAACTACATTTTCCCTTCTGTAACATTACTCCTGTAGTGCAGCTTTGGAGCTTTGAAAACCTGGATGTGAAGACAAACAGAGCTAGACTGCAGCAGGCTGTCCAGCAAAGTCCCAGCCTCTGCCATTCGAGCTTGTTGCCTCCTGCCACCTATCCAGCAGGTACCAGGGTGCTCCAGAGGAGCCCACCATCTTCAGGTAGCTGGGAAATAGATGCCAGTGAGATCAAAAGAGCAAGCAGACAGGCTATTCGGTATTTTCTGGTTCAGAGGGAAGGTCCAGAGACAGCTGGTCACAGCCAAGGGTGGGTGAAACCCCACATCTTGGCTATAAAATGTGGAATGGACTTAAGAGGAAAGCATTGGGTGCGTGGTGTGCCCCACAGTGCCCATCATCTCACCATATGAAATATACACAAAGAGCAGTGAGAAAGAGCTGGTGAAGGCTTGGAAATGAGGATAAATAATCCTGGAGAGTAGAGAACACAGCAAGGTTTGTGTCACAGTGGATGGCAAGTCTGGCAATGGCTGAGAGAGCTGGGGTTTTTCAGCCTGGAGAAGAAAAGGCTCTGAGGAGATCTTTGAGCTCCTTCCAGTGAGCTCCAAGAGAGCTAGAGAGGGACTTTGAACAAGGTTCTGGAGTGAAAGGACAAGGAATTATGGCTTTGAGCAGACAGAAGACAGGGTTAGGTGAGATATTGTGATTGGGATGAACATCTTGACTGTGGGAGTGTTGAAACACTGGAACAGGTTTCCCAGAGAGGCTGAGGCTGCCCTGTCCATGGGAGTGTTTAAAGCCAGACTGGATGAGGCTTGGAGCAACCTGGTCTAGTGGTCAAGTGTGTCCCTTGACCATGGCAGGGGTGCGACTGGATGGTCTTTATTGTCCCTTCCAACCCAAACAATGCTGTGATGACACGATTCTTTAACCTGCATCTTTGTTTTGCCTCAGGCAAGTGAAGCTGCCCAGCATTAGGTCTGGCTTCTGACAATGGGTGAGAAAAGTAAGAATCTTATTTCTATACATACACTCTGCATAGGCTGCACACCACAATTTCTGTATTTATTGAAGCATGATTGTCAGGATATGTGCCACCCTGCAGGGGAGCAAAGACTAAAGCTGAGATCATTAATCCTTAATACTAAGTAGATGCAGCTTGTTAGTTTGCATTTCTCCATGTAATTATCTCTGCCATGAAGCATTCTCAGAAATACTGGGCTGCTATTCCTCTGCACATCCAACCTGAAAAGACTGCGGAAAATGGGGCAGAGGCCAATGACGTGATGCTGGGAGCATTGCTCACTCATTTGTGGGGCAAAAGCTCAGCCACAGACATTTTATTCAGAAGCCTCCTTCCTGTCTGTGTCGGTGAGAACACACTGACAGCAGCTCTGAAATTAACTGCAGATTGGAGCAATTAATCTGAATTTAAATACAATGTGTTCAAGGATTTCATAGGCAATTAATGATCCTAAATATAATCTTCCCAAATGAAGTCCCAGCAAATTCCTCCAGGATCCTCAGGCACAACCTCCCATTGCTGGTCCCAGGACTGCAGCACCCAGGTTTAACTCTGTTGATCTGCTTGCACAGACCCATTTGCTCATGGATTCATCACACCCACCCCAGGAGCTCTCCTTAAGCATATGACAACATGATACACAGGGCTACCCTCCTCCCTTTCATCTTCTTAATTGCTCTTTTCAAAGCAGTCACTCAGCTCAGAGTTAAGATGCTTTGTGCAGAATTTTTTACTAAAATCTGAGTCTTGAAAGACGGTGGCAGCTCCACCCTGGAGGATGGATCCCCCACTGAACAGACACAATGCAGGCAACTTGCCCTGTCTGCTTGTGGAAGCATGAAGACGGGCTCACACTTGCTGGGAAGTGACAGGGACTGGGAGGGTGAACAGCCCTTGTGCCATCAACTGGTAACCAACCAAAATTGTCTCCAGCCAGGAAGGTTTTGCTAAACTACCACAGGGCTCTGCAGGAGATCAGTGAACATGTTTGGAAAAATAAGTCTCTGCTCATCCCTGGCCAGGAATGGTGGATGGAGCTGTGCTGGCACTCATGGCCACAGCAGGACTAGAGGATGAATGAGGCAGCAATCACTGGTGGGTGCAGGGGTGGCAAGCTGGGGAAGGGATCCTGCATGACAGGGGTGCTGTTATGCTGTCACAACCCCCTGGAATAATGTTAGGATCCCACTTCTGAAACAGTGTTAGGATCTGATTATTAAAAGATGCCTCTGCCAAAATTAAGGTGCAATTGAGACTATAGGTTGAAGCCAATAGTATGGATTTTATTTAGCAGTATATGTGAAGTAGAGAAAGGGACAGAGGGCGAGAGAAAGAGAGAAAGGGAGAGAGATTAAGCAAATAGTCACCACCACACAGGTTCCTGTGGTGTCCTGCTTGCCCCTCTTCCTCTGCTTCCCTGAGTGTTCTTCTGGAGGTGCCAGTTTTATACAGTCCAAGTCCAAGGTGTCCATGAGCCATACGAGCTGTTCGCACAGCTTGGGATGGAATATGTGTAAACAGTTGCTCCCTTTCCCACAGTTTGCCATGGAGGGAATTTTTGTCTGGATGGGTTATCCTGATCTGCCTCACCAGGACTGGCGTCTTCCTCTTGTTCCCTCCCTACTTTTTGCACAGGCTGCTCAGTGGAATTTTGTCCAGTGTGCTAATTCCAAGCCTTTTACCTCTGTCTAGGTCTGACATTAAGGCCTTCCTGCTTTCCATCTGTGCCTGTTGTGGCAGCTCCTCTTGTGGGAATGTCCTCCTCTGACAGTGCTTTGAGAAAAATTGATGACATTCTTTATGTCCTGGCAGGTGTCGACAGGGTTCCAAAGTCTGGGAGGATCTGTCAGACTGCAGGTGACTGCGGAGCCACTGGCTTTGCTGTCGAGTTGCTCCTCTGGCTCTCCTGCAGGACACAAATCATCTTCTGATTCAGATATTCTGTGCCTTGCCTTGTCCAGACAGTGAGTTACCACAGAAAATGCAAAGCAGTTTTTGTTCTCCATATCCATTGGAAGTCAGTTTTCAAAAAGTTTAGTTATTTTAAATATCTTACTTAGCATGTTCTTAATTTTTCCACCGGAGCAAGTTGGTTTTGCCCTCCTGAAGAGATGAGAAGGTGGCTGTTTACTGACAAGCAATAATCACCACTGTTCAGAGCTTTGAAATTCCAGGCTCTACAGAACACTTTGCTGATACCAAGATGTGTCAAGTCCCAACTCTGCCAGTGGCATCATTTTGGCTTAAAAGTGACTTTAGGTTGGAATTCATCCTCTAAAGTCATAGAATCATAGAATGGTTTGCGTTGGAAGGGACCTTTAAAGACCATCCAGTTGCACTCTGCCTGCCACTGGCAGGGAATTCTTCCCCTGGACCAGGCTGGTCAAAGCCCTGTCCAGCCTGGCCTGCAGCATTTCCAGAGATGGGGTATGCACAGCTCCTCTGCAAACCTGTGCCAGTGCCTCACCACTCTCATTTGTAGAAAACTTCCTGCTTTTCTCCAGTCTGAATCCTCGGAATTTTTATCCCAGGCTGTGTTAGAAGTGCAGTTAGGACAGCAGAGTCTCTCTGATGGCCCCACCTCTCACCCATCCCTCCCTTAGCACATTGTGCTCCCAAAGAGGATGCACAGAGCTGCCATTAACCAACGGGAAACCTCTTTTTGTGAGATCCCTCTGCTTGCCCTGCCACAGTGAAAACATCAGGGAAGGAAATCTGGTGCTGCCTGACTCAGGGGCGATCTGCCAGGCGTGCAGGCTCACCCCTGACAGCCCCTCTCACCCAGGCTGCTTGCTGCAGGCTGCTGCATGACGTCCCCGCGAGCCCGCGTGTCACCATCGTGATAAAATCTCCTTCTGCAGAAATTTAATTAGTGCACTGAAAGAGCTGACCTTTCCCAAGATTTTATTTTTCCCACTATGCTAAAAATATCCCACTGAATATGTCAATAGTATCCTTCATGTGCAAAGCACTCTGGTAGCCTGCTTTAAGGGGAGAGGAATTTTGAAATGCTGGTTTTGTGGAGAATGAGAGAAAAAAAAAAGCTTTTAAATACTCTTTAAAATGGGCAGCATTATTTGGAATCAAAATTATTACGATTGTCCTACACAAAAAAAAACAAAACAAAACAAAACAAAACAAAACAAACAACTGCCCTCCCACCCAAAAAAACCAAAATGAAAACCAACCAACCAACCAACCAACCAACCAAAACAAATAAAAACAAAACCAAAAAGCCCCCAGAAAACAGCACACCATCATTATCATGGTGCATTTTAAAGCAGGACTAGTAATCAATATTGCAAGGCATTTTACAAATGAATTTTATTTCTTAATCCATAAGTCAAAGTTAAAGGGGCTGGGAAAATTAAACTGATTTTCCAAAGCCCATCCTGCAGGCTGTCCATCTTGCAAGTTCTGTACACTAGGATAGAAATCTCTTTCTTTACCACATATTAATATTGCATTTTTCTTTACTGAAACAGCACCAGCTGATGCTGTTCAGTGGGCAAAGTGCCTATACATATATATATATATATATATATATATATATATATATATATGTATAAAATGAAACTTAGATTGTTTTAGGGGATGGGCTACCTACATGCAATTTGCTGGTAATCACACTTCCTCATGACCAGTGATAATTTCTTGTCGGAAATCTTAGTCTTCAAAGCTGTCAAGATAAGTGAACTATTCTGTATTTCCAGATTTATTATATTTATTTATGTAATAAAAAACATCTATCCTCTTCAGTTGTCCCTTTTCTATTATTTTCTTGTGAAAGAAAGTAGCAGCTGAGTGCTCCAGCTGGGCCAGGACCCTCTTCTGCCCCCACAGCAGGTACTGGGAAGTTCATTCTGAGCTCACAAAGCTCAAATCTTTATCTCCTTGACACTAAGTAAACAGTTCTCCTACAAAGCAAACACACATATCAAATGAGGGGAATGTTTTTTCTTACGTATTTATGGGAATGTCATTTATATATTAGGCAGTGCCTAGTCTTAAGACACAAAACTTGGCTCGGAAATTTGGCAAATTTTACAGGCGAAATAAGCCCAGACTTTTTCCTGCACCTTGTTTTTGAGAACTCTTACACAGTATGCTCATTTCCAAGAAAAGATAGGAAAAGAATGTGGATGCACACTTTCAGGATTATAACTTTTGGTGGAGTGAAAAAACAAGGAGCGTCAAAAGTCTGTGCCATGTCTGTGTAAGTTATAGGAGTGACTTAAACCAGCTTCACCTTGGCATCATAAAACTGGCATTGA
Source organism: Anomalospiza imberbis (assembly GCF_031753505.1). Lineage (NCBI taxonomy): Eukaryota > Metazoa > Chordata > Aves > Passeriformes > Viduidae > Anomalospiza > Anomalospiza imberbis. Next base: position 69,068,088 of record NC_089721.1, read on the forward strand.
GCACAACAGCCTTCTCATTTGCTGGCAGATATTTATGATGCCTTTTTTAGCTCTTTTGGCATTGCTTGGGGAATAAAACAGCAGTATCTTGACTTTATATCTTATTTTACTGCTTCTTTTTGCAAAAGTTTGGAGGCCTGAATGGCTGTGAGATAGAGAAAAAGGCAGTGCTCTTTATCCGGGGGCAAGAAAGGCCATTTCCATCTTTTGGACAGCAGCAAGGCCACAGGCAGCAGGGAGGGCAAGGATGTCACCTGGATCTTTTGGGGGATGCTTTCCCTTACCAGCTTCAGGCCATGCAGGACCAAAGGCACCACTCAAAACCCACCTTCTCCTTGGGGTTTGAGCTTCTCTGAGCCAAAAAGGAGTTTTACACATAGGCTGTGATGTGTCTGCCTGCCTGGCCCTGCTGTCAGCACTCATCCATTGTGCTGACACAGACTTTCAGGTTTTACTGATCTGCCCCCAGTGTTGCCACCCTTTTGGCTGGTAAAACAGCTCAGGCAATTTAGCTTCTTGGTTTTGATTTTGTTGTTGTGGCCTGTTTGCCCCCTGAAATGTTACAAATGTTTGTATTTTTAATGCACCCCAAAAAGGAAAAGGTTCTGATTTTTGTGGCCTTTCCAAGGTTACACAGCAGCCCAAAGCAAAGTCATGCAGCAGCAGTAGTACCCAGTGAGTTTTGGTGATATTACAGCATAAAACTGAATCAGGATTTTAGCAGATATAAAACAAATGAAGGATCGATTTGAACATGAAGGATTAATCCACCCTGAAGGATTTGCACTTTTCTTTATGCAGCACCTGAGATGTTACAGCAGCATGAAGACATACTATTTGTGGTAATGCCTGGTCCATGAAACACTAGATACATTCATTAGCTGTAGCACCACAGTTTTTGATCTGTTTTGTAGGGAATAATAGGGAAGAATCTGTTTCTGAAGGCACTCACATTTTTCTTGGTTGACTGATAACCTTCTTAGCGGCTCAGTGAGGCTGTAAAAGAAAATGCCTGCTCCTTCCACATGAAGGCAGGAGCATCCCCATGTTCAACCCTCCCTTCACCCTGAGCAACACTTGGCAGATCCCCAGGAGATGGGTTAAACTCTCCAACACTGACCTCTTGATGCAGGAAAAATGATAGCAGGACCAACAAAAACCAGGAAAAACAGGATATTTTTCATGAAATTGTGGATGCTCATTTAGTGTGCAGCTCCACACAATCAAGACACTGTTAATTTAAAATTAAGATGGGAACTGATGTAAAATTTACCCTTCAGTGCTTTCCCTGAGGATTGATAGCATCCTGCAAGCTTGAAAGATCTGCAAAAGCAATTCATAACAATAACTGTCACACATCAGACATCACTTTCAGGGTGGTGCTGCAACTCAAAATGTAGCCCAGCCAAAAACAGAAATACATGGATACTCTAGCAAGGTACACCTGACCATTTATCTCCTGGGCTGTTGCTCAAACTTCTGCTTGAAGGCAGAATTTAATTCAAGGGTATGCAAGGTAGAGAAAAATCTTGATATGCAGAGAGAGTAAGTGTCAGGTAATGAGGATAAGCCAAGGAGGCTGATGCAATGATGATTAGTCATTTTTCAGACATCCTTTGCATAGCCATTTTTCAATAAAATCTCTATTGGTTTATGGAGTGGAAACTTTCACAAAATCTGAGAAAAAAAAAGATAGCTAAAATCATCTTGAAGTCATCTTCAAGAACGTTTAAAGAATTCACAAGAGGCAGCAGTGAGCAAGCAGAGCTTGCTGTCCCTGCTCTGGTGGCTGATGTCCTGCAGCAGCCACTCACCCGATGCCATTTGTAGACATGTTTCGTCTTTTTGTTGTGGTGGTTTTGTTTTTGTTTTGTTTTTTCAGTTTTATTGGAGTTTTTTTGTTGTTGTTGTTGTTTTGTTGGGTTTTTTTTTGTTGTTTTTTTTTTTTCTGGTCGGTTGTGATATTTTTTGTTTGTTTTTTAAAAGGGTCCTTACTGACTTTAAAATTTATAGTAAATAAATTTCCCACGCAGTATCACAGACAGCTCAGCCATCTCTGTACGTGGCTCGAGTGAATGTGAGTTGTAACCTTCTCACCCAGAGGATGAAATGGGAAACCTCATGCACAGTTCACTTCAGGAAAATATCTTTTCACCCATTTTTCCTGCAGGATCTTCACAGCTGTCAGTGCACCTGCTCTTTTTTGACCAGCTAAACTCAGAAGGAGAAGTTAATGCTTGGTATCATCTAACAGCCATCCTGAAATTAACCATTTATGGTAAATTTGCTGTACACCACCAAATCAAGTGAAGACAAATTCCAGAAAAATGTGAGCATAAACACAAGTCAATTAAATTGTACCAGAAGGGCACAGGAATGGCCCTACCTTGCATAAAGTTTTCAATGATAAATCAGTTATTTTGATGTGTGATCACTCTGTTTACTTCTTATTTCCATCCATGATATCACAGCTAAAGCTCTTGAAAGATGAAAGAAACTACTCCTATTGTTTTTACGATTATTTTACTGCTAAATTTTTTTTGTTATTATTGTTTAGACAAGTTGTGATTGTTTCCTAACACATACCCTCATTGATGGTGTTAAAAGATACTTTTTTTCATTCCACAGGATTTTTTTAAATCCTTGGATGATTTTATCAGCACTGAGAACTCTCTCCCACTGTGACACCAGAGCTCCTTTGTCCCTCATCTCTTATTAAGAAACAATGAGTCACTTTCTGACTCTTCCCTGGCACTTGTGCCTGCAGAATAATATGAATTAAATATTTATTTAGAGTTCTGCATAGTCACAAAGTTAAAATGAAGATCAAACACATTGGAAGAAGTGTGGTAAGTGCCCTCTGATGCTGTGGTTGTGTAATACCAGGTACTTCTATGGTAAAAGTGTTATTTATAAAAAAACAAAATACTTTAGCTCCTCATGTCCAAGAAAATGGTCAGTAACTCAATCAGATATTAACTGCATTCCCTGCTTTCCCAAAAACCCAGAAATCAAGACATATTCTCTTTCTCATAATGTGTAATAAAGAATGGTTTTCTCACAAACCATTTATTAATTGCCAAAAAGTTAAATTATTGGACATTATGTTTGATTTTACTCCCAAAAAAGCTGTCTGTGAATGCCGCTCTCCCAAGAAGGTTGATGATACTTTCACAAGGATATTTTACAAATTCCTTGGACCAGGACTGTACACATTCTGTTTTGGGGGGTTTTGCTTTCTTTTTTCCCCTTGTCTGTTTTTTTTTGTGGGTTTTTTTTCTCTGTTTTTTGTTGTGGCTTTGGTAGGTTGGTTGGTTGGTTGGTTGGTTGGTTGGGTGGTTGGTTTGTTTTTAGCTTTTTTTTTTTTTTTTGTGCAGAGAGGCTTCTGCTTTATAGGCTTTATTTGCTAAAGAGTTGAAAAATTTCTGGACCAGGTGAAGACTATATTTTGTTTTGCTATTTTACATTATTATAATCTGCTCTTGGATTCCAGGATCTTTGAAGAAACGCTTTATCTGTCTGATGCACTACACCAGCTTTCCCTACCAGAATGGATACTAAATACCCTATACTTCACTTTTAGGATTATTTGTGTGCAATGTCTTTTCTTCTTCCTAATCATCCCTTCTTAATTTTAACACAAACTACAGAGACTTGTACTTTGTATGAGGTGTAAGCCCATCCAAGGCCTTCTGAGAGCACAATTAAGGGTTTTTTATCAACTCTTTTGCATCTCTTTCCCTCCCTCCCTCCTTCCATAAAAAAAAAAATAAAAGGGCCTGAGGTAATTCAATTTTTCCAATTCTGGAGAAACATGAAGACTTAAAGGCAAGTTACGCTTGAACAGTGAGCATTTTTGCTATATGCAGACTTCAAGTTAAGATGTTTTAGAGCAGTATCCATTTTTCTGTGCAGTTTAATATAACCTTGGTACAAGATTTTATTGGGGTAAATGTAAATATCTTAATTTTGCTGTTGGACCCAACAAGCATAAGGCTGATTGATGAGCAGGAAATAAAATGAGAAAATTGATCTCATTACGGACACCCAATAACTGATGAAGGACTGATTCTCTTGCCCTAATCACTTTTATCAACATATTCAGGTGTCTTCCCAAAGCAGAATACAAGGAGTGCAAACGGCACATTAAATTTATTTAGGAGGGGCATATAGAGAATTAAATTTTCTTTAATTACCGTCACACTATGAATCTTTACCTCCACAGATGTACAACTGGAGTCACGAAAGGTCACCATCTATGCTTTATTATCATGATTGCTCTTTGGGAGCTTTGGGGGATCCTCTAAAAGTCTCTGCTACAAGGCCCACCAGGAAGGTTGTCTTACTTCACTCTTAAAAGCAATAAAAGGGTTGATGCCACCCTGTCCAACTAGGAAACATTTTTTATAAGAAATCTATTTTATCTAATTAAAGGCCATGTTTACCCTTGGATTAAATGGATCTGTTTCTCCTTTCCCATGATCTGAACATAAGAACAGCAGAGACATGGCTGTGGCTCCTCTCTGGACATTGATTTTTTGGCTGTTGGTGTGTCTTAAATCTTGTGCATGTGTAAAGAAGGGCAACAGGGCTGTAGAAGAGTTTGGAGTGCAAGTCTGGTGAGGAGTGGCTGAGGGAGATGAGCTTTTTTAGCCTGGAGAAAATGAGGCTCAGTGGGGATCTTACCACCCTCCAAAAAAGGTCATAGCAAGACGGAAGTTGACTTCTTCTTACAGGCAGGTGAGCAACAGGATGAGGAAATGGCCTCAAGTGGCTCCAGAGGAGGTTTAGATTGGATATTAGGAAAAAAATTTGGCACCAAAAGGGCTATCAGGTGTTGGCACAGGGAAGTGGTGCTGTCACTATACCGGGGGAGAATTTAAAAGATGTGTAGAAGTGGCACTTGAGAATGTGGTTTAGTGGTGGCCTTGGTAGTGCTGGGGCTGAGCTTGGTGATCTTAAAGCTCTTTCCAACCTGAATGACTCTGTGCCTCTGTGATTTACAGCTGACTCAAGGGCAAAGGCACACTCAGCACACGGCCTTTATTAACCAGATTATTCATGGCGGGTTTGCTTCTCCTAAAGTGAAAGGAATTGCTGCTCCTCCAGCATGGGGATCAGCAAAAGAGCCTGGTGTTGCAGCTGGCCATGTGTGTGGCCATTCAGGAAGTGTGTGGAATGAAGGTGGAGAGAGAGGGAAAAGGAAAAATTGGCTGCTAGTCCTAGGGAAAAAACTTTGGAATCCCTGCACTAACACTTGTGTTCGCTGCCATTATTATTAACAGAGGGAACATGCATGGTTACCTTGATTAATATTAATAGAGGGCTAGATGGATAAGATAGCTTCCCTATAAATATTAAATAGAGCAGGTTTTCTAACTTCCATGAAGACCCCAGGTAAAGTGCAGGCAGGAGGACACCAACACTGCTCTCAAACAAACATCAAGGATAGGAACATTTTAGCTTGCTAATCATGCCTATTGCTTTCCAAACACTACATCAATAAAATTCCCATTTGCCTGATGTAGAACATCCATTTTCTCATGGGTTGTTGCCAATTATGGTAAAGAACTGATCAATGAAGTAAAATTATGGGATTCATGAATGTTAAACAGTCACGCATAATTTACAGGCCATGCTTAATTCCAGCCTGCTGGAAATGAGGCAGATGTAAACCAGACTAACTACCATGCTCTGCAGATCTTAGGAAAACCAGGCTGAATTTCTGCATTTGGTTAAGGTATAGAAAGTGTTGTCCCAATATTTTTAAAGCAATCAGGAGATATGGACACGGACAAAGATTTATGACTCTGATTATCTTCTTGCTTGCTGACGTAAATTAGTCTTCTGGGAAATGAAAGTTATTTCTCAGCATGCCCTTAATGGTCTGAGTCAGAACTGCGGATGATCTGTCTCCTACAAGGGTTTTATAGTTAAAACAGAGGTGAGAGCTTCCATTGCAAAGGACAATAGAAGTGGGAACTGAAATATTTCATGAGTATGAGCTCATCCTCCAGTGTGTCACAAGCACTACAGCCTAGCAAACAGGGCTCTGGATGGAAATAAAGTGTTTATTTTTCCGTTTGGATCAGGTGGATGGATTATTCCAGCCATTGACATTATCTCTGCAAACAAGGAATCATGCCTTGGACTGGCAGTCAGGGTTTTCAAGGTAATGAAAGTTGCTAGTGCCTGAGATCATCCCTGACCCCGTGTCAAGGGTATGGAATGACTGATGCACTCCCACATCCCTTGCTCTGATGAGTGGCTTGATCCTCCCAGCTCTGCTGTTGGCACCAGCCCAGGGTCCACCTCACAAGACCCCACAGATGATGCTCAGTGCAGGGTACCAGTCTTGGCGAGCCACCACAAAGCCAAGAAAGAAGGGAGCTATGAAACCTGGGCATTCCCAAGTGGTTTCCTTGCTGTTTCTGTTTCCTCATGCTGTAATCAGTCCAAGTATAGCCATGGTAAGTAGAGCTGCAGTTGTAACCACACAAACAGGTTTGTATGGTTACATACAAAATGAGCTGAACTATGAGGAGAATCTCTAGAATGCATTCAGATATGCTTTTCTCTTTGCCAGTGGGACATCTCTTCTCATGACAAACTTCCTGGGTACTTAGAACAGTATGTAGCCTTGGCCTGAAAAGGAGTTGCAAAGGTGGTGATAAGATGCTGAAGCAGGATGATACCTGGGAACACAGCTGACCCTAGATGTTCCTGTTATTTGGCTTCTCTAGAGCAATTTTGAAAATAAGAATTGGTGTCAGGGTACTCTTACAAACTTCTGTTCAATTGAAATATCATTGATGGGCAAGATGAGACAAATTTACATCAGATTTTAAAGTTATGGCTTAAAACCACACAATATGACAGCCCATGCTCCCACTCATTGGTGCAAAGGGGGTGGCTTGGACTTTGGTTCAAGAGATCCCCAGAGAGAAATCAGCATCCAGCATCTTCTCTTGTCTTCATGAGTGGCTCCCACACATCCTGGTAAAGCTCTGACAGCCCCACACCAAGAGCCTGCCGTAAGCATCACTTTTTACAAGGAAGGGCCAGTTTGCATATCATGAATGCTCACATTAATGGAAATTCCAGTGGTGTTGGTGGCTAGACTTTAACAAACAAAGATCTGTGCTTATCAATATTGGGTTCTCACTGCCTTCCAATGAGGCTTTTGTTATCCAGATCTTTCCCCTGTACAGCCGCTTCTCAGGAGTTACAAGTAATAGGACAAGAAGAAAGGGCCTAAAGTTACTCCAGGGGAGTTTAGTTTGGATGTTAGGAAAAATTTCTTCACTTCAAAGTCTTGTCAAGTGCTGGAACAGGCTTCCCAGGGTGGAGTTACCATCCCTGGAGGGATTTAAAAGACATGTAGATGCGGCTTGGGGATATGGCTTAGTGGTGGACTTGGCAGTCCTGGGTTAGCGGTTGGACTCAACGATTTTGGAGCACTTTCCCAACATAATCTTGGAGAAATTTTCTGACCTGAATGATTCTGTGATTCTCCTGTTTGTTCCCTGCCTTGCAGAGCCTGCCCCACCAGTGGAGGCAGTGAGGTTCCTGCTCTGCTCAGACTCTGCACTGGCAGTGATGATCGAGGGGAATGCTTGGATTCAGCATGTGCTCAGCCTGAACCAACTAATTCTCTTTTATGCAATGACCTCATGAATTTTTTTTCCTACAGCATAACACTTTATTGACTTCACTCACAGTTATTTTCATGCAAAGAAACCCTGCTTGGATTCCTAATATGTTTTCGTGCATTTAGACAGTAAGTTTTCATCCGGTCCTGGCAGAAAGTACTATGTGTTTTAACAGCCTGCTCTGTGAGGAATGGCAACAAATTCAACTCTCTTTGCTGTTTCTCTTTTCTCCTGATGAATTATTTATCTCCACTTATTTCTCAGGGGAAAAAAATGTAGATGTGCTCTCTGCACCACCTACAGAGTCCCTTCAAACAGAGCTCCTCCTCCTCTCTTCTGCTGAAGTTGCTGCAGAAGAAACTCATGGAGCTGACCACCCCCACCACCAGATATTTCCTGACAGCTTTCACCTGCCCTGCAAGAGGGGAATGCTTCCAGGTCACCCAAGGCTTTACACAACAAGCCCAGTGCATCCTGTCATGGAGCTGTGTCCTGCCATGGCACTGTGTAGTGCTAGGAGAGAGAATGAGACCCAAAAATACATATATGAATTTTTAAAATAGATTTTTTTAAAAGTAATTTTTACTGTTTGTGCTAATTGCTTCTATTCTGGAATAATTTCTTCCTTTTGCTGTATCATTTTTCCATATCTTATATAAATTATGTCGCCTCCTAATCCCCATAAAACACGTGACAAAGCTTTCACAGACTTTGATGGACTCGGAAACATAGCAATTTTAAACAGAGGAGCACTAATTAACCCATTATTCAAATGAGGCAGAAATCTTTCCACTGCTGTTGGGAGCACCGTGATGCTCTAGGGGAGCACTGGGGGCTGGATCTGTAGCCCCTTCCCTGGGCTGGGAACACAGGGCCTGGGTTGTGGCCAAAATTCTGGTGTTTGGCCCCTTGGCCACAGCTCTTCCCCCTCCTGGGAGAGCCTGGGAAAGAGAAACAGCTCCAGTGGCTTGTCCATGCTGCTGAGGCACAAATCAGGAAAATTAGTGCTTGTAAAACAATTCTTCTGGTCAGGGTCTGCAAAATGCTGCAGCCCCATTTTCACCAACAGGGAGTACAGAGAGTACATCACATCATCTCATGTGGAAGAGGGACTCCTCTAACTTAATTTGTATAGACTTTTCTATAAAACACTAAAAACTGTCTTTCACAACCGTGCCTCGGAGGCAATATTGCGACAAAATCAGCAAAAATGCAGCAGAAATTACTGTCAAGTCCTCCTGCTCTTCCTAAAGGCAGTGGGGTGTGAGTTACAGGTTTCACTGAGCCAGTTTTCCTTAAGGTTTACAATGCAGCAATAAGCACTGGGAATTCTGTCCATGGCACCAGTGCAATTTGGCTGTCCCCTGTCAGGCACTACAGCTCTGACTGTGCTGTGTCTGGGAAGAGCAGGAAAGGACAGGGGTGTTTCTGAGATGTTTGCAGCTTGACAGAAGAGAGAATAGGGTTGGACAAGCCTGCAGAGATCTGATTGCTGCTTTGCAGAAGATCATGGGAGGTTCGAGGCAATAAATTGATCAGTCATGGAAGGGATTATGAAACAGGATTGCTGGGAAGAAGCATTATCTGCAGAGAGGGGAATAAACCTCAAATGAAACTGGACTCAAAGGAGAATTACCAGAAGACCAGCAGAGATGACAGGCAGTGCTGGAAGGCATATCTCAGTGGTCTGAAGCATGGTGTTAAAATACCTCCACAAGTTTAGAAGCAAACCTTTTCACCATGTTCAGCTGGGTCCATTTTTAAACCAAGCTTAGCCATAGTGAAAATGGGGTTTAGTAAGTCATCTCAGCATGGAGAAACTGAGTTTTGTGATACGTTTTTCAGGGCTGGAGACAACCATAGCCAGCAGGAATGCTCACACTGTGTCTATAGACACAAAATTACAGATGCAGAAAATCATAGAATAGTTCAGGTAGGAAAAACCCTCTAAAATCGTCAGCTCAAACTGACAAGCCCAGCCAAGCCCACCACTAAACCATGTCCCCAGGTGCCACATACTCATCTTCCTGTGCCTACACACAAGATGGTAGGACCAAAACCCACATCACTGCACACTGGACTTCTTCAATATCCACTGAAACCCAGCAGCTCTGTGTCTGCTGTCACCAGGAGGAGCCAGGCCCTCAGAGCCTGACCACAAGTAGAGCTGCACCAGCATTACCAACCCTCTGTGCCAGCTGCTGGAATTCCTCTGATCTATTTTCAGAGGTCTGGCTGCCAGTATAATGGGAGGAAAGCAAAAACTGTCCTGCTTTTAACTCAAAAGCTGTTTTCACATCATCCTGGCTGTACCCAAGGTTGTAGCCATCCCTTTGAAACAGCCACATCCCTTGACTCACATGGAGCAGAGAAATTCATCACACAGCCACAAGTGCAAGCCAGCCTCTCTCAGTAACAGCTCTCCCATGAAGATTTAGGGAAAGGGCTGGGGAAGAAGATGCTGTGTCAGGCTGGCAGCACGCAGAGAGGCAGCCAAGGCTCTGCTAACAAGCCATGAACGTACCCACTGATTAAAAAAAAATGGTGAGTAGAGCAGGTTATTTTTCCTCCTACTTAGCAAATTGATTGATTTTCCAGAGAATGACAGCAGGGAGGTAATAGCTTCAATCTTCCAGGGTAACATTTTCTATTAAGAAAACATGAATCATTTGAGCTGTGTTTCTAACAACAGTCTGGAGCATTTGCAAAGGTCCAGGGCAGGATAAAGAAAAGATTTTACAGTTTGGCATCAGTCACTCCAGACAGTCATATATGGCAGAACATATTACAGGTGTATCAGAAGTTAGAACAGAAATATAGCGTAACATCTGCAGGGAAATACTTGGTGTTGAAAGAGAAAAAGGTTCCCTTAACAGTGGGAAGCCCCAAGGAAAGGATTTCAGGATAAAATTTATTCTGTACCAACATCCCAATAGCTCCAAAATGCAAATCACTTGCAGAGCCAGTGGTGAAGTTCATTTGCTTTCCAGTTGTGTTGCCTCTGCAAGATGCAAATGATCAATGAAGCTTCACAATAAAACCTAGATTGGTTAATAATGCAAAACATACACAGACTGAAGACACAGCAATAATTTATATAGGCTTTATGAAAGTGGTATTTTTTCTGGGAAAGATTTTCCTTTATTTTTTCAAAGACATGATGAGAACTGGTATCAGGTTTCTTATCCCGATTTGAGCAAAACCTCTGAAAACTCAATTTATGCAAGGGAAGGAGCTATCACATATCAATGGCCTTTTTCTGTCTGTAAGACCTCTGTATCTCAGAGGTCTTACAATAAATGCTGGAAATCAGGCAATATCATTTAGCTGTAGCTCCAGGACAGAGATCAGACTTGCATTGCTCTGAGAGAGGAGCAGCTCTACTTTATCACCATCCAGCTGCAACAGCTTGGGGGCTTTTTTCATCAGGAATCTGAAAAGAAGCATGGCCCTTCTGGAGTGGGAACACACTGTGTGTACTCTCAGGGTTTCACAGGAATTCAGGCTCCTTGATTTCCAGCTCTAACCCCAGCACCTCTGGTCACAGCAACCACGCTCCTTGACCTGCTGTTTTTAAATACATAGAGAATTCACATATGGTGAAAAGGCCAATTTAAGCCTCCTTTTAAAGACAGACAATACTCAAAGCAATGCTGGAAACAAGTTGAATCTTGCCCAGGATGCTCATCATTACTAAATGTGTTTGTTTCCTGGGCTGTTATTTTCCTAAAACAAAACCTATCTTGCATTCTTAGTCTAGTTTCCTAAAGAGCCTTGAACCCTGCAAAACAGTTTTTATTTTTTTCTATTTGTACAAGAAATACAACAGACCCAGTGGCAGCAGGTAATATTTGAAATGAAAACTTCCTTCAGAGTTCACGATTTATTAGGCACCAGACGACATTCTGCTTGGTTTCTTTCCTATCTTTTTTTTGATGGTCAGAAAGGGTTTTTGTATCTAACAGTCTGAAGCCTTCCTAGATTCATCTCATGACACCTTCACATCCCTTAACATCTAGCAAGGCAGTCCTTTCTGCTGCAGCCTTATTGAAAGTCAGTAGGAAAGAACTAAAAAGCATAAATCTGACAATCCAAATCTGTTTGACTCCCAGGATCAAGGAGCAACCTATTTTACAAGATTCTGTTTGGGAAATTTTTACCTTTAGGTTTAAAAGTATTTTTCTTTTCCTTAAGAGGATGGACAGCCTTGTGAAGATGAACAGAGCTCGTGCCTTGGCCAGTGTGTGTTCTTCTCACTTACTTTTGGGACTGAGCTTGTTCCTGTGGAACTGCTGATCCTGTGTGCTCACAGTCCCTGGCAGGGTTCATTCAGCTGGCCCTGAGCCACTGTGAACGAAGTCCATCTACTGTGCATTTGAAACCATCCTGAGCAAAGAAGGAACAACCACAGCAGCGCCCCTGTACTTCTCCTGGATTATCACAGCATGTCACCCTTGCTCCACGTGTTGCCCTGTTGGGTTGCACTTGTAAGGAGCTGAAAAGTGGATGAACCAGCAGTGCAGGAGGGCAGCTATCATGCTGGAATCTGACCTTCCTCATTGCTGGCTGGCTTGTTCTCATTCAGCTCTTCTGCTTTCCAGGACAATATGTAAACACTGGGAAAGAGCTCTAAAGTCCTTCCATATGCTGGCCCTTCCTTGTCCTCAAAAAATCCAAATAGTTTGGGGAAAAAAACAAAACAAAACAAAACAAAACCACACACAAACAAAAAAAAAAAAAAACCACAAACAAAAACACCTGTAGCACATACTAAAGATTTGAAACTGTAGATTGCAATAAAGGGGCAAATATAGAAACCATTAGCATATGACCATGACCCAAAAGAGTTTTCTGCAGTCCAAGTCACTTGCTGACACTGGTGCTTCCAGTTTGACCACAAAACAACCAGAATGAAAGAATCAGTTTCATCATGCAAACTTTTTTCATGCAAACTAGACACAGATTTGGTTTCAATGCATTGACAAGCAGCAGAACTGTGGAGGAGAACTATGACCACGGGTCTAGTCTTGCTTCACCAGCCCAATCTCCTTCTGTGACAAGGTGACCCGCTCAGTAGATGAGGGAAAAGTACTGCTGACATCTCAAATCTGTGTTTAGTTTTGGGCCTCTTATGGCAAGAAAGGCATTGAGGTGCTGGAGTGTGTCCAGAGAAGCTCAGTGGAGTTGGGGAAGCATCTAGAGATTAAGTCATGAGCGGCTGAGGAAGCTGGAAGTATTTATCCTGGAGGAAAGGAGGCACAGGGGAGACCCTATCGCTCAACAACGCCCTGAAAGCAGATAGCAACAAGGTGGGGATGGATCCCTTCTCCAAGGTAACAAATCACAGGAGTAGAAGCAATCCAAGAGTACAAGAGGAGGGGGAGGAGGAGAATTTTTTCTCTGCACAAGGGAAGATAACCCTTCATTGCAATAAAACTCAGAGTAAGATGACATGGCCCAGAAAATATCTCACCTCTCCACCTAAGCCAGCAACATCTACCTATAGTCCCTGTGCTCCTTTCAATTACAGCTTTGGAGGGTCTGGTCAAGGGCCACCTTAGTCCAGAGAGCCCCAGGGGGCTCCTGTGTCTGGGTTTGCCTAGGGTGGGGATGCCCAGGACCCTCTGAGCCCAGCCGCGGCTGCTCTCTACTTTTCTCGGCCCCAGTCAGCTCCTGAACGCCCAGCTTGGGCGTCTCAGCTTTTCATCGGGGCCGGGGCTCGCCGCAGTTCCCGGGTGCTTTTGCTGCCGCGCTCTGGGGTGGGCTGTTGGCTGCGAGAGCTGCGGTGGAAAAGCTGCAGCCGCTCCCAGCTTCGCACGGACACAAATGGCCTCGAGCATGCCGAGGAGTGGGGTGAAATAGGGAAGAGACAGGGCGCACGGGGAGCCCTCCCGCCCAATGGGTACAGACATCGCGATGATGACGTGTACTACAGCGACCAATGGGAACACGGCAGGGGCGGACACGGGGCTTTGGGGTGAGTGGGACCGCAAGAACGGGGAGACGGGCACGAAAACCGCACTAGGGGAAAACCCGGGGGGTGCATGAGGGTACAGAGAACTGGAAAACTAACAAAGAAAAAACCCATAATGTGAACCCAAACCTGGGATGCAACACCAGCAGTGGGGACCAAGACTGGGGCTTGTGGACTGGGAGGTATGGCTCAGGGAGTTTCAATATCATGAAGAGAGTGTCAAACTGGAAGCTGTGCCAGGGACATCACCAGGCAGCCCCAGCCCCAGACTCAGCACACTTGGATTCCAGCAGCCAGTGAGCGCACACGCAGGGGGAATGCTGGGCTGGATAGGGGCTGGGGAAGATGTCTTGGCGGTTTAAAGCCAGAGTGAGAGCTGGGACCATCAGGGCAGAACAATGTCCCTAGGGCTGGGGAAAGAGGGGCTTTGAGCTGTCAGTGTGGCAGGTGCCCAGAGAGGTTTTGGGGACGTTGCAGGTGTCACCAGCCCCCTGCTCCCTCCCAGCCAGACCTACTGAATGCCCTCTCTCCCCACCTCCTCCAGGCCATGGGTCCAACAACAGCTCTCATCGTGGGTCTGCTGGGTACCTTGCCCAGCCTGAAGCTGAAGCACCAGGCTGATGTGTCCACAGCCAAAGAATACAGGAGCATGAGCAATACATCCACCAGGAGATGACTCAGCTTCTGCAGGAGATTAAGGGGAGCAGTGGCACCATGGAAGCCCAGCTCTGTTCTGCAGTGCAGCAGCAGTGGCTTCTTTGGATCGGTGCAGCAGCCCTGGCTCTGGTTCTGCTTGCTATGGCCTGCCGGCTGGTCAAGAGAAGGGAGCCTCAGGAGCCTCCTCAGCTGCTTACACTGTTCTGGCCTCTCAGACGACACCTGTGAGGTTGGAATCAGGCTGATTGTGTGATGTTTGCCAGTCCTGAAGTCTCCAGTCAATGATTTATGATTCATTTGTGAATCCTCACAAGATTCAAACAAGTGTCTATATGGTGGCACTGATAATCTGCCAACAGCTCTTTGGTATAACAAAATCCCATCAGTTATTTTCTGTTTTCCAAGTGTCATCTCTTTTTTCAGCCAGTCCCACCTCCCTGTCTCTCCTGTCATAACAGATGTGTGAATCCGGAGATTTTGCCCTTTTCCAGGGAAATCACTGTATTAGAAACAACACTTGGCATGAAACCCAAGGGGTGGGTACTCGGGCACACAGACACATCAGCACTGCAGATATGAGCAATGCAGACCCAAGGCTCCAGCACCACCTCCTTCCTGGCTTTTGGAATGTGTTGCTCTGCAGGTACCGTGCTGCCTCTTCCAGCAGAGCCAGAATGGCTCCCCAGGGAGCAATACCAGACTTCTGGAGCTGCAGCTCCTGATTACAGCAACGCTTTCTGGTAGCAGGAGATGAACTGCAGGAACTGAGCAGCAAGGGTGGAGCCAATGCCTCACACCAGGGTCAAGATGTGACCATGATTTCCTCCTAACCACCTCAGAGTGGTGTCTGGAGGGAGCTGTCCCTAGTTCTCCTCCCAGCCCTAAAAACCACGCTGCTGAAACAAGGAGAATGCGATGGTTTGTTTTTCTCTTATGCCCTCTCTTCCCTCAGGAGGAGAACTCCTCAAGCCAATGAAAGGAAAGGGTTTGGGCTGCCCATGTGAATACAGAAGAGCAACCTAAAGGTTCTCATTAAGAAATCCTAATTAAGAAATCCTCACTAAGGAAGGCTGCTGCTATAGTGGGAAGGTGTCCTAAAGGACAACCTGACTAATGCAGGGTATAACAACTGTCTACAACAGCAAACAACAGCAAGCAGTCAATGAGCAAAGTCCCAGACTGCATGACTCCATCCTTTAACCCCTTAGGATCAAATCCCTGCTCCACTCCAGAATACACATCTCAATGGAGAATTTTTGAGGCAGGGAGAAGGTGCACTGTGGCACAGGGCTCTCTGTGACAGCAGCAGACCCAAAGAGCCTTTCTGAGAAGAACTGAGCCATTTATGAGCCCTGTTCCCCTGCTCAGATTTAGTGATGGGTCTCACCCAAGGTCTGCAGCTCCACACCCCTGATGGGTATGTGGGACCATGCCACAAGGGGATGTTGTGGCCCTTGAGAGGATGTTGTGGCCATGGAGGGGATGTTGTGACCATGGAGGGGATGCTGCACCTCACAAAGCGTGACACACGAAGGGATGCTCACAAACTCTCATTCTGATTTCAGCCTCGTAGGGGTCTTCTGGGAGAACAGAACAGCTGACTTGAAGCTGATGAGGAGGCTCCTGGAAATTCCCTTGCCTGGGCAGCCACAGCAAGCAGGACCAGAGCTGCTGCAGAGAACCAGCTCCGGGGCCTGCCTGTGCTTGGCAGCAAGTTGCCATGGCTACGAAGTGAGCTGCTTTGAGGGAGAAAAGATGAAATCTGGTCTGGCTGCCAGTCCACAGCCACCGTGGGAGCTGTGGCAGTGCCTTGTGCAGGGTGCACCAGTGCCGGAGAAGCTCCAACGCCTCCAACAGCTGCCGCCCATTCCAGGGCTTCCAGCTCCCAGATGCTGCATGCAAACTGGAATAAACAGGAAAGTGAAGTCATCCTGAGTTGTTACAGGAATCGAGGAAGGACTGAGCACTTTTTCCAACTTCACTGTGGTTGGAGGGTTCTTGTCCCCGCTCCCTGGCCAGCTGCTGGCATGGGAGGAGCTGTGTCTGTCCCCACCATCTCCATCTCCTGGGCACCACAGAGCTGACTCACAAGAAAGGTGTCCTTGGGCCACATCCAGAGCTTTGTCTCACTCCCCAGCATGGCTTGGCAGGCTCACCATTCCATCTCTCCAAAGTGCACCCCTGCCTAGAGAAGGCTTTTTTTAGCTCACTGCAGCCAGGAACTGAAAGCGCTGAGGTGTGAGCACAGAGCTGTATGTAGAAATCTCTTGGCCCTGGATTAGCTTTCAGCTGCTTGTTCTGCCTCCAGAAGGAAAGAAAGAGAAAAAACAAAGTGCAAAACAAAGAAAGGGAAAAAGAAGAAAGAAGAGGAAGAGAAAGGGAGAGGGAGAGGGAGAGGAAGAAAAAAGGAGAAGAAGGAGAAGAAAGAAGGAGAAGGAGAAGGAGAAGGAGAAGGAGAAGGAGAAGGAGAAGGAGAAGGAGAAGGAGAAGGAGAAGGAGAAGGAATGAAAAGGAAGATAAAAAGGGAAAGAAGAAGGAAGAGGCAATGGAAGAATTTAATGATAATGATTTTTTTTTTTTTTAATCAAGCAGAACCCATGCCTTCACCAGGTGGCACATATTTTAATTGTTTCAGGAGAAAATAAGGAATGAATCAACAGACTATGCCCCATGACTATAATCTGTCTTCTGCCAGCTTGGCTCTAGTTTGGAATTAGTAGTAAGTACATTAAAAAAAAATTAAATTTAAATAGGCTCTGTATTAGTTGCATTTCAGCTGTCCTCATATGTATAGTGGCAGAATACCTTGTGCATCAAATTTCAATTGCAATCAGTTCTGAGGTTAGAACTCTGATGCCTTTATTTGTAGCAGTGAACCATCACTGCTACAGTGCTGCCTTTTACCTGTTAAAACTGAAGTCTGAAAAAACAGGATGCATCTGACAGAGTCCACAGCAGATTGTTCTCTCTCTCAGCTGTAAGAGGACTGATATTTTCCCCATGCTCTCCACATGACCGAAGAACAGCCTGGACACTGATTTCACAGAATGATTTTCATTTTTCCACATTTCCCAGCCCTGCTGCATCCTGTCTCAGGCCCAACATGATGGCAATCCTTCACTTCCAGCTGCCAGATCCATCAGCCCAGCTCTTTGGATGTGGCAAGCTCTAGTAACTGTTCACGGAAGCAAATAAAACCACTGGCACCTCCCCAGTGGGCTTTACAACCAGATGAAGAATTGAAAAAAAAAAAAAAAAAAAACAACCTTAGAAGTCCTTATTTTCCCCTGTAGTTGTAGGAAGCCAAACACCAGGGTTAAGTTCTATTAAAAGGAGATTGCATCATTTTAAGATTCCTACTATGTGAGGGAAAACAAATTTAGGCAAGGCAAGATAATAACAAAAATTTTTGTATTTTCAATCTCAGAAAGGATTAGTTTCTTAGGCAAAGAAAGATCACCTATATTGAACAACATAAAGATAGAAGTTATGCTGCACATGCAAGTGAAGGGTCCCACCCACAGGGCAGGGAAATGTGCAACCCAATTTCCTGGCCAGCTCACTCTCAGGGAGCCTCTCACCACAAGAACTGGTACTGCCAGCATGGTTATTTCTGCCTTCATTCACTACTCAAGATTTCAATTTACATTAACAAATCGAGGACAGAAGCTTGAGGCTACTTTACTACTTGAGTTATTATTGGCTGTGTCTCCCCCCACATTTGCACAACCGGAATATAAAATGGCTTTACATGCAAATAACCGGTTTTTTTCCCCACTTTTTCCTACATGTCACACCATACACAGAGCCTCGCAGACAAGGCTCTCTACATGCTGCAGGAAAGGGGACAAGATTTCCAGCAACGTGATAGATTCACTTGTTTTTGTAGCAAGTTTTGCTGCTGCAGAGAAGAGGGAGCTGTAAGCTCTGGCAGTAGACAGGATGAGATGAGCCATGGGGAGGAAATGAGTCACAGCCCCAGAGGGGCAGAGGGAGTTCCCCAGAGAAGAGGCAGCAGAAATCAAAGCTTGCTGTCCTCCTGGGGCACCCTGAAGAAGAGGAGACACAGCTGGACAGGAGAAACAACCAGTATTATGCCACTGATGCTCGGAGCCATTTTGACCTGTGAAAGGGCTGTGTAGGTTTAAGAGTTTAAATTTCTCAGATTCTGTCTTTCTGCCACAACTTTCAGTATTTCTCAGTACGGCAGGGAGATGCTTGGAGACTCACAAATGTCATCAGAGTATCAGAAAAAAAGAGACAATGTGATTTAGCCAAAGTAATGATGCATAGTTGACAATGTTTTGATTGCAAGGAATGGTAGAAACTAGGGTACGCCACAGACCCTTTCTGGAAGACTTGGGGCTGAGGACACAAAAACCTGTGTACAGCAAATATTAACCAAGGTATGAGTTACCTTGAATGAACCTGCGCTGCCAGTAGGACAATTTGAGGCATCCAATAGTCATTTAAAACAAAAAAACAAACAAACAAAATAACAAAACAACAACAAAAAAAAACCACTAAACAAAAAAGGTGAAAAGCACTGTGGTGAAATTTATTAGGCAAGGTCTAGAAATGTCTAACACATATCTTCGGCTGTGAAAGACAAGGGTATAGAGTCTGGTACCTCCTGGATGTGTGGCGTAGCTGATTTGGGGTTTTTTTACAGAGCCCTGGTCCACACGGTGAGGAGATGGAGAGGAGGGGAGGCAATGCAGCTCCGCCGACAGGCAGGAGACTCCCCCAGCAGCACAAGCGCAGTAGTGCCCAACTTGTCCCAGACACGTCGTTTCTCGGCTCAGAAATTCAGATCCGAGCTAGAATGACTCTTAGGAACCTTCCCGCACAGGATTTCTGGCAAGACAAACAAGAAAAACAAAGAGTACAAGCACAGTCTTGTCAACAAGTCTGTGCAGTGGAGCCCGGCTCATCTGCAGAGTCAGGAAAAGGAAAGTTTCAGCTTTAACAACCCAGCTCCTCCAAGGTCCGGGCGCTGCTGCGGTGAGTCACGCCTTGTGCATCCCATAGAGAGCTGCTCTGTAAACACGGCAGGCAGCGAGGAGCAGCGGGGAACGGCAGGATTGCGGTCAGGGGGAGGAAAACCGCCCGGCAGCCAGGCACCCACTCCGCCCAGCCCTGGGAAGAGGGCGCCCGCCCCCAGAGATAAACTGTCGTCCGAGCAAAGCGCTGCTCCCCGCCCCGGACCGCTGCATCGCTTCACCAAGCCTTCCTACAGCGCCGTGGAATTCCACTTCGCACCTTGTGGGCTGCTCTTAATATTTCCCGTCCCCAGAGGCGTCCCGGTTCCCCAGGGATTCTCTCTTGGGAAGGCGAAGCCAATCCCCGGCTCTTGCTGCAAACCCGCGCGGTCCAGCAGCGGGGGCAGAGCGTGTGGAGGAAATGTCTGGCATGCTGGCATTGAACTCTTCAAAATCCGTTTTCTTCCCAAATCACCGGCCTGCTTGCAACCACTGGCAGCGGGTTTGGGGTTTAAAAGCATTGGTTATGTCCTGGGAACAGTACATGATGCTGGTGGATCTTTCCGGAGCCTTTTTTAAAAGGATAACGTTGCTATCATGATTTGTCAGTTTTTTTCCTACAGTGGGAAGGGATTTTCACAGGCGTAGATATGTTATTTTGTTCATGCAAAATACTGTTTCCACACTTTGCTGTTGCAAAAAATAAAGCTTTTTTGACTTGATCTAAAACTCATTGAGTGGCAGTGGAAAGCCAATACTTGCAGTGAGGTTTGAAGCTGATCCCTGGCAAGAACAAGTGACCACATTTCCTCCAGCTGTGGCATATTCTGAGGGGTGGAGGAGGATTTTGACTTCCTGCTTTCCCTAGTAGGTAGGCACTTCCACTCATCCTGTATTATTTGCAAAAATATTGATTTTCAGGGTCTAAACAGCAGGATGCATTCATTTTCTCACTTGAGGCTGTTATTTTTGCCACATTTAATAATTACACATTAATTATGTAGCTTATTACCCCACCCCAAAGCTGCTGTGATGCTGGCCTGGTGCCTCAGAAGAGCAGAGCAGGGCAGATCTGTCACGGAGCTCACTGGGGTGAGTCACAGCAGAGCTGAGAGGGAAGCAGCAGGCATGGGGTGAGGGTGTCATCCACCTTCCAGAATGGATCCTGGGGGTCCAGCCCCTCTCCCCCCTCCAGGGAGCTTCTCTGCTCCTCGTCCAGAAGCAGACTGGGAATTTGGACACGGGGCAGGGGTACTGTGCTGGTGCCAGGGCAGAGAACAGCATCACTGTGAGCAGGGGTGGCCAGGCTGGTTCTGGCTGGGCATGGTGTGTCTGTCCTGTGCAGTGCCATCACAAGCCACTCCACACAAACCAAATTCATTTCCTCAAGCAAAGGGCTTCCTATCTCTCCTCTCCTGCTCCGTGGTGACTTGAGTTGCTTCAGATTTTGCAACATTTGGGGCTGCTGTTCACAAAACCTAAGTTCCCCCAGAACTGCCGTGCGTTTGCCACCCGCCCACGTTTGTGGCTCACGTTTGGTGTGTCTGCAGATGGAGTTTTCTCACCCTCACAACACAGCACAGGGCACTGGACACCCACAGGCAGCTCTGGGGTGACCAGCACCCACAGGGAGCAGAGCATCACCTCAGCTCACAGGGCTGTCTAGCCCCATCAGCCTGCCTGGGAGAAGCAACATGTGGCTCTACGTAGAAGTGACAGATTTGTGGGTTTGTGATGTGCAAAACCCGCTCCCTCCCCGTCACAGCTTGTAATGATTTGCACGTCAGCCACAGGCAAATCGTGCTGGGTTGCTCTACCAAGCGGTTTCACCGCAAATCAAGTTCTCTGCACTCCTGTGCTCTCCTTGCTCCTGAACATGCACAGAAACGGGTTTTGCCGCAGTGCAGGGCTGCCCCACCGCACATCTCAGGGCAAACACAGACCCAGCCGATTAAAAGGGAAAGGAGGAACTGAGAACTGCTCCCAAGGGAAAGCAATCCCTGCTATGGCTCCATTAATGTCTTATGTCTGAGCTCAGAGGAGCATGAGCAGGAAGGGAAGCTGCTGCAAGCAGGGATGTCCTCGGGCAATGCATCGCAGAGCCTTTCACCCAGCCAAGCCGCACGGAGTGCTGTGGCTCTGGTGCTCGCTTATCCATGGTTCAGCTCAATGCCCGTTCAGTCTGCTGGCTTTTTTTAACTATGAAAAATGTCTGCTGCCTTCAGAACAGCACACAGCTGTAAAATATTTTCCATGCTACCCGTGTTTCCTTTCCAAGCAATCCCAGCTCCATGTTTTCCTACACTTCTGAAACAAGAAATAACTTACTGTGACGCAGTATTGCAATGTCCCATAAAATATTCCTGTCCTGGCCCGTCCTTAGTTTGGCTTCCTTTTTGTTGTTTTGACTGGAAGTTGTGCTTCTTAAGAGGCACCAAGGGTGGTATTAATCTAAGAAAAGACCTGTGAAACTTTATCTGGAGGCAACCATGGTGCCAACGATGGAAAAGAACTTGATCCATGCAACTGAGAAAAGATATGAAGAGGGAAGTAATGGCAGAGCAGGGGATATAACAGATTCAGGGGGGCAGGCTGTAAACACATACATTATTGTTAATATTAATACAGCTTTTAACATATTAAAGTCACTTTGAGATGAGGCACTAGTTAACCAAGTTAAACACAGGATGAACCAGACGCTAACAAGGCTGATAAATGCTCCACATCCACAAACACCCATCCAGCCAATCTGCAATTATTGAGCACACAGAGCCCAGCATTGTAATTTCCCTGACTCTCAACAGGAATTTCTTGTTTGCCAGAGTTTTTTTTTTTTTTTTTTTCATACCCTATCACAAGTGCAGAAGGAAACATTATGAAAGTACTCTTGTAATTACTGACATTTTGTTTCACAGGGAGCTGCTGAAAGAATACAAGAAGAATCACGGAATCACTAAATTATTTAAGTTGGAAAAGACCCTTGAGATCATCGAGACCAACTGTTAACCCAGCACTGCCAAGCCCAACACTAAACCATGTCCCCAAGTGCCACATTTACATGCCTTTCAAATCCCTCCAGGGAAGGTGACTCCACCCCTGCCCTAGGCAGCAACACTCTCCAAACAACATAGGATCAGGGAAGAATTTTCAAACCCTAGGAGGAAGCAAAGGAGATATTTCACCGTCCTGGCAGAAGAGCATTTTGTATTTTATAGCAACCAGCACTGTCCAGGTCTCTCCCAGAAGCACAGTCCTGAAAACCTCCAAGGAATAGCTGCAAAATCTATTTGGTTTTTTTGTATTACAGAGTCATGGCCACTCCGTGCTGCTTCTGTCACTGACAGCTACAGCTGATATCCAGCCAAAGGCTGCAGCTCTGGATAGCCCTTGCAAAAGCTGAGTAGAGGCAAGTGGAAGATGCTTTTTCCTCACATTCCTAGCCCTAGATGATCTCCAAGGTTTCTGTCAAAATTCTGCCTTATGCTAACATTTTAGTGTGTAACTTCATTGCAAATTTACTATACATATCAGTGCTGTTTTGAGTTATTCTTCTTCAGTGTTTAGTCATTAGTCTTTTATTCTACCTGTGAATCATGGGAACATTGGTTAGTGGTGTAGTGCATTATATCTTGTACAAAATAATTACGAGATATTTATGTATGTACGAATGCATATGCACACTGTATATAAAGTAGTAGATAATTCGCTTTAGTTTTGCTTTTGGATTAGTTGTAAACTGTATTTTAATCTGGCTTGGTTTTTTTCAACCTTGATTGCATGTGTATCTGTGCATGGGTTAGACAGTGACAAAAAGAAAAGACAAACCAAAACATAAGCAGGGATGTGATGACATCTAAAACCTTACCCTCATCACCCTGGCATCCAGCCTCATCCAGTGCACCTTTGTAAACCAAAGCAGACAATTTTTAACTTCTTTTACCAGGTGCAGTTCATAAAACCACAACTCTTTTACACAATCTTTCCTCTGGGGAGCCTCTTAATACCAAGAATCTCAGGATTAATTTCACCTGAAGAAGGGAACTGCTCTGAGGGGAGCATTGCTCACCTTGATGACTAAGGATAATCATTGTGGCATTGGAAGGAATGCTATCAGTCTCAAGCAAATTACTGTAAATGGAGACTATGTGAAAAAATGTCCAAAGAGTACATGGAATTTTTAATCTCTTGCTAGGATTTTATCATTTGGCACAGATCAAAGCATTTTCCAAAAACCTGCACATTGACAGTGTAAGCTGTACTTAAAAGCAATGTGCTTTATTTTGTGAGCATGGATTCCTATTGATTTTGAAAATCTAGTGTATAAGAGTTTAAAGTATATTTCTAAATACACAAGGCATTCTGTCCCACCTCTCAGAGAACTCACCAATCTGTGATTTCTACCTACGGAATTCTACCTACCACTCTAACTCAACTCTAGTTTAAGAATCCAAGACGAATGGTATTGTCATTTTCATATGTATAAATATTTACAAATCAGGCTCGTACAAATCAATGGGGCCTAGTCCCTACATTTTTCTGTATTTTCAAAATTCTGTTTACACCTGAGAGAACGTATCTCACAATGGGAAAGTTTTTTTCAGATAAAGCCAGCAGACAGACATGAGCTGCAGGCTGGGCACTCCTGCATAGCTGCAATGTTTCACATTCACTGGGGCAACGCCTCACTCATCATGCTGCTCTTCCTTTCGCACTTACTTCGGGGTCACAGCCTCATCTGGATCTGTATCCAGTCCAGAAAAATGCCTGTGGATTGCTAGAAGCTTAATTTATCCTGTGGTTTTAAAGTCAATTACCTTGAATTTCTGCTGACTCCCAGAACTGACAGCACCCTTTGTCTTCCCCAGTAGAAACTGGTGAGAGAGGAGAGGACCAAACACAGAAGAGTGGAACACAATCCAGGATAATTAAGGCTACAATTTAATTTTTTTTTCCCTCATGGCTGTATGTGATACATTGTACTAAACTTTGGGATTTGCTGCATTTCAATATAACAAAGGAGAAAATTTGCATAGATATAAACTTTCAAACACGTCATTCAAATCTGGCTCCAGAAATTATTCAAGATTAATTTTGAAATAGTTTTGGTTTTTAATTAAAGTTCGGCTTGGTATTTAGGGAATTACAAAATATCAAACCTCAAGGAAGACTCTAATTTTCTCTTGGTAGGTGTCAAAGTTTATATCTTCTGTCGCAGGGGAGGAAATCCCCACTTAGCAGTGGGATGGAGTCCAGCAGGAATTCTTCACACTGCACTAAACTAGCAGAGGACATAAAATTTATATGATAGCAGGTGTTTATAAGGTGCAAAATACACATACCCATAGATAAGGAAATAAACCTTTCTTTTCAATAGTTAGGATTGGCATTATTGCTTTCTAGAGCAAGAATGTAATCAAACAAGGCTTGTCAACAAATAGAATTTCCATGATTTAAATTTCCAATTTCCATTTACTGAACAATGCTGTGAACAAAAGCAGTAGAAGAAGAAATGAAATGTACTTCTCCATCTTTGTTTTTGTGGGTGTCACAAAACAGGGTGGGACTGAACTCATCAAATCAAAAAGAGAGAAAAAAAAAGTAAATCCTGATGGTTTTGGGTTTCAGAGGAAGACAAAAGAACAAAAACTTGCAATGAGGTTCTTTGTAAACCACAGGAAGAGGATGATAGAAATTTTTAAAAACTACTTTTAACTAGTTTTTATACTAAGACATCTTTTAAACTACCCTAGATAAAAATCCAGTTACACAAGGGATTTTGTACTTTATTTTGTAGATTTTGTGAATGACTCATAAGCTTGCATTCATATCATTATGCAAGTTATATTAATAAAATATGTATGGTTGGCAAAAATTTCATCCCATCCTGCCAGAATTTAGAGCACCTTTTTATTGGGAGGCATTTGACATCAACTGGTGCCCTTTGGAGATGAGGCATAGTGGGGACAATGAATCTGTGATTCTCCATTCCAATTTTAGACTCCTAATACCTTGAATTACATGGAAATGCATTCATGACTATTAAAAGCACAAAAACTCTTATTGAATACTTGTTCACATCACACATCATTGCAGTAAAAAACAACCTGTGTGCTCCTGATGTGGTCAACTGCTGTTTTTCCAGCCAATAAACATTGAAAAAACAATTGATGTTTGTGCTGTCCATCAATACTTGTATCTGATTCTGATCAGCCCTGTGCAGAACTCCATGGCTAATGCCATGTAAAATCTCAGCAAAACTCAGTGGATTTGTTCACTTGGAGATGTTCTGAAGGAATAAGTAGAAATTGTGACAGGAAACACTGTGTGATTTTGGCACCACACACTTGTATGCTGCTGCAAGCTGCAAGGAAAACTTATTTTTTCCTAGTTAAAGATAATAAGTGTCAGACTGACTTGGATAATTACAACTGCTCTACTCAAACATCCAAATCTTCATCCAAATGAGTAAACTGTTGGAGTGGTGTTTAGGCCTTCAGTGTTTAAAAAGCTGACTCAGGCATCCATCAGCTGACTTTCCTTCTGTCAGACAAACAAGAAGCTGCTTCTCCATCTCCACGTAAATATGTGCTGCCTACATCCTTTTCATATAAACTACATATAGCTAAGAATAAATTTGGGAAGAAATTGCCAATAAACAATGGTTTCTTGGAGCAATGGCAAGCTAGAGGAGCCTTCTAATCAAAAAAACAATGCCAAGCCCTTGGCCCTAAAGCAAGATTTCCTTGCAAGTCTGGATGGAGCCCAGCCAGTTTACAAAACACTGCAACAACTGCAGGAACTGGGGCAAGCATCTGGGCAGCTCCCCTCCTTCCTGCAGCAGCGTTCAGACCTCATTTATAAACTGAATGTACTAGCAGAGCTGGAATGGGTGATGTGCTTCTGGGTCAGCAGGACCCTGAATGTCCAGCATGATGCAGGCTGACATCACCAAGGGTTTCATGTGCTACTGCCCTGTTCCTGTGCAGCTCCACCACTCCAATTATTGTCAGCTTCAGCTGTTTGTCATCAGGCAGTGAGATGGGTGATGCTTCCTGAAGGCTCCCTGGAGCCAGCAGGGAGGGTCTGCTGCCTGTAGCCAGCTGGACGAATGCAGCACAATCTGTTAGACCTGTTAGAATGACCCCAGGTATACCTGCACACACCAGCCCCGTGTAGAAGTCGTGCATTTTAAACACAGCCCTCACCTCCACCTCCTCTGGAGCACCTTGGCAAAGTGTCACAGGCTGAAATCAGAAAGCAAAAGCAGAGGTGGCTTTAGGCAGATCCCTCTGAACTTTCCCCCTCTCTCTGTAATTTCCCAAGATTTTGAAGGGAGGCCTCACCCACTTGTCTCAGGTCTGACAGCCGAGGGTGTAGGCACTAATTGGGTTTACAGGCTTCCAGCCACGCGGATTAGTCCTACTGCCCCAAAGAAGCGGCCGACGAGAACTCCCTAAAGACTGGGACACTTTTCCTTCCTTCTGCTTATAGACGTGGCCTCCTGACATAAGGATGTGCTTAGGAGTTGCTGCTGCTGTTACCCCTTCAGAGTAGTGCACCTCATCCAACAGCTGTTCCACCCATCCAGCCTGAGCCTGGGGTTCCCTGGCACAGAACACCCCAAACACTGACTTCTTTTACTGCACACAACCTGGCGAGACAAACTCTTCAAACTGCCCATTCCTGCACACAATACCTGTATTTTCCATTTCCTAACCTGACCTGTAACAAATCCCCTGGATGTGACGGCTCACACCACACCAACCCATGGGATGCGCAGCCAACTTCCAAACCGACCGTGTTTGTTTATGTGGTGGGAATGAGTCCACGCCAAGGTGATGGCCAAGGCTGGAGCCAGCAGAGAAGCTGAGGTGGCATGGCTTCAGGGGAGCTGGCACAGAAGCCAGAGGCTGGTGGAGGAGCCAGGATGCAATGGCTGGGGAAGGAGGCTGTCATAGGAACAGGGTGCCCAATTTGGAGGCAAGCTGGCAGAGGAGCCGGTGAGAGGCCGGTGGAGGAGCCTGGTGTTGGAGGAGCCCCAAGCACCCTCCGCCCGGCTCCATCTCGGGGGAAGGACAAAATCCTCGCTGGGGGCTGCCATGGAGCCTGGAGCCACCTTGGGTCGGCTGTCGACACCCAAACGCTTTCCCAAAGGGAACGACTTTCGTGAGGAGAAGAAAGTCTGCGCGCTCCTCCCCGCAGGCCCCCAGAACAACGCTATTTTAAAGAAAAGCCACTCTCGCTCCAGCTGAGCGCCTTCCTGCCCGCACCCGCGGCCCCCCTGGCTCCCCCGTCCCGGCTCGGCCCCGGCAGGAAGGGGAGGGACCGACGGCCGTTCCAGCCGACCGTGGAGCTGCGAGTGACCGGGCAGCCGCCGCTCCTCTTGCCCGGGATCGGCATGTCGGCGCCCGCGACGGGCAGGCAGCCGCTGCCCGCGGCGGTAAGGCGGGCTCGGGGATGCGGGGAGGGGTGTGAGGAGGGCGGCGATGCCGCTCCGCGCTGCCCCTGGTGCCCCGCGGCCCCTCCGGGGGAGCGGCTCCGCGCCGGCACCGCCCTGGGCGCGTCCCGGGCCGGGCCGGGCCGGGCAGTGCCGGGCAGCGCGGGCAGGAGGAGCAGCGGCAGCGCCATGGCTTTCGCCCGCTGGTGGTACGCCATGGTGAGTGAGGGGGAAAGCCCCGGCAGAGCCGGGACCACCCCGGTGGGGAGCCGGCACCGCCCTGGGAGCCCCGCGGGAGCGGTCGGCGGGGGCGCGGGGTGGGGCGGGCGGGATGCTCCCGCCGCTCCCCGGCGTTCGGGATGGAGAAGGTAGTGAGAGAAGGGGGTTGTGGCGCGGCTAGAGGCGAGGCAGCTCATTTTAAAATAAAATGTCCCAGTGCTTCAAGTCAGGTGGAAACGCAGTGCGCTCCAGCTGTCCGTCCGCATCGCATCCCAGAAAGCGACGCAGGAAACGGGGTTTTGGTGCTGTTAGCAGTTTTCGTCGTCGCCCGAGTAAGGCAGGCTCGCGGGGTGATGAAACCGCACCAGAACGCGTAAGACAGGATTTTATGTGGGAATGTTCATGTTTTGGGAAAAACTGCGCTGCGCCTTTTCCCAGGAGCGTGTTCTTCACGGCAGGCGGGTGGTGGCGGTGCTGCCGGGAAGAGCCGTCGTTTGCCAGATCCTCCCTGAGCAAACCACAGCTCTCTGACGGCTCCGTGTGGTTTGGATGGACTTGGGTCGCTGCTCATTACTTTGATGAACCCGCGACTGCTTTAAACGGCTTTAAAAAGCCTTTAAGAAACCTTTATGCACTTTTATTACACGTAGGAGGAAGCGGTTGGCCTCTGTGTGGAATGGTGAAAGGAAAAAGGTTTGCATTCTGTTAAAGTTTTACTGAAAGCATATGTTGTGAAATGTTGGTTTCAGAGAAAATATCACTTTAATGCATTTCCAAAATACATGATCCTGTAGGTGAAACCTCTTGAAGTTATAACTGTAATTTTAAGTTGCTTCATGTAGCTTGGATCAGTGTTTTCAGGTGTCAGTCATTGTGTTAAGTCAAATCAGTGTGGTGGAGGTGACAGAAAATCACAAAGGGGAAAGTTTGAGAAATACTGCTCTAAGCTGTGGAATGGATGTAAAAGGCCTCGTTAGCTCTGTGTCATTGCATCCAAGGGAAGAAAAGATATCAAGATATGGCTGTGTGTGGTGAGTTAAGAAAACTGCTCCCACAGCCACTCTTTTGGAAACCCCTGGTTGTGGTTGTTGGCACTTGTGGGCCTCCATGTGGGACTGGAGTCCTCTCCCATGCATAGGGAGGTAGGAGAGGTGGATGAGAGGGACAGACACAGAGGCGATTAACGTTTTTACTGGGTGGTGTATTTAAAGCTGGGATTGGATGCAGTAAGAATCTAGGTTTCACCTTTCGATTCCTTACCTGGCTTGATTGTAGCTCCCCTTGCAACGCTTTGCATCTGACAATTTTCCAAGCAGTGTAAAAGATCTCTGTCTTCCTCCCAGTTGCAGCTGAGAGCAAAAGTCAAATTCCTATCTCCTTAAATAGCTGTAATGCTGAGTTGATTGACTTTAGCTGAGAATCTTGCAAGACTTCACTTCTTGCCCAGTTACTGCAAGTCCTCCGAGATGCTGTGCAGTGGCCTTAAACCAAAGGCTTGTTAATGCCTTCTAAATCTCCTGAGGTTTAGAAGGAATTTCTTGCAAGCAAAGCCTTTAGTGAGGGTTGGATTTTTGTGCACATAAGTGTCTGTTCAGTTGTTAGTAATTTTCTCTGTGCTTTTTCACCAGTTACTTTCTAGTTTATGAGTGCTGTTTGAGTCAGAAGTTTAAAGGTGTGTCTTAATAGTGTGCTGACATTTTCATGCACTTTAGAACTGGATGAAGATCTCAGGGTAAACTTTCTTGCTCATGACACGTATTTTCGTGAACATGTAATTATGGTTGTGTGGGTTTTTTTTCTTTTTTTTAGTTAGTAAGGTTGGAAAATATTTTAAGCCAGCTTAAAAGCTACAGGGAATTGTTATCTCATGAATTAAACTAAAATTGTCACTTCAGCTGTATGCCCACTGTTGATGTGAGAGAGCTGGAGCAGCTCTGACCCACTGCTTTGGTTATGAATCTGTATCTCTGGCACTGGAATTTGAGCAGGAAAAGGAAAGAGTGCCCAAAGAAAAAGTCAGCTTTTCGTCATGAGTTGTTAATATGAATGAGCAGTGGATGTACACTGTCCCACAAAACCTGAGCTTAGCCTTCTGACTAAGCAGATTGATTTACTGCCTATTTTTTTGGTTGGTGTTGTTCTTGGTTTTTGTTGTTGTTGTTTGTTTTTCTGACTTTTTTTTTTGTTTGGTTGGGTTTTTTTTGTTGTTGTTATTTGGTTTGGAATTTTTTTGGTGTTTTTGTGTTTTTGTTTGGTTTGGGGTTTTTTGGATTTTTTTGTTTGTTTGGGTTTTTTGGGGTTTTTTGTTTTATTTCTTTTTGTATATTTCATATTTTTTTTTATTGGAGGGTTCAAAGTTTGAAAATTCAGATAAGAAAAGAGTTGTTGAAGGGCATTATTGAAATGGGCTCCCTCATCATACCTTATGCATCAACTGTTCAGGGAACCAGCATGGTTTCCCCAGGTATACTGTGAAGCTGTGCTTTCCCAGGTTACCTCCTCAGGACAGCAGACTTTCCTGCAAGGCAGTACTTTCACAGGCTGTTTTATTATCTGAAGCCAGGGAGTGAGTATCAGGGCTCTGTGTGTACCCAGTGCATGACTCAACTTACTGGGAAAAAAAAAATCAAAACAAAACTGCTCTGGTCTGACCATATGTGCTTTGTTCCCTGAACTGGAATAAACATATTTGTCCTCTGAGTCAAAGTCTCTTTATTATAGATGCCGTTTGACATTACCTTCTGGAGGGAAGATGCCATGCTTTTAGTGTCTCTCTGACTTGAGTTTAGGGATAGCAAAGCTGTGGTCCTCGTCCTGGTCTATTCTGCATCCTCTCTGGGCACTGAAGCTGCCCTGGGATCCCTCAGGGAGTTGCTCTGCCTGAGGTTGAGGGAATCCGGCCAATCCCCTTCCATATGTCCCTCCTAGTTCTGGGTCTGGATGCTCTTTTGGTGCCATCGTCCTGTCTGCTGTGGGTTTCTTTGGTATGAAGATGAGGAGGTGGACTTAGGGAGGAAGGGTAACACAGATTCAGCCCTGATAAAGGCCTGGTGTGCTCAGTAAGAAGTAAGTATTTAGTTCCTACATTCCCTGACTTGGTTTAGTAAAAGAAAAAAAAAAAAACAAACAAACAAGTACAGACCCTACACTTCAGTTGGTGTTGCTGCTTTTAAAGCTATGTCTGAATTTGAAGAAGAAAACAAATGGAAGCAAGAGAAGACTTTAATAGCTGGATTCAGGATAATACTTGATTTTTGGAGCATTTTGATGCTGAGGGTATTCATGCAAGAATAGAGCCTGATCAACAGTGTTCTCCTTTAACTCCTGAGCCTTATGGCAGTGCTGGCTCTGAAATTCCTGTTCAGTCAGCAATAGGAGACTCACTGGCACTGCTCTTACTGATAACGTGTGCGATGTGCTTTTATTGTAGCCGTAAAAAGCACAGATAGCTGGGTAAATTGTGTCTCTACTGGAAGTGCTATTATGGAGCAGTGAATCAATTAATCTCTTACCTGAATAGACAACCAAAGAGGTGTTATTTTTCATCTAAAGAGGCACATTTGGAATATGACTATAGCATTTCCAAATTTAAAACTCATTGAGTGTCTTAGTCATAACCAAATTCATTTTAAAAACTTGAATTGTTAGAGGTTGTCCAAAACAATTATTGAAATTTTTGTTGTTATAGTACTTTTTCCTGTCTGCATTTTCTCCTGCTGTTGTGCTGGAACTGATTTCTGTTGAAGATAGTGCAGTGATACATGTATCATTACTTTCTGCCTATAGCCATGTAAAGAAAAATCTGCAGGAACTAATTACTTGGTGGATTAGCAAGCTCTGCCTCCTGCTGCTCAGTCCCGAAAACAGAAGGCAATAAATGGGTCTTGAATCATCTCCTGTCTTTACTTAACGAAACAAACCAGACGTGAATTCTTCCTTCCAGATGTCTCAGTTGCTGTGGGAAGTTACACTAGCTGAGATACTAGAGAGTAGCTGTATTATGTTGCCTTTTATATTAACTTCTTGCTTTTTGCTCTTACTATTTTTGAAAAGAGATTTTTTTAGGGACCATGTTCACCACTTTTCAGAGAGGCAGTCAGTTACAACATGCTGAATACCAGTGTGTGTGCTGAGCAAAATGTGCCTTTCTTTACATTGCTGCACATTAGAAACTACTGGGATTCTACATCAAGTTAAGTGAAAGGAAGAGGAGATAAAAGATGCAGGAGGTTCAGGGATCCTGGAAGAACAGTGTTGTAGATGTACTTACCACAAACAGTATTTCCTAATGTGCACCTGTGCCTGAACTGTTGGAGCATTTTAATTTTTTTTTTCTCTATCAGCACCAGAATTACAGCAATCATGGTAACAGCTTTCTTTCAGGTGAGAAGGGCTGGGCATAACAGACATTTCAGTGTGTCTGAGGGGAGTTCAGATATTGGAGTGGGTTGCACACATCATGTTAGTGTCTCTGAGAGCTGTTCAGTTGCTGCTGAAGCCTTTGTTTCTGACATTTCCAAAACAAGCACTGGAGAGTGCTTTGCTGGTGTGGGATGAGTGATAAGCTGAATATTTTCCAGAACTTTTCACGAGAACAGTCATGTAACTGCCCTAAGAGTCATGACCTTATGACTGATTTCTCTTGAAGTTATCCAGCAGGCCATTTATAAATCCTGTCCATTAGTGAGAAGAAAAACTGTCATATTGCTGGTAGCTGAAGGGAATCATCCTTGTACTAGGAAATTTGAGAATTTCTTTGTGTGCAAGGTAAGACTTAAGGTCTAAATAACTACACATCTATTTTCTCTGTTCACAGCATGGTGACAAGAAGGCAAATGAAGCTTCTTCCAAGGCAGCAGAGAAAAATGCAGAAGTAGAAAAGGTAAATCCAAGTGTTTGAAAATATTAAGAAGAAAAGTTGGCAATGAATTTCCTCCTATGCTCACTTTTGCCTTTTGATAGCAAAGTGGTAGTTTTTGGACAATAAACTGTTGACTCCAGACAGTCATAATTCATCCCGGGAACATTTAGTTTTGTCTTGTGCTGCTGAGCAGCCTACTGGAAATTATTTTTTTGCTCTGTTTGTACTTTCCCCTAACACTTCACATTGGTATCTGTGGAAGTTACCTCAGTGGAGTGTCTGCTGTGCAGTGCTGGTACAGTGTGGGGCACAACTGGTGGCCCTGGTTTTTGAGTTGCCCAGAAGTACAGGTGAAGGGAGTGCACTCTGATGCTTTCCACCTGGTGGTTCATCCACAGCAGAAGCTGTGTGGGAAATAACTTTGCCTAAGCCTGTTTGACTGCACTGCAAATCAGGGTCAGTGAATGCTTTTGTTACAATCCTCTGAAGTAGATGATTCAAGCAATTGCTTTTCTTTCCTGTCCAGAAAGACAAGGAAAACTTCTCTAGCCTTAGAATATGTTCCACCTTTACTCTCCAGACTGCTTGTTTTTTTCATGAATATCACTGTGCATTTATACATTCTTGGTTTAATGCCATATTCTTTGACTGCACATTGTTCTTCTTATTAGAGAAGTGTTGACATTTTTTGTAGCGAGGGTGGGAGTTGAGACCTGTAGTTAGAGTTCTGGGGCTAATGTTTCTGACCTCTTATTGAGAAGATCCAGCAAAACAAAGACTCTCACTAAAATTTATTGTCTGGATACTTCTGCTTTTTGAGTCCTTAGAATACTGCATGTATGTTTACTCTTGTGGATTTCTTCATATGTTTTATTTGCTCCATCCACTCTGCAGTGCTTAAAAGTGGAAATAGATCAAAAACCTCTAACCTCTTCCAGAGACCTGTTGAGGGGCATTGATCCCACTGTGACTCATACCTACCTCCAAAACACTCTGATTTGTTAAGCAGTTGAGGAAGCAACTCAAAATCTTTCAACAACTTTCCCAAGAGTCTACAAAATTACATTTTTGTTTAAAATTCAGAGATAATTCCTATAGTCTTTGTTTTTTGAGGAAGAAATTTCTAATATATCTGCAGAGAGCTTTGGGCAACGTTGTCTAGAATATTGCATTTGTTCACCTGCCTGCTAGAAAAAGTTTGGCATTAGAAAAATTACAAGAAAATAATGAGGTCTTTGAACAGTTTGTATCCATACTGAAAGGAAAACAGTAAGATCAGTATGGTTGTTGTTTAACCAGAAATAACACCAAACAACTCTTGTCCCTTAGATTCTTTGGGTATATAGTCCTGAGGGAGTGAGAGAAGGAGGGCAGAGTTTTGAAAACCAAACTTAAGAAGGGCCTGATGCTGGTTTGAGTGGGAGATGCCAGTTAGTCACAGCATCAAGATTAACTCCCCATGAATAGTGTTAGGGTGTAGAAGAGGCTTCTTAACCCTTTCTTCTTGGAGACTTAAAAGCAGACTGAAGAAAACACAGCAGATTTGCTGTAGATAGAAACCTGTTCAGTAAGAAGGGATGGAGCTGTGATACCATGGTGGACAGGGTCGTGTTGTCCTTGGAAAGATTGTTCTCCATCACTTCTGTGCCTCAAGATACCAGCCAAGGAAAGACACTGTCATATTTGTTTGCATAATTTCAGCAGTGCTGCTCAAGCTGTGAGTCTAGACAGGATGGGGGATCTGCTTGCACATGCAGGATCAGCTCTGGGTTGAGATTGACACAATCTGTCAGTCCTGTGATGAGCAGCTGAGTGTGTATCTGTGCATGGAGCCTTGTGGAAACAGGCAAAACCTGTGCTGGAAGTTTCCAGATGTGTTAGAATATGTAATTTGAAAAAAAAAAAAATATATATATATATAAGAAGTTCTTCATCAGTGTAGACATCAATAAAAATGTATGTCCTTTTAGGCATTGCTCCATGGCTCAAATCATAGGGATCTGTCTTAAAATCTTGATGTCTTGGTTGTTAGAACCTTACATTTACTGAGTTCACCTTCTAGGGACAATCAGACACTTGCTGAAAATCTTGAAAAAAAACCCACCTGAGAATCTCATTTCAGCTTTACTGAAATGTTTTCATTCCTTGTGGGTGTGTGTATGAGGGAAAGTGAGAAATAGAAAAATAGAAACTTCCACTGACACTGCAGGATTTGATCTGCAGCCTTAGAAGAAACATAGATTGATGTAAAAATAAAGTACACAGACATTAAGCAGGAAAACTATAAAATTATTTTTCTATAGTTGTAAGTAAGAGTATGCCTTAAGTAAGTAAGAAACTGTATTGATAAGATGGTGAAGGGTGTATAGTGTAGAAATGTAACTGTATAGAGTAAGCTTAGAGTTTAGAAGTTATAATAGAAAGATACGTGTGTAGGTGTGATAGTAGCCCATTGGATAAAAGTATACTCATTGCAGCAGAAGTAAAAGTGATGTTAAAAATGCAAAATAAACTTTGTAGCAACTGCCCATAGGGTTAGAAAGTTATAAATTGTCTTGTAACAAAGTACTTATG
The DNA here is from genome assembly GCF_031753505.1 of Anomalospiza imberbis. Taxonomy (NCBI): domain Eukaryota; kingdom Metazoa; phylum Chordata; class Aves; order Passeriformes; family Viduidae; genus Anomalospiza; species Anomalospiza imberbis. The sequence goes on from NC_089721.1 coordinate 69,103,444, forward strand.
ACTACTTTGAGCTATGGCCTACTGCTTGCTCTTCAAAATGTCACAGCCTTTGAGAATGATGTTTATCTGAGCAATAAATAGTTTTTAGCCCGACTGTAATCCCATCCCTTCCAATTAAAGCACTGATAATAATAGGGGGGTGTTAACAGAAAAGAAAAGGTGGTTGTTGGAATTGCTGGTTGCTCATGCACATGAAGCTGTGGCATGTTGTTGCAGCTGGGATGCAGCTACCACCCAGCAGAAGTGAGTGGTGTGCTGCAGGTTTCCCAGGTCTGTCCCTCTGTTCTCTCACTGTGATGCGACACTGTGGGCCTGAGCCAACGTGTTTGCAGCATGCCATTGCAAAGGGTGTGGAATAGTAAATTTCCTTTCTTTCCATTGCTTTCTGGTGTTCCAAGGCTTTTAGCAATTTGTCAGTATGTGAGGGACAGCTTGGTTTTATTTTAGTCCCCATCTGGGCATTGTCTTCAGCTTAAGTATGTGTGTGCCTTTCTACCAATTTCAGATCACTTCCACTTTTGAGGCCATTGGGGCAGGAGTGCTCTAGAAGCTCTTGGATGCTAAAATATATATGGCATGGCAGATGGCACAAAATCACTGAAGAAAAACCCAGGGTGATTTATGAAATACACTGAACTTAAGAAATCCATGGCCCACAGACTGAGTCTGGAAGAGTATTTAGAAGAAATATCAACATAGACCTGAACTATGTCTGCATAACTGGTTTTGTTTTCTTTCCTATCTGCTGCTGACCACTGCTAGAGACAGGGGAATGATAAAAGTGAAGCTTATCCAAACCCAGGAAGGCAGGTCTTGCACTGTGATGAGGCACGTGGTCCTGCTGTCCTAATCTTGCACGCCACGTCCAGTAGGTGCTGCCTGTCAGAGGGCTGCCCTTGGGGCACAGTGTGTTCTGCTACACAGCCACATGAAATTCACAAGAATAATGCAGAACAAGTGCTCACATTGTGTGTGGCTGTGCTCTGAACCCCCCCCTGCTCTGAGTAGATCCATGTTAATAAGGTGGAGAAAGGTCTGTTCTCTTTTTACTGTCTCAGAGGGAAATACCAAGGAGACATTCTGTATCTGTGTAAAAGCCCAGCCTGTGCATGGCTGCTGTCTGGATGTGAAAATGTGATATTAAAAAGGAAGACAGAGTCATATATTGTAGGAATTGCAAGCCCCAGCTCAGAGTGAGGCCATATTTCACCAGGTATGGTATGAAACAGGACCCTCTCTAATGTGTCCTGGCATTTTGAGTTGTTCTTTACAGGAATGTAGGTAGAATCTGCTTTTTCAGCTCATTGTACTTATCAGGAAATATATTCTTTACTTTGAAAGAATGACAGTGATGATTGGTGCTAAGGCATCTCTATCCTTTTAGAATTGATTCTTTGCTCTGAAATCAGTGTGACTATGATACTTTTTAATCCCGAGGCTTGTCACTTCGGATTCCTTATCCAGAAAAAGCATTAAGGCTGAGTAAAGGCATTATGACTGGTGAAAATCTCGTTGGGTTGCCCACTGCTGGTCTGAGTTGTGGAAGTGCATGGGTAGTTTTTACCTAGGGTGTTTGTGAGGTTTCTTTTTACTTTGCTACCAAAATATTAATTTATATTTGCATTGTTTGTTTGTTTTCATTCTCCTTTGTGCCTCACAGCACCTTGGCACTGGTGGAGGGGATTGTGGCCTTAATTCATCTTCAGTAGAGGAGTGGGAAGGTTCTGAGAAGCACAGCAGCAGCTTCTTTAGCTGTCTCCCTTTTCTGTTTTGGTGCTTCTTTTGGCTAAAATGCCAAGGATAGTTGAAAAATAACAATATTTCAGTTAAATTCTGGCACTTGCTGAGAGCTGTTGCCATGTAAGTCTCTGCCTTCAGAAGGAATACAGGGTGGTTGTTGTTTGATCTGTTCTTGGATGAAAGATTGATGGGGGATGCTGAAATGCTGCTGATGGTTGTCAAAAATATTTGCAGAACAGAGACTGCACACCCTTGCCTCTTGTGTTTTTTTTTTTTTCTCAAGACAAGTGTGCTGAAAGCATTCTTACTGCAATCTTACAATGAACACTTGAATGTTGTAGTCCAAAGTGAACACAAAGTCCACATTTCTGGACACCAGTCTTAACACGTCTTCCTTTGCAAATCCATTTAGCAGAAGAATGTATATTTCATCTTCCCCTTATTAAACCTGCAGAATTAATATTCCACTCTGAAACAGTGTTCTGTCTTTTTGAAGGCACTGCTAACAATGAAGAGTAGATTATAAGTACCTGTGTTCCACAGCTTTTATTCCTTCACATACAATACTTTACAGGCCCATAATTCTTTTAATTCATTTCATAAAGAAGCTGTGCATTGATAATTCATTGTCTCTGTTAATATCAGGTTGGAAAGCAAGGTGTGAGTACAGCTTCAAGGTAATTCTTCAGTTGTTTGTGTCTGAGAATGTCACAGAAGAAAAATACTCTTCCAGTTCTTGGAGGGAGACAAGATGAGGATAGCTCTGATGTATTTGTCAGTGAAGACATCTGAGCTGGTTTGCATGGAGGGAACATCTTGGGAAACACCTTAACATCCTTATCTTAATAAGGGTGAAAGAAGAATAAACCTGAATTGAATGATAAACATTGAATGATGTGGCCAGTGCTTCCGCTTTTACAAATATATTAAGGGATGCATAGATACCAAAGAAGTTGCTGTTGAAAGATGACTCTGGGAACTAAAATATGTATTACTCCATGTTCTGTAATCAGTATTCACTGAGTCATACTTATTTGATATGGTGGCTTCAACTTCCACATGGCTTATCTCCTGGTAATCTTTCTCTGTTGCAGAGGAGAATTTATTTGTTAATTTTCTTCTCTATCTTTTATTGCTGTTTGGTTTACCACCAAATAATTATTGGCACTAACACTTTTTTCTTTATTCTGTTTGGTTGGTTAACACAAGTTCATACTCTGAACAAGGATTATTTCACTCTGTTAGGTGGTTCTGGTTTTGGAGGGGAGGGTTTTCTTTATTGGTTGTTTGTGTCACTTTTTAGGGGGACTTTTTTTTTGTTTTTTGGGGGTTGGAGTTGGGATTTTTTTTATTTGTGGTTTTTGGTCTGGTTTTTGGTTTGAGTTTTTTAGGTTTGGGGTTTTTTTGGTTTTTATTTTGGGGTTTTTTGGTGGTTTTGGTTTGGTGGCTTTTTGTTTGTTTTGTTTTTTTTGATTTTTCTTTAATTGTTAGTTTGGTTTGGTTTGGTTTGGTTTGGTTTTTTGAGGCTTTTTTGGTAGCTCAGACTTGCTGGGAGGTGGGGAAAGCTATCCTTGTGCCTGAAATTTTTGAGTATGTTGGTAAGTGTCATAAAGATTCCCTTCTCTAAAACAGTACTCTATGGATTTGTGGAATTCTGTGATTCTATGATATTTACAGAGCATCACAGTTCTGTTAGACATAGTCTTTGGTACCAAAGGTAAATCTTGAACACCATAAACCCTGAGCCAAAGGCTGAGGATGAGATGGCAGTCAAGATCTGTGGTGCTGAAGGTGTGAGGTGTGCCCACAATTCTGATTGCTTTTCAGTTTTGCTCCTTTTTTTTTTTTTTAATATGATTATTTTATGGTGACTTCTTTTTTTTTTTGTTTTAATTTTTCTCTTTGAAAAGGGGAGGCTAGCACTTCAGACTCTGAGCTACTTGGACAACTTAATTAAAAGTTGAAAGATTTGTGGGAAATGCTCATTACAGGGTCTTCAGTGCACTATGTCAGAGACAAAGCCCGAGGTGTTCTGCATCTCGGTACTGTCTTTACAAAATTGTAAATGCATCACACCTCCATCACCTGCCTCCAGGATCATTACCACCTCAGCTGGAACACTGTTTCCTTCCTTAGGGAGTTAAAAATGTTCATTGTAACCAGAGTTGCAGAGTATGTGCAAGGAGACTGTCTGCTCCCTTAGGAATGTGTGGTCAGAGGAGAAAATACCAAGACAAACCCGACTGACACATGATGGAGGGGGGCTGTGGTGAGGCTCCTGTGTGTCTCTGGCGTGTGTTTGGGGTGTCTCTAGGCTTTGCTGCTGCTTTTTCCTTTAACCACATCCCTCAGCCTGGGCAGAGACCCCAGGTTCTGGGCAGGTCTGTAATGGGCAGCAGCAGTGGACTTCAGTGGCTGTGCAGGAAAGTCCTGGGCTGGAACACTCTTAACATCCTTTTAGCAGGCAAAAAAACAGTGTTAGCCTTGGGGTTTGGCATCCTGTGGCCTGTTACTGGGATGTCATTTTTTTCCCAGTGTGATCCTGGATGTAAGATGCTTCTTAGTTTCAGTTGGTACCAGATTTGGGCTGTATATTTGGGCCTCTGCCTCATCTCTGGAGGTGACTGCTGAATGTGCATCTTTGCTCTAGCTTTTTGTTTTTCAAACAAAACCAGAAAGAAGAGGTAGAATTACCTGAATGGCAGAGGTCTCTGTATCTCCCACATTGTTACAATTCTGGTGTCCCGTCCATTGAAAACTGGAGCTTTTGAGTTTGCTGGTTGAATCTCTGGTCCTTCTGCAGCCTGCTCTGCTTGTTGAAATGTGAAATCTTTTATTGCATTGTGAATCTTGCACTTCTTAAAAAAAGCATGATTTTGCCCTTAACTTTGTATCTTTACTTCCTTGCCCTAGGATGTTACCTTCTGGTTGCCCACTCACATCCTGTCTAAACAGCAATAGCTTGCCCCTCTTATTTTCGTGGTACTTTTTATATAGATACTGTTGCTTTAACTGCTAGCTTAAAATGGAGTCACTGTGCCACAGGAAATAGAGCAGATTTATGTATCCTCCATAAAACACTGCAGGAGAACTCGGGCTGTTCTGGGTGTGCACATTTCTGGGCCCTGAAATGTGCCTGTGTGAATTAAAGTTACGTAGGAAAGTTCATTTCTTGATTACTTGCCTTGCAAAAATGTTTTAGGGGACATTTTTAAGTGTGGTTTTTCTTTTTTTAATACTTTGGATTCAGTTGGGTTTTTTTTGTTTGCTTGCTTCACTGTTTTATTTGGCTTTTCTTTTCCTTCATTGACATTTCTGACCTTTATTATGTCTTTTTATTTTCTAGAAGAAACAAGCAAGTGCTAATGTCAGCCAGCTGCTCAAAACAGAGACAAGTGGAGCAGCTGCTTCTGCTCAGGTAATGTGAACTTAAGAAAATGATTTTTTTTTACATGTGGAGAGGATGTGGTGTGACTCCATACCCTGCATTGGGATCGAAAATTATTTGTTTGCCAACATTCAACACCACAGGGGTGCTCTTCATGACTTGCTACAAATTCTAACCCATTGAAAGGAAAGGGGAGCACAAGTCAGCAGAACCCCAGTGTTGACATCGTGAGGAAATAAATGGGAACATTCTCCCTTTTCACATGTTCTTTGTTAGTCTCCTAGTTATTCTAAAGAATCCTGGCCCTGTTGATGTCAGTGGGCACCTTCATTTGACTTTTGGGGGGCTGTTTCTTTTTTCACCCTGAGGTGTTGGTATTTTTTGGGTTTTGTTTACTTGGTGGAACTTGGTGAATTTGAAGAACTGACAGCTTCTTTTTTCTTTCATTGCCCCCAGAGCAGTTCAGCTGATAATTCAAGAAGCATTTTAAAGCTGAATTGCAAAGGAGTGCAGGTGATATTCTCTCAGGGAAGCAGGGTGCTCAGGTCTTGCAGGGCATTGAAAGAGGGTGCTGAAAATGCTCTTGCTGATGCTGCACCTGGTAGCCATTGTTAGGTGCGTAATTGTCACAGATGAGTAAAATGCAGATCACTTAGAAGAGAGGCAGCAGTATGCTTTACTGAAGTAAAGAAATATTTTTGATGGACTTCAGTGAAGTTTGACGGTAAAGTTTAGTCTAGGGAGAACTCAGTCTGGGCCCATTTTGATGGCAGTATCAAGAGTGAGGCAGCTGGGTGCTGGTCAGCAGTGGAGACAAGATCAGTGTCTTTGTTTAGTTCGGGTACCTGTACTTGTCCTGTCCTGTCCTGTACTTGAAATTCTGGGTTTCAGATGCACCTTTTGACATATTTCTCAACCCACCTTGACTCCCATGTGTGAGCCTGGGGCTTTCCAGCTCCTCAGCTCACACCCAAGATGTGGAGCTGGCTGAGAGGGGTCCACAGATCCACCACAGTGTTCCATGTCTGCAGGGAGCCTATTATTGGAAGGATCCGAACAGCAGGAAGTGTTTCTGCTTTTGAATGGGATTTTTTACTTTCTTAATCGGTGCTTTTGTAAAATAATACACTTAAGATATCTGCATGCTTCCTAAGTAATTTGTTTTTGCTTTTTACTCAGTGAGGGAGGACACAAAGATATAAATCTTGCTGTCCCTTCCTTTCAATGTTTCTATGTATTACTAAAGACAGCTGTTATGGCTTGATACTGATGTAATGTTAGTGTTCTTATGAAAATGTACTTTCTTACATAATTGTTGTGAGATGTGATTAGGAATAGAGCAGAGTAGGCTTAAGCTTAATAATAAAATAAAAAAAAAAAACTTTATTAAACTATTACTACTATAAAAAACACAGACAGTAAATTTAGGATGAAGACTCTTCAAAACACTTTTTCTCTTCTTACTTAATTTCTAAACAAAACTACAGTGAGACACTACTCAGGATTCTTGATTAAGTTGCTATTTTAGATAATTAATACTTGGTTTCTTAAAGGAGAGAGGAGAGAGACGTCTCTTTTTCTTTTGTACTACAGACTCTCTTAGGAAATATTGTTGTTACTCTTGTGCTTTTATGTTACACATGGTAACTGCTTGGAGAAAATTTGCTAGTGTGACACTTTTTTTTATGTTACAGTGTTTTTACTACTGTGTATGGATAGACTGTTTATAGGGCTCCTTTAAGGATGTTTTGTTACGGACTAAAAGAGACAGTAGTTTAGTATTTTATTTTGGGACTACAGTCTCTTCTATTCTTTTAAGGGGGCTGAGGGTTTAAGAATAGAGATTATCTTCTTCTTGAAGACAGAGGGCGCCACTGTTCAGTTCTAGTCTTTCAGCTTTCTCAGCTCACCTCGACTAAGCTATATAGCTTCCCCTCTCCTACCTAGCCTGTAGCTGAGCGAGAAAAGTCTGCACAGCACTCTAACCAGAACTAAAGAGAAAACTCTCCTGAGAGTTCTTGCTTTTAACCCTCTGTGTTCTCAAAAGTGTATCCATACTTTCAGTAGTTACTCTAAGTACTAATATCTAAACCTAACCACTTATTGGTTTGACCCAACTTCTTGAAAAAATTCACTTCTATGCCAAACCACAACAACAGCCCACCATTTTTAATTTTTTTTTTCTTTTCTTATTTTTCCTTGCACTTTGCCAAGGTTTACTCCTCCTACTCAACCTGGATGTCCCCAGCTGCATAGTCCCAGGGATGCTTATATCTAATTTGCTGGCTAACACAGCTCTGAGTCTTTTTTTTTTTTTTTTTTTTTTTTTCCAGTATATGTTCTTTCTATGATAAGTAGAAAGAACTTCTAAGTGTGGAAGGCACAATTCATACATGCTATTAAGCCTAAGAACTGGAAGGTAGTGTCATGAAAATAATGCAATGGAATTGCCAGGAATTGCTGTAGATTAGGTTATGGCAACTTAGAATGTGTATTTTAACAGTACTCTCCAGTTTCTGTGACATTCCAGCATACTTACTGTAAAGATTATGTACTACAAAAATACTCACCTCATACTACCTAATATTGACTTTTAATCAGGAGCTAATTCAAGTTCAGCCTTTTAAGTTCCCACTCAGCCATTTCCACCTTTTTTCACTTAGGCTAAATCTTGTGTTAATTGTTAACTTTTACTCTCAACAATCCCCTGTGATCCTATAGTGTTACTTAAAACAAGGAAAACTCAGGGATTTGTTGGAGTTTGTGCCACCCATACTTTTTTTCAACCCATTTGTCTGGCTGTTTTCTTTTCTGCCTTTATTTTTGTCTCTAAAAATATCTGTTGAAAACAATAATTTTGCAGGTTTGGTTTTGTGTTTTTTAATGAGGAATTTTACAGGAAGGGAAGTATTTCTTAAAAAGCGAAGGCAGCACTTTCTGATTTCCTGCAAAACCAGATCAAATCTTTTAATGCAATCAGAAATACTCCACAGGATTTTGGACAGTTTGGGACTGCTGTTTCTTCTGTTATTTATTTCCCTCTGATGTAGCTTTAATAATTCTGTTGGTCAGTAGTACTTACTTGTCATTACTTGTCCCAGATAAATTTCTAAATCCTTACCAGAGGCAAGGTAGGTGGGATGGTTAAGTTGTTCCAGCTCCTGCCTTTTATTTTTTTCACTTGTTCCTACCTTATGGTGAAATTAATTAAACTGAAGAGCCAAGAGGGGGTTTGCTGCCTCCACATCAGACCTGGGTAATTTTTCCTTCATCTAGTAAGTAATAATAACTGATGGCTTGTTTCTTCTGGGGTTTCTAGTTTTCAGATACAGGAGCTTGTGTGTGCTGAAGGATTGTCGCTGTGTCATGCCTAAGCATGTGGGCAGACTGCTTGTCCAAGGGAGAGCACTCAGCTGCCTGGCTTTGTTTTCATACACTGTCCCTCAGAAATGCAGTTTTCTGTGGCTTCATTTTACCCCTGTGCTCTCTGTTGTGTCACTCCGGAGTTCCTGGAATTGCAGCCAGTGTTTACTCACTGCCTCTGCTCCCTGTGCTCTGACCGGGGTGTTAATTGTCTGCCTAAGTGTTCTGTGGTGCAAGAAGTGCTGCCTCTCCTGCCTCCTCCTCTGCACTAAGGCCACTCAGGAGGCTCAGTCAGCAACATGGACGTGCCCAGTTTTTGTGTGACTCAAATCCAAATGGATTATTTAGAGAGGCTTCACTGAAGCAGGTGTTCTGACTCCTTTGTTTCTGTGACAAACCTTTCTTTCCCCTCTGATGGGGAAGTCATCTTCGACTGCTGGTTTGTCCCAGGGGGGTTTCAGTGAGCACCAGGCTAGGCAGGTAAATGGAGTGAAAAGGGAGGTTCAGGTAAGGCTGTCATCATCAGGAATGTTTACTGGGTTGCCTAAGAGCAGCCTCTTCCATGCACACACTGACTGCCAAGGTGCACAAACCAGGTCATGGCTGACAGGATTAGCAGGCAGCAGTGGGGAGGAAAAACTGAACTAACCTCCTCCCTCTCCTGCCAGTGCTGCTGCATTTCCTTTTACAGCCTTTAATGAAGATTTTGCCAGTTCCACAGCCATCAGGAAAGCCAATTTCCACCTCAGTGTTCAATCATGTCTATTAATAGAAGGGACTAATACTTGAACACAGCTGGATCCAGCCACCCTTCCTGGATCTTTGTGTTCTTATATGGTATTTCTGTTGATAACAGATGGAGTTTTGCTGCTTTTTATGTAGCAGATTTTTTGCATTGCTCCTAATGAGTAATTATTTTCTTTTTCTGGCTGGCTGCTATAGCTTAGAGAAGTGAGAATCTGTATTACTTTCATGGCCTATTGAAGCAGTGCTGGGAGATCTCAACAACAGTGGTGGAAATGCAGTAATTTTTAAATTATTATTGTTGTTGTTGTTGTTGTTTTGTTGTTGTTTTGTTGTTTTTATTATTATATAATGATAATAATAATATAACAATAATAATAAATTATTATTATTATTCCGATTTTCAGAGGAAGCTTCTTGACCTTAATGATTAAAGAAATGTAAGGGTAATTACTTTTCGCTGGCACCCAAATTAACATTGTTCTAAAGGGAATTCTCTCTGCTTTCTCATGCAGCAAACAAGAAAACAAGGAAAAAGAACAGCAGTTGATAAGTATCTTTGAGTGAAATCCCCACTATTTTTGCAGCAGGCAAATTTATCTAGTTTATCATCAAAAGTGACACCTACTGTCCGTGTTTTTTTTTCTGCTACACACCTTATTAACTGTCACCAAATTTTTATTTTGTGAGCTTTGCAGAGGCACCTTATTGTGAAGGAAGGAATTTTTGAGTAGAAGGCTTCTGAAGTCACAGGAATGTTTGGGAATGTCCACAAAAATGCATAAATTTATTATTACTCTTCCAGTCATATTATGAAGGTTGGAAAGGCTACCTCTAAAATTTGAGATTTTTCAGAAAAAAAACAATTCAGGTTATCTGAGGACTTAATTGCCATGTTCTCTCCGGGATGGGTGTGTGTCATGACACAGATTCACATTTTTTAGGTGTTCTGCAGCAGGACTGTGGCAAATCCTGGGGCTCTTCCTGGAGGTTGCCCTCAGAGCTGTTGGCAGCATGTGAAAATCAGGAAGGCTGTGCCTGTGTGGAGAACAGTGCTGGCTTTCTTGGTGGCAGGGGCATGCTAAAAATAGACCTAAACATTAAAAATTGGAAGCTGCTGGAGTACAAAAGGTGCCTCGTGCATGGAAGAGCTGGCTTTGTGTAAAGATGCAGGATTTGGAACTTGTAGAGATGTGCAGTGGTCAAAATAGCACAACCCTTTTGCGAGAAAAATTCTATGCTTCACTCAGAAATGGGATATTTTCTTTGTCAGTCTGCAGATGTTAATGCCTTTTTAATTCTCTTCCAGGGCTGACTTTTTTCTTATTATTCACTCAAGATAAAGGGCAAGGCAGAGGCTATTATGAAAAAGTGGATAAAGATTTTGTTGATGGTACAGGGCTTTTTCTTGGAAAAAATCTCTCCCATAATAACACAGGTATTGAAAATTTGATTATATGGCAAAAAGAAATTCAAGAGCAGATCACTACTGGTATTTCAAGAAGCACCTGTTAATTTCTAGACTAATACAGATTATTTGGGTTTGTTATGCTTAAAAATAGCCCTGGTCAGTCAAGTTTAGGCCTTAAGTGGCCTAAATTATCTCAATTACTTTCAATTAGTAACATCCATGTACTCAGAGTGTCTGGGTAATCAGTCCAAATTTAGAGACTGTGAACTCATAACAGGGCTGAGGGGAAATGTGCAGGCTCCTTCCCTCGGCACCAGTGCTGAGAAATCAAAAGGTGGGAGGCAAATACTGCTTTTTGGATGCTGAATTTAGCTTCACCCCTCGCTTTTGCTGTGTGGCTCTCAGTGACAGCTGGGACCCTGGTCTGGCCAGCTCCAGAGGCGACCCCAGGAGGAGCAGCAGGAGGGGTTTGCTCACTGTGGCTCAGTGTGGGAGCCCGAACCTGCAGGTCTGGGTGCCCTCCCCGTGCTGCTGGGTGGGGATTGCATGGCTCAGCACTCCGGCTTGCCAAGGGCTTGGCTTGGCCAGCAGCTCCCGGAAGCCACAGCCCCAGCCCCAGTGCCGGGGCCAGGAGCAGCCGTGTCCCTGCAGGAGACTGGAGCCACACGTCCCCCGAGTGAGTTAGCTGTTCCTGCTTTGCTCTCCTGCTGCCTCTGCCTGAGGTTTGTTTCTGCTCATGCTGTAGTTCCTGTTCTCTTTTTGTTTGTTTTCTCCCCATTCTCCCCTCTTCTGGGAATTCTGTGGGCTGCAATAACACAGGCTGCCAGCTCCAGGGCTTTCTGGCGTACCTCCCCTGTCAGCAAGCTTGAGGCATTCCAGAGCAGCGTGTGGTTAATAAGCTTTTGAATTTATTTATTTGAACATACTGGAAACAGCCTTTTCAGACACCACGTGACACAGCAGTTGGAGAAGAGAGGGACAAGGAAGAGCAACCTTTAAAAGCGGTGTCTAAGTTGTTCTGTATTTATATTTTTGTTTTTGGCGGGGTTGGTATTTTTTCTTTGCTCACAGCCCACGCTCTTCTGGCTTCCAAGACCTGTGTGATTTTTTTGGGATACTAATGCAGGGCCTATATGCCTGTACGGAGTATTGCATAGTCAGGGTGTGGTGATCTGCAAGAGCAACTTCTTGTTTGAACTGTGCTCAGGTATCAGTAGTTTATTGCACTTAAAAATATATGTTTTAGATATGTTTTAGCATATCTAAAATATGCTAAAACATCTGGGGAAAAAAGTAATGCTTTTCAATAAACTGTTTGTATTGTTTCTGCAGTAGTGAAAATTTGATAGGTAGGTATTGCTTAAGTAATGCCACCGTTTGATTATTGTTGGTAATATTGTCTCTCTTTCAGAGAAAGTTAAAATAGTGCATGAAATAGCCCAGAATTTTTAAACATTGCAGACACCTGTGCTGAGTTCTTCTTGATCTCTTTTTTTTTTTTTTTTTTTTTTTTTTTTTCTTTTGGTAACTAGTTTCCTCAATGTTTTATTTTTTAGATTTATATAATACAATTTATAATAGATACTTCTGCATTTCTGCATTAGACATTCTCTTTTCTAGACTAATATTTGTTACACTCAGCCTTTTATATAACACAGTGCTTTTTTGGTTTGGGGTTTTGGTTTTTTTGGGTTTGGGGTTTTTTTTTGTTTCCTTAGAGTGGTTAGATACTTGGGGTATGTAGAGCTTGCAGAAAATTCTGTTTCTGATCTTGGAGTTGCAGAAATGAGCTCCATGAATTCTGGGCAAGTCTGCGCTGCCCTGGTGGCCCTTGGAGGATTGGGAGTGAGGGTAGAGAAGAAACCTCTCTCTCCAGAAAGCAAAGGAGCTGTTTTTTCACTGACTTGGTCTCCAGCCTCTCCACTGTCACCATTTCTGCCTTTTGTTTCCCTGACAGGAGGATGCTTGTGTTCATTAACACTTTGGGGCTTTGTCCACAGTCTCTCCTGCCAAAGGGAGAACCTGGCAGGGAGACAGGGAGGGTGGTGGCTTTCAGCACTCTTTGGGAGCTCCTTAAGGCTCAGAAACTCTGCTGGTTTTATGGAAGAAGTCAGGTTTGTGCCTGCCTTTATGCCATGCTCAGCACAAGTGCTGGAACCAACTAGAAAATCAACATTTTTGATCCCCAGGAGGGAAGACCTCTGTGAGGCAGGATAAAACCTCACCAAAGTGGAGATTTCATATTTTTTAACTGAACCATAATGCAGTTATTCCTCCAGAGCATGCTGAAGGCCCTTCTGAAGTGATTTTAAGTTGAAGCCAATGCTGAAGCAGGAAGTGCCCCAATCTGCCTCTTTTTAAGTGGGAACAATAAAACAGTGTTGGAATTTTCTAAAATTATCTAAGAACAAAGCCCAGCGGCACCACCACCACCATCCTGGTTATGCAGTGTTGCCCTTGGATGATATTTTAACAGACAATTAGTAAGATTCCTTGACTGGGTGTTTTTTATTTATTCTTCTGTGTTCTCCGTTCATTTTGGTAGCCATGTGTGTGTCAGTCCTTATACAGCTATTCATGAATATTTTTTCTTTCCATTTCCTCTGCATTTTGGGAGTGAAAAACAAATTTCCTGTTCTGAGTGCTACTCTTATATTGGGTGTTGCCTGGCTTGATTGCTGCAGTGGAAATAATTGAATTTATAATCTCTGAGACCTTTAGCCACAAGATGAAGTTGTGTTTAATGTAGCTTTAGTGTCTTTTTCAACCCTCCCCCCCTCCTTTAGAGAACACTCGTTCAGTTTGTGGCTCCCTGGTTCTGTTTGTTTGTGACTCCCCTTTTCATCCCAGCCCTGCAGAGCAGAGTGTGGTGTGACACTGCAGACCAGGTGACACAAATCCTAGCTGAGCCCAGCAGCTCCGCATGGCATGTGCCTGGCACCTAATCTCCTGTTTTCCTGGTGCTTATTTGTCAGCCTGCAGCTTGCTGCTGCAGACAACTGTGGAATATTCTGGTGTTAGAAACAGCATGCAGAGAATGGGAACAGTTGGCTGGAGAAAGTTGCAGCTAAATGCTCACATGTGGCAAAACTGAAAAGAGGATTTTTGAGCTGCACAAAAAAAAAAAAAAAGGGAGCTTGTCTGCAGTGACCAGCTCATACATTACTGTAATCCTCTCTTGTGCAGAGTGGGAACCTGAGAAGAGGCTTGACAGGACTGGTGCACTGCTTCTAATATCTGAATATGACTGAGTGGAAGTGAAATTTCAGTGTGTGACAGCTTGTAGTTTATTGTCACAGAAAAGTCACAGGAAGTTTCCGGGAGGAAGTAATCGAAGAGCTTTAAGGAGAAATAAGAATGGGGAGTTTAAAGCTGGTTGTTGATTAATTTAAAAGAAACAAGGATTGTGCAGCCTGAGATACTGAAGTGGTCTGTTTGCAGACACACGGAATATGAAGGCAGCAGATGAAGTCTGTTACCCCGCTTGGAATATACTGACATTTTTTTTCCAGATCACTTCCGATATCATGGAATAACATTCAATAGAAATTGCTTTTGCATATAGTAAAGTCTTTAAAGCAGTAAGCCAAGATGCATGCTGGAGTCTAAGTAATACCTGAGGGCCACAAATCGAACTGTATGTAAAGTTCTTGCTGTATAAATACTGTGCATGACCTGTGATCAGCTAGCAAACTCTTTCCCTCTGCTTCCAGAAAAAGCAAAGAGGCACAGTGCTTCTTGCCATCGGCTGCAGGACACTTATAATTTTTTTTTGGCAATCATAACTTCCTGCATATAAGTGAACATAAACTGAGGTGTTGGAAGCTAAAGGAAGAGTGAAATAGTACAAAAATTACTTTAAGTGAATTGTCATTCACTAGCCTCAGTTGTGTTTTGTTCCAGCATAAAGCTGTTTCAGAGTCGTAACTGTTGCTGAAATAAAGAAAAACAAACATGCCAGTATTAAGCCTTGGGGGCCTGAATTATGTTGCTGCAATCCATACATCTTAAAACAGACATCTCAGCTAAAGGTGGTTTTCAGTTTCTAGAAAATGTGAAGCTTTGTTCTACACTGTGGTAAATATAATACTGATCTTACTCACTGGTTTGCTTGATAACATTTCACTTAGTGTGACCAAATTCAAATGCAAGTAGGTTACCTCTAAAAACACTGCTTAAAAACCTGTTGCATTAAATTTGAGTAGTGTGGTTAACCAGCTTTAGCTGATGCATAAAATTCAGTAGTGAAGTATTGAAGAGTTTTGTCTCTGTGCCAGAATGGCAGAAATTTTATTCTAGTATTCAAAGTGGAAGAAACCAGTGATTCTGTGTAATGGAAGTTATCTGGCTCAATGTTCCATGAGCATCAATAAATTTAGCAGCACTTGAGGCCATAAAAGAGTCTTTACAAGCTAATCAGCACCTCAGTCTCCTGGTTCAAAGCAGTTCCTTTAAAAAATTGTCGTGTTTTTGTTTCATGAGGAAATGGCTGTATTTCCTTTGTGTCTTTTACTATCTCTAAATGGTTGTTGATCTTACTTCTGAGTATAGATTAATAATGGTTGCAAATGCTTGTTCTGCGTGGTGAGAAAATGGCAGAATAATGAAATTTTAAGGTTATTCTTTTTCACAATAGTAGCTGCAGAAATTTGAACTATAATGATAGTAATGGATTGTAGCTATTTTTCAGTTATATTCACACCAGCTGAATTTATGAATGCTAAAAGAATAAGAAAACACCTCTACAGACAACTACATCAGTGTTTGAGTAATACACAGGTACTAACTAGAAACCTGCCTCCTGCTCTTCCATTAATTGAGCTCTTAATAGTAAGCCCCTACAAAATTAACTGAGAGCTTGAAATCTTGAGAAAAATATTGTTTTCTTGGTTGTTGTGGGTATTTTTTATCTTTCTCTTGAGTGTTCTCTCAAACAAAAGCAGTTGTTTTTCTTAGAAATGTAATAGCAGAGCTGCATATAAGAGCAGCAGTGGCAAAATAGTATTTTCCAAATTACTTGGGATAGAAAATGACACAGGAGCACCCAAAGTTGTAATTTTTAAACTCAGCTATTGTGGATACCGCAGCAATAAAAGACATATAAAGAGTTAATGCTTAATCTTTTTTTCCCATTTTAAGTCACTGCACGTCTGACATGCTGTGTAGCTTTTAATATGCATGTTTATAGATTTATGTATTTATTTGTACCTGTGCACACACACCCCTTTGGTGTTATCCCTGTCCCACCTTCTGCCTCCTGTGTGTGTGCCTAGGGATGGGAGGGCTGCACAGCCCTTGCCACACACCATCAAAGCAAGTGAGAGGTTTAACCTTTTAGCAGCTCAAGTGGTATTTCACACTTCAGCGAAATAACCCATTATTTTTCACAATGGTTCTCTGAAGAGCTTTTGCTGCCCACGTCTTACCAACGCCATTAATTAAAGCTCAGTATTAGGGCCATTCACGGAAAGAAGCAGCCACTCATTGTCAGGTGGATTAGGTTTTCCCTTGCATTACACACCCTGTCAGTTAGTAATTGTGAAATCATAGGTGTTGTGAGCTCTGAGCCTGAGAAGCAGTCCCAGCTCAGTCATTCTGGGGTGGGGGTGTTAGCCCACAAGAGAACTTGGGTAGCTCTTCAGTCCTCTGTTCCAGACTGAGTTCAGCTAGATCACTCTAAAAATGTTTATACAAGCTCCCACAAAGGCTGCTAGAGCTGGAGGTGCCTGATTTATCCAGGTAGCCTTTGCCTCAGAGTGACTCTTCTCTCCAGAAAGAAGATCTTTGAGCACAGACCTGAAAGATTCTTTATTAAAGGCTAAGCCACTTCTTTGTTTCCCATCTTCTTGGGGCCCTGACCAGAGTACAAAGCATCAGGTCCTGACTCACCTTTTTCTGCCACTAATTCCCTCATACATACTTTTTCTTAATTTTTCCCCCTAAACCTGCCCTCATATCTTTCAATATTCATCTCTGCTGCAGTGTAATGGTGGAAGTTGTGCTAGCACTTGACCTAGAGAAGCTAGGGAAGCCAAAGAGTTTGAAAGTTATATTTTACATTTATATTTACGTTGTCACAGCAACAGATCACTTTTCCCCAGACTCCTCTTCCCTTGTTTGTTTTTGGTAGGAGAATCTCAGTCTGTGACATTATGGCCTTTGCATGTTTTTGTCAGTATTGCTGCCTGTCTAGAAGGGCTTGGTGTTGTTTTGGGTTTTTGTGTTGCTGCCTTCAGCCTACCACCCGTATCAGAGATCAGAAGCTCTGTTTCATTCAGCTGTCTGAAAGCAAGATAGTAACACATTGTTACAGACCAATTTGCCCATTTTATTCGAGAAAAATGTCACCTCAAGTAAAGTGGAAAGTTGCAGTGACACTGTGTCCTCCTCTGGAGGTTTGTTGCTTTATTCTTGTTGATTCTTAATTATCTTCTTGTTGCCACCTCAGCATTTCTTTGTGGGTTGCTTGCTAAATGTTTGCAGTGTCTCTTCTGGTTTTGAAGGGCTTCAGCTGGTGCATTGTGCCCCTTTCTGAGGTTGGGCAATGACCTTCCTCAGCCTGATGAATCTTCCTCACAAATTTCCAGAATTTATAGTTTTAGTTGACGTTGGCTCTCACTACACTTGGGGTAATTTCAGTGATTTTCAGGTCTGTGAAACTGAGTGCACTCATGGATTTATTTGCTTGTTGTTTTATTTTTTCAGAGGGCACCTGCATCCAGTTCTCTGAGCTGTTCAAATTTTTAGTTTTGATGTTGTCACCATTATTTTCTTCTTCTCCTGTTACACTTTCCATTTTTCATGCAGATTTCTGTAATAGTCACAGTGAGACCAGGTAACCAATTTCTGATAGTTTTGTTTTGTTTTGCTAACCCACTGCTTGGCTTCTGTGACAGTTCTCTTTCAAACAGCATGAATGCTGCTCTGCTAACTTGATAAATTAGTTTCCAAGGGTATTCCTTCTCTTAATTCCATCAAATTAGATCCCAGATCTCTTAATCAGCCCTTCCTGGAAAGCCATCCTCTAACTCAAGAGCACCTGAGGTCCTTTGGTCAGCTCCAGTGCAAAGACTGATCCTTGTTAATTACCCTACACTGCAGGTCACCCAGCAGCTCTGCTGGCAGGGTGGGGTAATGAACAGGGATCAGTCTTTGCCTAATCAGTGCTGTCCTGTAACCTCTTCCCTGTATGTCGAGTCCCTGCTGTGGTGGTCTCTCAGGGTCTGTGGTGTCTCTGGGTGTTGGATGACCCCAAGGTTGTAAAAGTCCTTGTTCTCCCAGCCCATGCAGCCAAAGAAGAAGTCTGAAATGCATAAGATCAGCTTATCAAGGTTTTTTATTTTTCCTTATCTATAACATTCTTTCTCTGACCTGCTGAGCTCCGTCTAGCAAGGAGGCCATGGCATTCTGCTCTGCCCTCTCGGGCAGTGTTTACCTTTTATATCAAAAGTTACCTATAGTCTGTTTACAATAACATGCCAATATCTAACATCTATGTTGGACAGTGTGTCTCTACCTTAAGCGAATAGAAAAGTGTCACCATCACACCAAGACATGGAGGACAAGGAGAAGGAAAGAAGGCTAGGACATGCCCAAATCCCTCCATCTTGTACCCCTTAATCACATTCTAAAAACCCCCAAATTCTACTTTTTCACCCTATGTCAGTTCACCTATCACACTACTCAAACCCTTGTGACTTGTAATTCCTCATATAAGGTTGTCAGTCTTTTCCACGGGCTAAAATCAAAGCTACAGGTGTTTTTGACTTCGTGCCAAGGTCTCCGATCCCCCTGCCAGGGTCTCGAGACAGCCAGGCCAGCCAGATGGATGTCCTGGACTCCAACAGCAGTCTTGGTGGTCTTAGGCAGGGAGCGGCTCCTGGTGGGCCATCAGTGGTCCTGGATGCCATGCTGTGGATTTGCCTCCCAGCTCACACAAGAGCTGTGTGTTAACCAACCCCCAGGCTGGGATCCCTCCTGCACATCACTCCCAGGGCATCAGGGCTGCCACAGCACCCTCCAAAACCCACGCCTGGTTTCAGGCAGGACCCACGGGGTGCAGCTGCAGGAAGAAAGGAACCAGCACTGATTGTGCTGGTTCTCCCCTCCAGCTCTGCCCTCCAGAGATCCCTGACAGCTCAGAGGACACCCCACTTTCCCTTTGCAGGATCTCCTGATGCACTCCTGCCCCAGCCTCCTGGTGGTTAAACCCTGGCAGTTTGACACCCCAGCCTTCCTGCGAGGGGGTGCTGGGGCTGGCCACGCCGGCGTGCGAGCAGGGTGTGCCACCAGCTCTGCGTCAAGAGGGTTTTGTTGCCAGGTTGCCAGGCAGCACATCAGTATTTACCTCCACACCTGACACATGTCCCTGTGCTGCTTCACGCCGTCTGCACTTCCTGTGTGGGGCTGTGGCAGAAACATCTGGGCACAGCTGGTGGCAGAGCAGGGTCCTGGGGACGGGAGAACCAGAGTAACGTGTGGTAAGAGGATGATCCTGGAGCCAGGCTGGTGGTGACAGGTGGTACAGTGGTGACCAAACCAGCAAGAGGGCTTGAAGCTCAGCAGCCTCTTGGCATTGTCAGTCTGGCTGCAGACCCCACTCGCTGAAGGGCTGTCAGAACAGGGACCCTGCTTCTTCCCTGGAGTGGCTCTTTTTGGGGGTAGAGTGGAAAATTGTGGGCCTTTATTATTGTGGGACTTGAGCAGTAAGTGGGGGAAGTGAAGCAAGGCACTCCTGTGCCTGTCCTGCTTTTCTCCGCTGGCTCCTCAGGGCTTTGTTCCCCTGAGTGTCTCCAGGGAGGATGGCTTCATGTCCTCCACAGCCCCTGGTCAGCAGCCATGCATTGAGCTGTTTTCTGTTTTCAGAACTGCTCCTCTTCCTCCATGAGTACCTCCATTCTTCATCTCCTTGCTTCTGCTGGTCACTGCCCTCCAGCTGGGCAGGGCAGGAAGAAGCAGCTGGGGTTTTGGGAAGTTTTCACTCATCCCTGCAGGTTGTGGTGGTGGTGCTGTGCTGTGTCATGGGGAAAAAAGAAATTTTCAGTGCATTTTAAGACAGTGGCTTGGTAGGAGTTTTCTGACGGCTGGAAGGGAGAATGGTTCAGATAAATGTTTTCATTATTAAACAGACAGGGACTATGGTGACTAATACGAAGGTGTAGAATAGATACCTACTTGTTAGTCATGCAGAAGGAGTTCAGATTGATTTCTTGCTGGGGAAAGAAAAGGAGAGGAAAAACTGTTAAAGAGGAAATTAAGTAAAAATACCTGATGGTAGTAGTGGAAATATGTTAAAAGATTATTAAAAACTTCATTTCTTTGCCCTGATGTAGGAGACTCTTTACATTCCTGTGTATGTCTTCACCTATGCAAAAGCTCCCATCTCTTAAGTAGTCAATCTGTAGGTATATGGAAGCAGGTATTATTTGTTTACTTTTCTGCAGTGTTACAACTGCAGATTCTCTATAATATATATTTGGAACAATCAAACCTCTCACTGAGGTGTGTGAGAGATCAACTAAGCTGGTGGGGGGAGACAACGCTGTTGTCATCATAGTGTGCATTTTAAATTCTGTACAGCTCTTCTCTTAGTGCTGAGAAATCCTTGTGTTGCAAGAAGTTAGGGGAATTAAAAATTTTTCCATGTGGAAGTAAGAAGCCACCCTGGGGTCTAGAGTAGTAATATGGCTTCTGTTCATTCAAGCTCTGTGTGTGTGTGTGTGTGTGTGTATGTGTTTTCATACTTCAAGTAGCATGGTAAACAGAGACAATATAAAAAATAGGACAGAAAAAGTAAAAAAAAATTATAAATTATGCTGTAAATTTAAATGTGACCTATGAATGTGTTACTGTGACAGGGATAGCAAATCACAGGATACAGCTTTGAGCGTATGCAAAAATACAAAATACACCTTTAAGCAGAGGAGCATGAAGCAGGAATAGAGGAGTAGTATTACTTCTTTATAAAGTATTGATGAGACAGCTGGAATGCTCTGGGCTTTGAAGTTTGATACAGCCACAACAGCAACACAGCATGGTGTTTTTGGATTGACATCCCTGAAGCCAGAAGAACAGACCATGTCCTTTATGGAGTTCCAGAAAGGTTGGATGATACATAAGAACACTGCAGGGGACATGTGCTGCTCACATATTAACTAATTCTTTTTGCCTTGACATATCTGAGTTTGATACTTTAGTATTAAATATCTTCTGTAACAAGCCAGTAAATCCAAAGGCACAATTTTTTGTTTTAAAAAATTAAAAAAAGAAGCGTGGGTGAATCCTGCAAAGTAAGGCTATATGCTTCACTGTGAGAGCAGGATTTGAGTTTTTCTTGGTACTTGATGGAAAATTTGCTGTCAGTGTATGTCAGAGGAGAAAAAATAATGTTTAAAGAAGGTCTGTGGGCATCATAAAACTGTCGAAGTCCTACACGTATGTATTGTAGAAATACAGGCCAGGCAAAAGATTTCAAATAATAACTCTAATTTTCAGAAATAATTTATTCTTAATTTTCATCTGGATAACAAGTGAATTCAGATTCTTTATGCTTGCTTAATACAAGTATTTATTACAAAAGTAAAGTTGTTGTTTTTTTCTTTCTTAGAAGCAATCTCCTTCTGCAGATGCATCAAAACCAGAAATTATGAAGCCATCTGAAGCTAGGGTAAGAATTTCACAAGGAAATCATGCTTGCATGGCACATGTATGAAGCCATGGATTTTCATTTTTAACACTTTGATACTGAGTAACTTTTCCCATATTTCTTATCTGTAGCTCAGTTTCCTCTGGGAAAAATAATCTAAAAAAGTGCTATTCAAAGCAACCAGAGGTTTTTACAACAGCAATAAAAAGAAAATTAATTGCGGTGTTAAATTTTAGCTCTGTCAGTTTTGTGACATGTGTATAGCTTCCTCCAATGTAACTGCAGGCTTATTTACCTTGCTGATGATTTTTCACATACTCAACAAATCCAGGATGAGCTTCAGCTTTCTCTGTACATACAGTTGCATCTTCTCATTAATCTCCTGTGTTTCTCTGTCTGACAGCTCCCCTGCCTTTGCCCTTCACGCTTGTTCTGTCTTGATTTATGACTGGGGCTTCCTTAGTGTCAGGGCTGTGTCATCATTCCTGTCCTTTGCTTGTTAGGAGAGAGTAGTCATCCTCAGGTTGCCTAACAGGAGTTACCTGTGTTGTTTAAACAAATGATTAATGGTTCTCCCCCCACCTCTTCCATTTTCCACAGCCATGACAGCAAAACCAACAAAAGCTGGATGCCAGAGCAGGCCAGCAGGGACTTGTGTGGTGGTAAAGGCTTGGGCTGCCTGCACCTTGTGTATATGCCAGAAAAGGGGTGCATGGAGGGGTGAGGGTGGGAGAGGTCCCTGCAGGTGCTCTGGTGCAGGCAGAGCCAGCTCTGCAGGTAAATGGCACTGCTGGAGGCCCTGCCAGGCATACCTTTTGGGTACCTACAGCGCGTTGGCACAGTCAGAGATGAGGTCTGGTTACCTTCACAGTGATATTTTTTTTTCCATTTATCAAATGGGAAGTTTATCTGTGATAACATCTTCCTCTTGTCTCTGTTCATTCTGGCCTGCATCCCCATCTCTGCATTTGAACTTAGCCATTACATTCCACTCAGCCTTTTCCTCCATGCACACGTACATCTAAGAGCTGAATGGCAATTAAACAAATTTTCCATTTGTGCACCATCATCATTACTCACAAATGAAGGCATCTGCCAGCATGTGGTTTCTCCTCCCTGTTGTGTTTGTGGGCAAGCTCATTTGTGTCATGTTCCTTAGTGCTGTGGTTCTCCATATGGTCTATCCCAGACAGCTACGGTCTTTTCCTACTTGAAATTTAAAGCAACTCTCAGAAGAATGTGGTAAATGAGCCAAAAATAAAGTAGCAGAGGCATGCTTCAGCACTGTAAGACTGGTAAACACAAATCCCTTTGAAACAGTGGCTTGCATTTGCATGTGTAACATAATTACTGTTTTCTTTTAATGTCTGTTGCATTATTAATGTCTTTCTTCTGCTGGATTAAACAAGTTATTTGCATTTTTGACAGTAGAAAAGAAGTAAGGTTGCTGAGTCACTTCAATTTCTAGTCCTAAATTTCCTGCAAATTAACAGATCTTTCCCAATTGCCTGCTATAACCACATCTCATTTCTCCTTCCTGAAGTCTCCCTAGTGTGACACTGCTCTTAAACATGCTCTGGACCTCTCCTTAGCCTTCAGTTCT
The DNA here is from genome assembly GCF_031753505.1 of Anomalospiza imberbis. NCBI lineage: Eukaryota > Metazoa > Chordata > Aves > Passeriformes > Viduidae > Anomalospiza > Anomalospiza imberbis. The sequence goes on from NC_089721.1 coordinate 69,126,338, forward strand.
CTGTGCGTGTATCCTTTGCCTCTGATGAACCCTCAGAGTTGTGCCCTCCCTGAGAAAGCCCTGAGTTCACTGTGGCAGAGGAAGGAATGTGGAATTTCTTGTTCTGTGGGCAAAGCCTGGGGTTAGGTGGACAGTTTGGAGGACCAGGCTGTAGAGCCAGCACTCTGTGGATTTGGCAGGTTTGGAGCAAACAGAGCGCTGCCACCTCCACTGTCACAAAAGCGTCCCCTTCCGCTGCCTTCCTTTTGCACGTGTTTGTGTAACTGCACTGTGAACCAGGGAACCAGTGAAAAGTGTTATTTTTCATTTCAGTCAGTTTGAAATGCATCCTACTGGATTCTGGCACAGTGCAGGTGGAAGCAGGCAGTTGAAGGGGAAATGGAAGTTCTTTTTCTCCAGAGAAATTCAGTGCACACCATCAGCTTATGCCGTGGCTTCAGTCTGTGGCTGCTCACAGTTGACTCTGTTTAAAGGATGGCTGAACAATTTCTTTGAATGGATAGTCTCATATGAAAATTGTTGGGTTGATTATCAGTTTTTTTGTTTGATTTTTTAAAAAATTAGATTTGAACCTTGTAATTGCTAAAAGTGTATCTAAATAGATGTCTCTTTGTGTGAGCAGGTGTTTATAATAATGTGGTTTTTTGTGGCCTCAGCTTTTGTGTGCAAGTCTTGAATCAAATCCTTGCCCATAAGGGTCCATTTATTCTTCAGCAAACATATCACCAAACATAAATTTATAGCAATTCAATTTATAGTAATTCAAGGCAATTCTGCATATTTTAAACATTACAAAAGGATAGTAAATGATGCATACCTCACAAAGAAGGTGCATAAAGTAATCGGTAAAATTAAATTTACAGTATAAAAAAGAAGACTTACAGTTGTTCATAACTGGTTTGGCAAGCTGAGAATTTGTATTCAATTTTCTGTACAGGTGTTGTTGGGTGTGGGCAGAAGTGCAAGTACATATATTTTATGGTCCTGCAAAAATAAGGTGTGTTTAGTTTTCTTCTGAAAGGCAGATAAGAAAAACCTGGATTTGTACTCTGACAGCAGGGCACTTAGAATCCTGAGCAAGCAATAGTCCCAGAGCAAGAAGAGTCAAACTGTATTCTTTTTACTTCATCTTTGCACTTCTGCTACGTTTTTTGCATCTTGCTGCTGAAGGATACTTCATGTCTGATTGACTCTTTGCTATAGATGTTACAGAAACACACCCAACCTTAATTTATCTTATAAACTAGGAAAATTTTGGATTATCCTTTCACTATTTCGTGTACAGGTACAAACACGGACGTGTGCCTTTCAGTTAGCAGTAGTCATGTAATAAGGACACAAAAGCGGGAGCATATAAAGCATGACTAAACCTGAGAGCTGCTGTGCTTTTAACCAGGTTTTAGGCATCAGGACAAAATACAAAGCAGGGAATTCGGGGAGAAGGTGGGAATCTGCGACCTTAAGTGAAATACTTATTTTTAATACCTTTTTCTCACTTTGAGAATTTTTGCTTCTCCCTCTCCATCAGTATTTCCCCATCTGTGTGTGGAGGTGCGTCCCTCAAAGCTTCAAGACATTTGCCAGGATTATGCCCAGGCATCTGCATTTAATGTGTGCTCAGGATTTCCCAGCCAAATGTCTGCAGTTCAGTGTAGGGGTGTGAATACTTACGTAACAGAATGTAAACAAACTTAGCAAATTTCTCTGTTTGGTCAGCCAGAAAACGGAAGCTGGGTGATTCTAAATGGTAATGAAAGTTTGGCAGATGAAAGGCTCTTTCTGTGTTGCTCATAGTGCAGCTGAAACAGCAAGAAAAAATAGGAAGAAAAATATGGAGAGGAGGCTGAGTTTCTCTCTTCTTAACAGACATAACAATTCTATAATTTTTCAGTTTTAGTTCTTGCTGTTGTAATTTATTGCTTACTGTACTACTTTGACTGAATGAATGACAGGGATTGATTTTGTGGCATGGCTGCACAAGGTTTTCAGGTGTAAACCCTGGAAGTGAACCCATGTAATACTATCCTAGCCAGGTTGTCCAGCTCTGTTGTAAAATAAGAGTTTTAGGAGATTACAGAGGAAAGAAATACAAAATTTCTGCTGTGTAGTATAAGGATATTAACATATATCCCATATCCCACCCTTTGTATGTGCTGTTGAATCTAAGTAATTAATGTCTTTTCCATCAGGACATGTATTTTTATAATTACTTACTTTGCAGTTATAATTACTTCATTGATAAATTTGTGAAAAATAATTAATTATGTAATATTTGAGGCTATTTCAGAAATTGCTAGTGGCAATTTGGGTTTGGTATCAAACCCAAATATATGTTATATTTTAACATCTTTCCCTGTCAATCCTCCACGTGAGGAGTCAGTGTGTCTGTGTGTGGATGTTCGCATACATTTGAGTGCTCTTAAATCACTGGCAGCTTGTGTTAGGATGTTGTGAACTGCAAGATTAGTGTGTAGTAGTTAGACAGCATGTGTGCTGACAAGTGTGAGCCTGTCTGATATTCTCCTTTACATAATCTGCTCCTCTGCAAATAATCATGCATATTAATCTCCGCATAAATGTTGTTTATATTTCAGTCCACACCGACAACCAAAGCAGGAACTGAAAAAAACACCCAGTCAGACAAGGTAAATACCTGCCTTTCACCTTTGCAGAGCTGCTGCACTTTGGTCCTTTACTAACTGTGAAAGCAAAGAGGCTAAACTCTCTTGCCTGTTTCTGTGTCACAGGAAACTGGTGTGTGAACAGTGACATATTTTTGCATAAACTTCAGAACAGCCCAAGAAGTGTCCTCTTAATCATCTTTAGATCTCTCTGGTGCTTGTTTGGTATAGCATGGATCATATTCTGTAGCATTGAGTGGCAGAAATGGTAAATTATCTCAATATTTTATTTTATGACAGCTAACAGACTCTCAAAATAAACAGCTGTCTGAAGAGAAGCAAAAGGAACCCAGTGATGTAAGTTGGATAATTTCTACCTCTCTCTCTCTATATATATATATATCTCTATATATATATCTCTTGGAATTTTTTAATGAGGGTTTCTTCTGGTATTTTACTTAAGTCTTTTGCTTAAAAAAATAGTTTGAAAAAACAAAAAGCCAGCCCTCATTATCTAATGATAACAGTTTGTCTCTACACAGGGAAAAAACCAAACCACACCTACTGTGACAACAGCTTCTAAACCAAATAACACAGGAAAAGTAACTACAACTCAGGCTGACCAGCTTCCACCAGCAACCCCCACAGAGACAGCAAAGGTATTGTAGGAACACAACCAGTTTTTATTATTTAAGCCAATTTTTATTATTTTATTGAGGGGGTGTTAGGAATCCACATCAGTATGGATTGTTTAGCTGAGTATTGTCAAGTGACACTTTTGGGCCCCCAAAAATCACAGTGTATTTAAGCTTTTGACAAGCAAGTAACAGTAAGATCATCACAGTTTTAGGCCTGTTTCTGTGTGTTTGGGGCTCTTCTGTTTTTCTCTCAGTTTTTTTTTAAGTTCCTTGCAGCTTCACAGCTGTCACTGGCTCTTTGTCAAGCTCTTCTCTTGCCCCCTCACTGCAGTGTTGGCTCCAAATGTAGCAGGTCAGCTACAGCAAGGCTTTGAAAAAAACTAAAGTGAGGAAGGCTGGGGAAAAAAATGTGGGGAGGGGTCATTTCCACAGGGTAAATGGAGAAAAAAATGTGAAGGAAAAGCATGTGGTGGCATCAGGATGTGGATGTTTTGTTCTGCTGGTGTGCACATGTCCGGTGACAAGGCCGGGGTAACACGAAGGGCTCCTGCAGCCCTGCTACAGCACCCGTATTTTTGGCAGTAAGTGGCAATGTCAGAAATGCAGAAGTCTGCATTTTGTGTGGTGGCGTTTCCCCTCCAGCTACCTGCCTGCAGCAGTTTTCACCCCACCAGCTTGAGCACCTTCTGCTGCTGGAGTTTAATGGTGCATTGAGAGCTACCAGAAGTAAATGACAGCTTTCCAAAGAGACTTGGAAGGGGCCTCAAAGTCTTTCTTGCCCTGCAGATTTCTTTCACTGTGAGAATAAAAGAAGGAAGTAGAGTGCTTAAAAAAAAAAAAGCTTTCTTTCCCACAGCAAAAAGTCACTGGAAACAGAGCTTTTATGATGGTAGCTCACTCTGCCCAAGCGTCTGGGTACTGTGCATCTGCACCAGCCAGTTGCTGAGTCCAAAACATTGTGCACAGCCTCAGCATTGGGTGTTTTACTTTGTTTTGTCTCTCTTTTAGCATTGTTATAAACGATCTCTTCTTTTCTCTCTTTTTCTTCTCCAGCAAAAGTCCAAGGAGATGTCCACAGTGACTGGTGCAGCTGCTGGAACAGGCACACCTGGTGCAAGTGTGGTTGCTGCTGCTGACAAATCAAGTACCGAGGTTAGTAAATATAACTCCAGACAAAGGGTTCCCTTGTAATAATGTCTCTCTCTGAAATACTTTGGTTTCAGGAAAAAAAAAAAGGGTAACTGCTGAAGTACTGATACATCCTCAATGTATGTATGATGGTGGAGGGCCATCTGCAGGAAGAAGTGAAAAACAACTGTTGTGTCATTTGTGTTTTGTTAAATAGGACTTCTTTAGAAGCCAGCTTAACATTATACAAGCTTAAAATCAGTTACTCCCTATCTTCGGTTATATTTGAATATATATGTGTATCCACTGATACACAAATACAAAATACCTCGTTAATGCCACTGGAGAATTGAGTTTAGAGCCATTCTCACTGAAAAAATTGGTGAGTAATATCCTGCTGAAAGAAAGCTTTTAGGTTGGTTTCTAGGAGTATTCTACAGATTCACCAGATGCTTCCGATTTTTTTTTCCCCTGTGTACACCTTGGTAACTTCTGCAATGGTTTGTTTACTTTTTTAGCCTGGTATGGATGAGTCAGCACTTGATAGCCTAATAGATACCCTTGGTGGACCTGAGGAAGATGTGCCTACTACTCCTGTTTATACTGGCCCGGAAATAACGGTATTTTACACATCACATTCTTATTTCTTAGAAGATTCATCCCTTAATTATATCTGTAGTTGCTCATTACTGTGTTGATCCAGGACTTGTACCTGTGATCTGTGAAGAGTTGAAACAGAGTGTGCAAAGTTACATTTTAATGTTGGTTTTGTTAATATAGAAATGACACAGTTTTGGGAATTTGTTGAAGAATGCATAACTTTCTGAGTCTGAAAGGGAGAATCATGAAAAAGGATTAGATTACAAGCTTAGTGGCTCAGTAAAACATGACAAAAACTTTGGAATACATAAATGTTTAAAAAGCAATCTAGGTTCAGCAATACATCCTATGATCTAAGACAGTGAAATGGCTTAAATTAGGAATCTGGGAATGTTCTGCTGGATGATGAGCACTGTTGAAGCAGGTGAGGAGGCATGTGCATGACAGTAGGTACTGAAAGACACTACAGAGTGTCCTACTCAATATTTGCATTTTCTCTTTGATGGTATCACTGTAGGTGGCTCAATCAGAAGTTTATTTCAGTAAAGTACAGTACAGAAACATTAATTGTGCATTATTTTCACAGGAAGATATATATTCAAGATACTTGGAAGAAATGGGCAAAAGGGAAGGTAGTCTCCCTCCAGAGTATGTTAAACTGTTGAAGGTGAGCCAGTTAAAAATCAATAAATTCTTCATGTGTCTTTTCTGTAATATTGGATATTTCTGCTTCTCATTTACTACAAAATTAATTCTCACTTTAGAGCAAAGGCTATGGCAAAGACGTGGTCCCACCAAAACCAAATGAGCAAGATGAAGTAAGAACTTTTTTTTTAATATACTGGAAAGTGAAAGTAACCCAGGTGAAAAAAACCCAGTTATCATTGAATTCCTAGGAAGACATCAATGTTGCCTGTTCTCCAAAAGTCCCAGGCAATTTGGAGGGGGATGTGGGCTGCCAAATAACCTAGCTACTGATAAAACTAAATAGAGCTTGGCACAGATGTTTTTAATAAAGGTGTAGGAACTTTCACAATGCTGAAGCTGAAATGAGTAAAATAAATGCTTACAGAAATATTGGGCATAAAAATAACAAAGGGGAGAAATACTGTGCAAGTAGGAGTCTCTCTGTAATGCCTTCAGCAAAGACTACTTGTATTTCTACACTTGGCCAGAGATTTTTGTCAGCCAGCATAATTTTGCTGGTTGGGAAGTCTGACATACTAAAAATAAAAGCTTATCTGAGACATGAATCAACCAGTGGGGGCAAGCACCTTTATTTCTTGTTGTGTCAGGAACTTGTGCCAGTGAGGTCACTGTGTGAGTAATTGTGGGACACACTCAGGCTGTAAACTGAGCTTGACCCGTGTGGATATTTGAAGCTTCTCATGGTCATAACTTGGTTTGCAATTCCTTGCTCAGAAGCCAATGACAGATGATGAGCTTGCAGAGGCCCTGTCATCTGATTTCCCCTGCAGTGCCGCTTCTGCCCAGGAGAAGAAGACAAGTCTGACAGAGGTATTGACACTTTCCTTGCCATTGCATGCATTTATTGTGTGGAAAAAAAATGACGCTGTTATCATAATATTTCATTTTAAAGTAGATAAAATTTCCTGCTTCTTTTCTATATTTGCAAATTTGCTTGTAATTTCATCTCGCTCGCAGAAACCAAATAAAGAAGGAGAAATAGTGCAAGCACAAGCAGCAAGTTCAGTTAAGACTCCAGCTCCTCCAATGGAGAAGAAACCAAAATCAAAAGAGGTCTGCATAATCCTTTTTTCACTGGTTACCTTATAGTTAAAATTTACAGGCATATACTGCTGTTATGTGTTTTTGTTCTCATAAAGATGCTCATCATTCTCATTTTCAATAGTAAATCCTCTTTATTATAGAAAATACAGCAATAACAAGAAATGCCATTGCCCAGATTCCATTGTGCCTTAAAGCTCTTACTTTAGTATATCATCTGATTTTCTGTCTGGATTCTGAGGAATAACTGTTGTTCTTCTCACTAGAGGAAGTAGAATAGAAATATTTGTAGGAAAATTTTCTTAGCTCTGTGATCTGTGTTTAAAACTTGGATATGATGTAACTTTCTCACATTTTATGAACTTTCTGGTTTCAACCTCTAAAGAGAGCAAGTGTGACCTTACACTTTTCCAGTTTGCCAAGTCAAAGCATATGAGAATTGTGTTAGATGACACTGTGGCACTGTGGTTTTTGGGGGGATTTTTACTTCCTTTTTTTTTTTTTTTTTTTTTTTTTTGTAGTTGTTGTTGTTGTCTCTTTAAGAAAAGCTGCTAATTCTGTGACGTAATTTGGTGTTAAGTAAATTGGGTAAAGCCAAACCAAAATGACCAATTTGGTGTTGGCTGTTTTCTTCATATACAGTATAAAAACACTTGAGGTAAAAGCTCGTGCCAGTTAAAAGAAATTACAAAGCGTTTTGCACATTTTCTTAAAATACAGGAAATGAAAGATGATGCAATGGATGCTCTTCTTGATACTCTTGGAGGACCTGAACCTGAGCCTGAAGAAGATCCTACCCCTATTGTAGAGGTGTCAGAGGTAACACCTCACTCCTTTTTTACCCTGGCTTACAGACTCTGCCTGTGGAACCCCGAGTTCTCCTTGTTAGACACTGAACGAATATGTAAAATAACGAGCAACTGACTTTGATATCAAAGGCCTAAGGAATGTGTGAGTCTTCAGTTAATAAGAAAATGAAAAACATTCAGAATCCCAAGTGGATACAGGTAGAGTAGAACATAGTAAGGTGGTCAGGAAAATTATGAGCATGTAATTTGTTTGCTTACACAAGCAAACATACATATAAACATACATTCATTCACGGGTAGCTCTGTTTTGTGGTTTTTTTCTCCCAGCACTCTATACAATTTATAGCAAGCTTTCATTTTGTGTGTGCTCCATTTCCATCAAACTCCATTATCTTTCTAATTTGAGTCTTGCCTTTCACTGTCTCTTGAGGGTTGTGTTTATCCCCAACAGACAGAATTTAAACAGTTATCCTGTTTTTGCATGTTGAGCTTTAACTTTTTGGTTTAGTTTTGCAAACTCTGTCTGTAACAATAGTTAGAGCAGGTTTTTTCCTGTCTTCACTTATAGCTCAGAGCAAGCAAACAATGGGGAAATAGTAAAAAAATCTTCTGTTACTGAGATAAATTTTGACTAAAAAAGAGCTTCTTGTGTTGCAGACTTAGCCAGTCTGGGCCTTCAGATTACTCAGTAGATGCATTTCTTCATTAAGGAGGCCTAGAGAATTCAAAACTTTGTTTTGGTGCCAGTGATAGAAAAAGACACAGAATTATAGATTCTGTAATCAGAGCACTGAAGTGCAAGAAAACCTGACAATTTTGGACACACAAAAATTCTAAAAGTGCCTGACACAAAGACAGAGCTCTGAATACTTCCTAGAATTTTTAGAATTTAAAATAATTTAGCTGTATTCACATATGGTATTGAATCTTAAAGCATTATGATATTACCACAGGAATAAATTGAGGGATTTTAGTATCTTGCTACATTGAATAATTTCATCTGATGCCAGTCCTTTTGTACACAGTAGGCAGAAGAATCCTGACAGTGGAGATGTGTACTTGGAGCTTTTATTTTAATTCCTTTAAGTGCTTTTGGTTTTTTAATGTTGTTTCTTTTCAAGGCAAAGGCCAAAGAGAAAAAGGAGCAAAAGGCTGGAGAACGTGATGATACAATACCTCCAGAGTACAGGTTAACACCAGAGTTGGTAAGTTTTTCATATCTCCATTGCTTTGTAGGCAGGGCACTGTGCCTGACTCTTTAATTACAGAGAGAGGAAGAACATGGGGAAAACAAACTAAACTAGAATTTAATCACTGGCTTTCTCCTTGGTGATTCCTGTACCTCTTATTTCCTCCTCTTCCTTTGTGGCTATCACTGTTTTTTCCAAGCACTCTGGGCAAAGATCTCATCTCACCCATGAGACGGGTGAGTCGTCTCAAATGGAAAAGTCACCCCTTCCTTCTCCAAGAGTGCCGTTTCATGTTTCTGGCATTACATTTCAGCCTTGTAAAATCCATCCCTTGCAGGAGTGCTCTTTGGTATCACTTTGTAATGTAACCTTGAAACACTGATGTAAAATGGTGGGAAAATGGCACTTTTTATTTGTTTTGTTTTGTTTTTGTGTTTGGTTTTTTTTTTTTTTTTTTTGGGAATTGTCACCCGAAGTGATGGAGATGGAAGATGGATTCAAAGTTAACCAATACAACAGCAGAACACTTTTTGGTCTCTTGTAATGTGCAGACATCCCATTTGCTTTTTTGATCTAAATATCTGGCCATGTCAAAATCCCCACTACCCTGTCACTGATTAATTCTTGAGTAATTTATTTTGCCTTATTCTGGTGGTGATGATGGAGTATAGAACTTCTTGTAACAACAGAAAATGTCAATAATACCTGATTTCCTTCTAGGATAAAGATGGAAAACCAATATTGCCGAAGCCTGAAGAAAAACCAAAGGTTAGAAAACTGACAATATTGTAGGAGTGTGGCTAGATATCCTGTTTTCTCCCTCTCTGTCATCACTTCTCTCTGTGCCATGATGTAAGTCTCTTGGTCTGCTTCTGTGTTTTACTTCCTTGCAAAAAACCTGCTAGTCAGAAGGTTTTCTCCCTCTCTGTCATCACTTCTCTCTGTGCCATGATGTAAGTCTCTTGGTCTGCTTCTGTGTTTTACTTCCTTGCAAAAAACCTGCTAGTCAGAAGTGTCAGGTGGAAGTTAGTTTTATTGAAATTCACTTGTCTGTGAATGAAGCGCTCATACAAGGAAAAGGTTTAGACAGTTCAAGACAGGAGAGATTTACAAAAATTATTGCTTACTCAAAAGAAGGCTATGTGGGGAGATAGTAAAAAGCATTCTATAGAGGTCTATTGGAGCTGTTAAGGATAGAGAGAGGTGAAGCAGGAAAATCCTTTATTTTCTTGACAGTTTCCTCTTGCTAGTGATCCAATATAAAGGAATTTGACTGGAAATAAGGAAAAAAAGCTGCTGTGGACATTTTTCTAATCACAAAGAACAACCTGGACTTTGCAAAGAGTATCCATCATGGCCTAGAAAGTGCAAGAGAGGATTAAAATACTGAAAGAAACAGTTGTAACTCCTGATTTTGAAGGCACAGGGGAAAGCAAAGGAACTGTGCACTGAAGAAACTGAGGGCTCCACTTTAGAAATACTGTGAGCTGAGGAGTGCTGCCAAAATTTGGAAAAGCACAGGAAATCTCTGCTCTCCTGAAACGAGTGTGAAGGTCAGGATCAGTTCGAGTGCCTCCTGGGCACAAATCTGAACTTCAGGGTTAAACTGTGGAGAGAGGGAGTGCAAAGTACTGGGGAAAAAAAAGACTTTTGGTCTCTAAAAATTTTTATTTCAGGTCTCAGGCATGTGATTGTCGTGAGTGGTGGATGTTTGAGAGCTGCACAGAAGGGAACTCCTACCAGGCCTGTCATGAGGACAAAAAGGGAACAGCTCTGCTCGGGGCGGGGGGAGCTCGGCCCTGCTGCCAGGGGATCACCGTTAATACTGAGATCAGTGAGACTAAAATCAGCAAAATGGAAAAAAACTGTGTTAACAGCTGCGTTCAAAGCTGTGTTAACAGCTGGGAACCATCAGCCACTTGCTGCTCTTCCATGATTTCTGGTGAAGGCACAGTCCTTCCTTCAGGACTTCAGCTGGTGTTTGGGCCTCCACTCTGTGTAGCCTTAAGCAGTGGCATTACTCGTAGTGAACAAAATTTACTACCTAAGTGTCTTTTCTTATTTAGTGTCTGAAGGAGGGTTTCAGGCATTACGAAAAGTGGGGCCTTACGTGTTGAGGCACTTGATAAAGAATTAGGGAAAGGGAATGAGGGAGGGATTTCTCCCTCAGAAATGTCATTTTATGCATTATGAGTCTGTCCCTGAGCTTAAGTTGCATGCAGCAGGTGAATGGCCATCACTACTAGCAAAGATTTAAACATTTAGCTTTGAACAGGAATTTGGAGGCTCGCAGGAACGTCAGATGTGTAGATGTAGGGATTTATGGATTGCAGAGGCCTAGTTCACATAGTGTCAGTACATTGTAATATATCACAAAGAGCAGGAAACTAAAACTGCATTTTTATTCACCAAAACACATGCAGTGAAAAGCACTGAGTGTCAGCAGTCGGTGGACAGGCTAAGGGAACTTTCAGGGAACTCTAGTTCTGCTAGTAAATATTAGCATTTTTTTCCTAATTAAGAGGTTGTATTTTCCTTTTCAGTAGCGTGAAAAGGAAACCCTGTCTTGAACATATCTATATCTGGTTCTCTATATTATGTTTTATATTATATGTACAGTTCTGTACATTTTATGAACTTACGATAACACAGAAACTTATTCTGGAGTGTGTTTTTCTTAACTGCAAAATTAATTCTCTTTTGTTGCACATAATAGTGAAAGGTTATTTCAGTGTAAACTACAGATGTTTTCCTGCTTTATGAGTAGCTGAAATATAGTTCTTGAAAAAGTAAATTAAAAAGAGGCAGTGAATCACCTGTGCCACATACGGGTTTTTGTTTGTTTGTTTGTTTGTTTTTGCAGCCTTTGAGTGAATCTGATCTTGTTGATGAATTTTCAAAGGACTTTGCCTGCCCTGCACAGCCTGCAGTACAACCCAAAGCACCAAAGCCCAGCAACATATCCAAAGTAAGTCCTTCTGGTTCACTGGAGAAGCTGACACTGACAGTTTTGCTAAGACTGGGCAGTGCTAATGTTCTTTCAAAAAAACTCATTTTCTTCTCTTCCTGTTTTATCCTTCCCATTGCCTTTAGTGGAACATGCAGTATTGGCACTCAGCTCTTCATTGAGCATCTTCTGCCTTTAAATTCAGACTTTTCTTTCTCGTTTATTACTGTATTTAGGAAAAAACAAGCCATTGAACAGGCACATTTTATTGTTTTCTAAGCATATTCACTAAAATACAGTGTAAATTGTTCTGTTTCAGAAGCCATCGGGTTCTGTGTCTGCAAAAGCCGCTGAGGATAAAGTGGTCCCCCGTGCCACAGCTTGCACTGTGCAGTCTGCAGCTCCTGTGCCTTCAGTAAGTAGTGGAGCCCTTTCAGCTGGAGCTGAAGCAAAACTCAATGTTTCGTTTATGGAATGGTGGAGCATGCTGTCAGGATGCTCATTTCAGTATTGCATGTTCTTCCTCCGCAATGGTAACCCACAAAGGCCGAGTGGTTCACAGAAAAAAAAAATGGCAAAAAAAACAAAGCTGAATCAAGCACAAACTGAATGGTCAGTGACCTTCCTCAGAGAGGAAGCCAAACTGATAGTTCTGTGGTGTTCTGTGCTCTTACTGCCCTAAAGGGGGTACTCTTTGTGAACCTAGTGAGGACTGCAGGAAAAGACAAAACCAGGTTTCTTCAAACTAAAAATTGTTTTTTTCCTTTATCAACACCCATGCAGGTTGGTCCTGTGTCGGATGAAGCACTGGAAGCCTTGTCCAGTAGCCTAGGGAAGAGGGAGCCTGATCCAGATGAGAAAAAGCCTGCTGTGGACAAAGTTAAGGTAGAGAAAAGAATGAGACCTCAAAAACACCTTCAGCGTTACTCCATTTCCTCAGGTCACAAATACAGTAGACGTTTATGTTTTCATTTTTTTACTAACAAAATGTACTGTTGAAACCAGTTCTGTTCTGCTTAGGAAGTACTAGTAGGATTTCAACACAGTGAGTACACTTTTCTAATAATTTTGACTATTGCAGTGCGGTAGTTCCTTCAGTTTCTGAAAACTGTTTTGTTGTGTCCTGCTGAACTGAAGCAGAATTAAGATGCACATCAGGGATAGCACACACTATGGTCCTTTTTCTGAAGGAGCCAACTTTATGATGAGGGCTTTAAATTTGGAATTATGCAGAAAAATTTTGGGGTTCATATTTTCAATAGGGAGCCATAAGTAAGTCACTGAAATCCTATCCAAGGGAATGCTGTTCATAGACACAGTCTGAATGCTCCTGTGTGCCACTCTAAACCAGATGGAATTGGCTGGAGTCAGAAACCAGCACTTCTAGTGGCTGGAATTCTGCCAAGCAGAAGTTCCCAAAGTTGGCTTTAGTCCCTTCTCTTAGTTGGCATTTTCCCAGCATAACTTGTATGGGGATAATAATTTTTGAAGTGGGCCACTGATTTCTCTCTTCAGTCTTCCTTTGCATGCAGCCCATATAGCTGTTGAGTGGATTTGCAAAAATGTCAAGAATTAAGACTCAGAGGTATTTTTGATTTTGGTCCACCCTTGTCTATTCACTTAGCTCTGCTAGCTTCACTGAAATAGGTGGAGCTACTTCTAATACACAGAGGAAGAAACAGTCAGGGGAATGAAGGCTTTCTCAAGAGAAAATGCTTCCTTTTAACTTCCATGGGATTTGTATCTGGTGGTTGTATTGAATGAGAAAGACCAATTTGAATCAGAGGGCTGAAGGCTGGAAGCTTGCTCATGTGAATTTCCATGGGTAGTTGTTTTTCTTACTGTGATTCCTATTTTTCCTTCACAGGAGAAAACCAAAAAGGAACAACACAAAAAACTGGGTGAAGAAGAAGAAACAATTCCTCCAGAGTACAGACTAACAGAAGCCAAAGTAATTTATTTAATGTGCTTAGTCTTACTTCCCTTTCATTCCTCAGAACATGTGGGTGAAACTGAGACTCCCATTTCATTTTGAAACACTGATGTTTTGGTTCAGCCATTTTTATAATATCTAGAAATTCTGGTCTGTAGTTCCCACAAATAGCTGCCATCTATCATTGGATGCCTGCATGGGCATAGAAGTGGTTTAGATGCAGGTACCTGCAGATTAATAATTCTGAGATTAGTTCACTGGAGTCTTTCAGTAGCTTCTGGTATTTTAGAAATAAATAAATTGTGATTGGTTAAAGTTGTTAAGAAACCCCGAAAGACCTGGATGTTTTAAGTGGCATTTTGAGCAGCAGCAGCAGATGCTACAAAGGCTGCTGGTTAGGTCCCTGTCCCCTGTAACACTTTCTATTGCTCAGAGAATGCTCCCAGAGTGCTTGAATTGCATGGCTGTTTAAGGGCTAATGCAAGGGATTTTTTTTTCTTTATAGGATAAAGATGGAAAACCACTCCTACCAAAACCAGAAGAGAAGTCAGAGGTAAAAACAGTGATGATTTCAAATAACTGTTTCATTCATGACTTACTTACCAAATGTTAGCAGGGTTACCCAGTGTTCAGTTTAAAAACGGGCTCTGTTACCTGCTTACTTTTTAAGAGATAAAGAGACTTATACACTTCTTCTTTTTCTTTCCAATGGCAGCCTATGAGTGAAAATGATCTTTTAGAAGGTTTGACAGAAGGATTTTCCTCTTCTTCATCACCACCTACACCATTACCTATATCAACTGTACTAAAGGTATGTTAGATTTCTGAAATCTGGTTTTATTTACAAGTTGTTTGAATAATCATGACATTTTTAATGTTTTCTTTATATAAAGTTCCTTAAATGAAATGCAATAACTAAAACTTTTAAATACTTCTTGCAGTAAGTTAATAGAAGAGCAGGACTTTAAAAACCAGACAAACAAAATACTAGTTATGTGACCTATCTTTTTGCCAGTTGCTTGCATAAATACTAATTTGCAGGTAAGGATTTTAAAAGTGTTTTTTGGGACTATTAGATGGCTGTGCAGGTCACAGCACCTCAAGGCGGGCTGTGATTTACCAAGTTGTGCAGGTGGTGAGTTACAACATCGGAGTGCCTGTGGGAGCAGCAGATGACTCCACCAGTCAGGGGGTGGCATCAAACTGCAGGCGATGCAAGAAGAAGAGGAAAAAAGCTGCATCCCTCTAAAAAGAAAAAATTTCTTCTCCCAAAGCCACAGAAAAACCCTTCCAATTACCCCAGTCCATGTGTGTCCCCAGTCCATGTGTTGTAATAAAGTTTTCCCAGTTCCCCTACACCCAAACACCCAGAGAAAAACCACACCCAGCATCATCGCAGCTGGCCCTCTCCATCAGCAAAGGGCAGCCGTTGCTGCAGCAGAAGGCTTGGTGAAATCTTATTTCTTTTGGAGTCATGTTAAACCTGTTTAAACTTCAGCTGGTGAGGTTTAAGCCACTGGTTGAGGTGGAAGAACAAACTGAGATGAGGAACAGTTGCACAGAGTGTGTGGGAGGGGCGTGTTTCAATCTGAAATAAGCTAAGCTCCTCAGGAAAAGCAAATCCTAGAAGTCAGCTGTGTGGGTGCTGTGTTTTGGATGTGTTTTTTGGTCTGACGGGTGTTTTCCTCTGGGCCCCCTGTGTGCCTTGTTCTTCCAGAAATCCAAGGATGGTGCCAAGCCTGCGAGTTCCTCGGATGTGATCTCTGCTGCTACGGTTTCCTCAGTGCACTCAGCAGCCCCTGCACTTTCTGCCACTGTAAGAAACCTCTCCTGTAGGTTCTTACCCCAAAACAAGGGGCTGAGTATTGAGGAGAGGCAGCAGCGTGATCCAGGCAGTGTGACCAATGTGGACTCTTGCAGAATTTATTTAAATTATAAAATTATAAATTTAATTTATAAAATTAAAATTATAAAATTTAATTTTATAATAAATTATAATAATAAATTATTTTATAATTTATTGCTAAAAATGGCTATTGCAGAGAAGGAAAATGTTCTCTTGGGGAAAAAAATTTGAGAAAAAAAGAATAAGCGGACACTCCCTTTTCAACAGTTCCACAGGCAGTACCATGACCATTTTTGAATACCAGGGGAACTTCCCTTCCTGGTGTTTATTGTAAAGTTGCTCACACATTTTGATCCATGCTGAGGGATCCTACCCTGGTGCTGCCAGCCTGGCTTGGAAGGGGAATATAAAGCTCCTCCTGCCTGTGTTAGATTTAAGGGCTTTTTTTCTATCCAGGTTCTGTATAAAATTGCAAAATCTATGGTAATTGCCAAACATTAATTGCCAATTATTTCACAGAACTGTTCTCATTACAGCAGCTAGGCTTATTTATATTAAAAAAAGAAAACTATTCAAGAAAGTTCCATAAGCCCTTCTTGAAATTATGTTTTCTGCAGGTCAGAAATATTCTGTATTTTCCCCAGCTATTGTGCTACACTGCAAGTACTACAGGAGTGCTCTTTGTTCACTCAAGTTCTACAGTTCATTAGCCAGTACTTACAATAGATTTATGAATTACATCATTTTTGCAGCAGATGTGCTTTCACAAATGTGTTTCTGCTTTGTTAGGGAGGAAAAGAGATGGATGAAGCCTTGGATCTTCTGTCTGATTCCCTGGGACAGAGGGAACCTGACCCTGATGAAAACAAACCAGTTGTGGATAAAGTGAAGGTAACAAAAGACATTCTGAAACTTGAGCAATTTGAGGAGAAGGAGGGGTGGGAGGGAATAAACCAAACCAACAAAAAAAAACCATCCAAACCCCCCAAAATCTGCAATGGCTCCCATACGCTAAGTGGGGTATATGGCATTGGGATTTCAGATGTTGTAAGAGTAAGGTTATTGGGGGAAAAAAAATCCATGCTTTTACCTATAGGTATATCAACCACTTTTCAGTCATCTGGATTATGTATGTGTTCTGTGAAAAATGATGATTTGATTAATGTACTTTAGCCACTTGAGGGCAAGTGCTGAAATGTTACAGGAGATTTGAAATAATTTTAGTTCAGTGCCTTTTATTGCCATTATTCTCATCATTTTTCAGGTGTCTTCTTGGGCCTCAGTTTCTAAATTTTTTTTTTGTCCCTCTTTTTGTCTAGCTTTGACTTTTATAACAAGTTCACTTAATCAGGCACATTTTTAAACTTCCTTGTTTCTGCCAGTTTTGTCTTCATTAAGTCTTTAATAAAATCCTATAAAGGCCCTTCCGCTAACAAGAAAATTAATTTCTGCATAACGGTAGTAATAGTAGTAATAAATTTTAATTTGAAATAGCTAAGTTAAAATACATTACTGGGAAAAAACAAACCCACCATATGCTGCCTATCGATAAGTTTAGGCTGGAATCTTAGCTGGAGAAAAAAGAAAAAAGAGATCTCTAAAATGTCTGCATTTAGAAAGATAAAAATGTTCTTCATCAGTCTGCTTAAAAACCTCCTTGTGGTGTTCTGTGTGGCATCTTCCTGGTATGCTGCCAAAAATCAGAGCAGTATAAGTTGAAAAATAAATGTCATTTTTAAAACTTTCAGGCATGAAACATGCCTCAAAGTGAAATGAATAAATGGGGATTTTCTCAGTAGTTTTAAAATTTTAAAGTGAAAAGGGATATCTGTCCTGAGTCTGATATGCCCTCTGACTTGTTGATTGCTAATATTTCTAACATGGGTAATAAAGTTTTTTTTTTTAATTAAATACTTTCAGGAAAAGGCTAAATCTGAACACAGAGACAAGCTTGGAGAGAGAGATGAAACAATCCCACCTGACTATCAAAAACTTCTGGAGTCGGGTGAGCAGGTAAGGAAAACCTTCCCTAGTTTTTATTTGCAGCAGTGGAAATTGAGTCTATCTGAACCAGTCTGTCCACTTTGGAATTACAAGTGGAATAAGTGAGTGTCTGTAATGTATTTATATATTAGGGTAAAACATGGAAATATCCTTCAGTGAGAGTAGCTCTATCCTCACATGCTTATAAGTGAAAAAATAAAAGGGAAAAAAAAATAAGGTTTTTTTTTTCTTGTTTTGTTGGGTTTATTTCTTTTCAACTGGGCAGTCTGAACAAATAAAATCACTTGTAACTACTAAAGAAATCCACTCAGAACAGTGCAGGTTCATTGGCAATCTGTGAACACCCAGTAGTGCCATATGTAAATACTTGTATTTTTAAACACTTATACTAATCTGTCTGGTTCAAAATGAGTGAGGATCTGCTTTTTTTCTTCCCAAGAGTAAACCAGCAAAGCCAACAGCAAAGGATGACATGAAACACAAAGGAAAGAAGGTAACATTTATGATGGGGTTTGTTGAGGGTTTTTTAATATTTGTGATATTTATTCTGTGGTCTTTTTTCATGCTGTGGGCTCTGATTTTGTTTCAAAGTTGTGTCTCTGTAGGACTAAGGGGTGATTAATTGCAAATACTCATAAATGAAGGTGGTAATAAGAACAGCAGTGGACAGTAAAACTTCTGAGAGGTGTCACTCTTCACAATAAATGTAGTTTTTATGTACAACTGCATTATGATCGTTCAGGAAATCATGCCTCTTGGGAACCTCAAATAGATGTCTCAACATATGTGTGGAGTTCAGGTGCATTTTTCTTTAAGAAAAGGGATAATTAATTAAAGCAGACTTAAATTCCTGAACCACTAATTTGACTGTGGGAAGCTGGGTTGCACATTTTGTGACTTCAAAATTAAAATTATTGCAGAAACCTACGGATGACAGTGCAGCTATTGATGCCTTATCAGGTGACTTTGATACTTGTGCAAAGGCTCCTGCTACACCCCAGCACTCAAAGGTAGGACATTTTCTGCTAATAACTTGCAAAATAAACAGTTTTTCGCTCCTCACTTTTCGTTGCAGTCGCTCCTTTTAGGTTTACAGGAAGCCTGTCCAGATGCAGGGATTGTCTCACTTCTGCAGTGGAAGTTGGATGTATTTTGCTGTGTGCTAAAGATTTGGAAGAAGGAAGGTTTGTGGTAATTAGAACCTTTCAGACAGGCTTGGAGAAGTAAGTTGAGCAGAGAAATGTGGTAACAGTTTTTAAGAGTGTTCAAAAACTGCAGAGATGCAGAGAAACCTTTGCTCACTGACAGGAGGCACTCTGTAGCAGTGGTTGTTGGCTGGAGCTGAGACACAGTTCAAGAGGGTTTTGTGGAGAGAAAAGCAGGGAGCAGCAAAGACTTTCAGGTGTGTTAGGGAAAACAGTGGAGTTGACAACAAGAAAGGAGAAAGAATGGACTGGAGAGGTCCTGCAATTGAGAAAATGAGCAGCAGCTTTGAAACTTGAGGTTCAAATCAGCTGTATTCCTGGGAGGAAAGAGCTGTTTCCAAACAGCTCTTCTGGCCACTGCAGTGTCCCCCACGGGCTTCCCTCAGCACACAAGCCTCAGGCAGCTGAAGACAGGACAACTGGTGTTTCAAGTGCTGCTTCATCTGCTCTTGAAATCCAGGGCTAAATCTGCTGTTGCAGCATTATTGCTTGGTAGAAAATACAAAATCTGCCCATCTCTACCAGGTTTTTCTGATGCAGTCTCCTGTCAGCATCGCATGTGTTGCTGCCAAACCCATTCAAAGGACTGTGTCCTGGCAGTGCTCTATTCTTTTTGTAACTGTAATTTTTTTTTTTCTTTGGAGTGTAGGACAAAAGTGGAAAGGAATCTACGACCACTAAACCAAGCTCAAAGGATAAAGGAAAGCCCAGAGACACGAAAACGGTACAAACACATTTATTATAGTATGGGCAGTCATACAAGAGGGGCAGCTGGATTCTGGACTTATGCTACAGGGTTGTTATTTTGGGGGAGTTTTACATCAGTATGTTGAACTGATCCATTTTTGTAAATATGAACATAGGAGAAAGGCCCCTTTCTATTTCAAGGGAAATTGGCACAGGGGCAAAAAAATACGTATCTTTCAGCCAGAGTGTTGTTCTCTGTCGGGGGGGCCTCAGTGCATGCTCCTCAGTTTCTCCTCCCTAGATTTGTAGATCTAAGAGTCCTACCTTGCCTGCCTATAGCTGCCTCAGGCAGGATCCCCACCACTTCTCTCATTTTTTGACAGTTTTGAGTAACAGCATCCGAAAAGTGATTTAAAAGTGCTCCTACAACCACAGCCAGGTTCCCAAGTTATTATAATAAATTATGTTTTAAAATTAATGAATACATACATACTTTCATAAAAAAATAAGAATGAGCATGGTATGGAAAGGCAGGCAGCTGTTTCTATATTAAAAAAAAAGAGGGGGGAGAAGGGGAAGGTAAGAAGGGTTGCTCAGCTTTTTTTTTCATCCAGAAGTAGAGAAAATTGATTCAGGTCAGGGTGAAGCTTGTTCCATCATGTTTTTCTCACAGAGGATATGTGCAGTAGATGCCCGAATCAGATGATTACATCTGCTCTGGGAATTTTACATTTCCCACGTCAGTGATGGGATTTCTGCTTGTTGTTATTATCAAATCACCACCGGTGCCTTTTGTGAGACCACAGAACTGACTTGCAGTTCTCAGTGTAAAACTGAGAGGTGTCTTTATCCTCCTCTTCAGGAGGATGTTCTGAGCTGTGGCCTGATCACTGCTGTGGGTAAAAGGGTGTTTAGGAACAGGGAATGATGACGTCAGGCATTACCCCATCTGTCAGAAAGAAAGCAGTTGTTGGTGAAAAGGTGAAAATATTTGTACACAGCAGGAGTCACAAATACTCTTGGTGAACTATCTGTGTTTCAGGTGCAGATTGTATTTATGTCTGAACTGTGATTCTGACAAGTGTCTTGTCACTGCCTGATTTCAGGTTTTAGCTTGGTTCAGTTTCTCATTGTCTCATTCTCTCTTTAGGCAAAGGGACAGTCCTCCAGCAGCAAATCTGAGAAGCAGAAAACAAGCTAAACGTTAACCTTACCAGGTGAGATTTCTTCTTCCCTGAGCTATCACAAAGACAATTTCATGCTTGGGAATTAAAGCTGAGTTTTGCTAGCAGTGCTTGAACCAAACCAAGACATGGTTAAAACTGCTACTAAATCAAAATGCTTAGGATGACTTTGCACTTCAGAGTTCCCAGGCAGGAAACCTTTATCCATTCAGTTTGTACAGAACTACTTTATGTAGCTAAACTCCTTTAGGCTGGTGGCATTCCAAGCTTTCCACGGTGTGAAGTGCTTCTTCCCTAAGACATTCTCACAGAGTAATAAGGATCAAGCACATCTCAGCTGGGTGTTACGATCTTAGGATACTGACCTTGTGTCATTACCTCTGCTCTGGACACACCTGGAGGCTTAGTTCCCATAATTCTTCCCAGATTTATTTTGTGAGTTTTATTTCCAAGTAATGGAAGAAAAGCACTCTGATATTATTTTTTTGTTTTGTTTTCTCCCCCTGCCCTAGGATCCTGCTGCATCGTTTAAAATGTCTTCTTTCTGTGGATGGATGATTATTCTTGAAGAACAAAAGCTGATGCCAAAAGCACATAGTTATTCTGGGTGGTTTTTGTACAGTGATACTTGCTGGACTTTTTCCTCATCTTTTCTTTTTTCCCAGTAGTAATCTCAGGTTTGTTTCTTTCTCCCAGCAATTCCCTTTATTAAGACTCACATAGTCTGACATTTTTGAAATTTCCTTCAGCATTCAGGAGGAAAGAATGCTTTCTATTTGCAGGAAATATATTGCAGCAATGAAAAGCTATGCCAAAAAAAAAAAGAGAAAAATATATCTGCAGACTTTTGCACATAATCTTCACATAGTGCCTGTAAATCTCTGAAGAGTTCATATGTGCTAGCATTTTTTAACATTGCAGTGGATGCATTAAGTATTCTGGAATATAGTGAGCTTTAGTTACCCTCAGCTGGGCTGTGCAGCCTTCTGCTCAGGCCAATTCCTGGTGAGAAGCTGCAGGCCAGCTGTGGCGTGGCTAAAGAGTGAGAAAATGGGGATTAGCCGCTTCTTCCAGCATGTCTGGACATCAAGCAGGTATTTGGGATGCTGCCTTTAGCAGTAGTTAAAACACACTAGGGCAGGACTTTTATTTTATTATTATTAATATTACCATTCTTTCCAATTGTATCTGTACTGTTATCTCATAATTTCAGGAGTCTCCTGGACTGGACAAATTACAAATGTAACAGCTACCAAGGCAAAGGGTGGGGAAGGAAAGGAGGGGGACGAGCCTCAGCAGCGATCAAAGCTCAGGTCCAGGGGCGGGCTCCTTTTTATCTTATTTTGCACTGTTTCTAGCCTTCCTGTTCCTGGCACTCCAGCAGGGAGCGTAGGGACGGGGCTGAAGGTGTTGCTGCAGGGAGCAAAGCCCTGTGTCTCCTGTTCCCTGCGAGGACAGGCACGGCTAGGCACCTCTCACGGGTCAGCTGCCACAGCCCTGGGCTGCCACCACCTCCATGGGCTTTCCTCTGCCTCCCTGCCCTGCAGAATGTCCTTCTGCACATCCTGGCACATGTGCAGCTCTGCCGTGGGCTGGCGAAGGGAGGCTGCTGGCAGCAGAGCCCAGGGTCTGCGGGCAGGGATGGTGCAGGGACTGAAGTTGGGGATATTTAGACTCGTGACTGTACTTGCAGTCTGCCGCCATGCCACTCCAATAAAGTTTTTAAGGATGCACTGTGCCCTTCCTGGCTTTTCATTTATTGCTGCTGCTGTCAGGCAGAAGAAAGCCTAGAAATAAAGGAAAAAAACCACCACAAACGTTGGCATATTAAAATTGAATCTAACATTTCAAAAAAAAAAAAAAAAAAAGAAATCCGCAAAATACAAAATTGCAGAATCAGAAAGACCTTTGAGATCATCAGGTCCAAGCTGTGACTGAAGACCACCTTGTCAACCAGACCATGGCACTTGGTGCCACATCCAGCCTTTTCTTAAACACCTCCTGCAACAGTGACTCTACCACCTCCCTGGGCAGCAACTTCCAGTGCCCAATCCCTCTTTCTTTACATGTTGGCGACACTCCATGAAGGCCTTCACAAGCTCATCAAGACCCTGCTACTTTTTTTTTTTCTTTTGCCCCTTTTCCTTTGTATTTCAAAGCTGCATCATAGTTGACCAAGAGCAAATCTAACTTGTGGACTGCTGCTGTGCTGGGAGGCAGCTGGAAGAGCAAGATGTAAGTCACTGAAATTTATTGTGCCCAGATAAATCAGCAGGTCCTGAAATACCTGTGTGTGAGGTCCCATCTCTTCTGTAGGAGGGCTGCAGTGCATCTGGGAGAATGAGCACATCCAAAATTAAAGGGTGGGGAGGGAATAATAAGGGGGGGGGGGTTCTGTGGTACCAGGAAGGCCACCTAATTTTGCCCTCAGAAGTGAGCAGTTAAAAGCAGAAATGCCATTTACTGGTCACAAAAGAAATGACTGCACAAAAGAGGACAAAAGGTGGCCTTGATCTGACATCACCTGCAATTTGACTTTTTGTCAAATTCCCCGTTAGCCTCTTAAAATGTTTTAAAAGCAGCAGTTGACAATACTTGAATCGCATAAAATGTCATTAGCGTGACAAAGAGCTTTCTCAGAATTCCTGATTTATAAATATATATATATATATAAATACATGGAATTTGCCGTGAGCAGGAGGAAGTGGTGCTTTCCGCAGGGTTGTGTCAGAGCTGTTGGCTCTCAGCAGTGCAACAGGGAGCCTTCCAAACACCCATGGAGTGGGTTTGGACTCCTTGGGCAGGTTTGATCTCCAGGTGGGAGGAAAGGGAGGCATAGTCAAGTCAAATGCTTGGGATTAGTTCTAGATTATGATTCTTTTCTCCCAGTCTTTATTAAAATTCCAAAGTTGGGCACATCCATGAGGAACCACTTGGGGACTAAACACCAGGGATTCAATAGCCAGGGTGTGTTTGCAAGAGCAAAGAAATCAAGTGCCCTTAAGCAAAAGTGGCAATTAACGAATTTAGGTGACGTTTAATACAGAAATAAGAGTTTCCAGCAGGTAAACGGAGCAGGCCACTCACAAGTGCCTTTAAAACCGGAAACTCCACCAGTGAAAACCCAGCCTCTGGGATTTCAGCCTTGCTTTCCTGCAGCCGGATGTGGCACTCGGTGGCTGCTGTCAGGGCATCCTTTCATTGCCCTGCAGGTGGCACACGACAGCCACCAGGGCTGGCCGAGTGTCCCCTGCAGGGACAAGGGACAAGGTCCGGCCACGCCACGCGCGGGGACAGCAGTGGCCACGCCCCTTTACCCGTTGGTCCCGCCTCCTCCGCGCGACCCCACCCCCTTTCCTCTCCGCGACCGCCCCCTCGGCTGAGGCTGCGCCCCCAAGCGCCCCGCGCACCTCCTATTGGCCGGCAGCGTCCCATCGCGCCCGCCACGGCCTCCCATTGGCTGCGGGTGCCGCTGTTGTTGTTATTGCTGTTACTGCCTAAACAGGAGCGGCGCGGTGCCCGCGGTCAGTGCTGGTCACCGCTGGTCACTGCTGGTCACCTCTGGTCACCGCTGGTCACCGCTGGTCACCTTTTATCGCCTCTTATCGCCTCTTACGAACCCGCAGCTCTCACCCTTCATCTCTTTTCACCTCTTCTTGTCACCTTTTGTCCCCTGTCCCCGGTCATTGCCGGAGCTCGATCCTCGCTCGCTCGGTCCCTGCCTGGGCCATGTCCCTGCGCGGCGGCCGCGGGCTGCCCGGGCTGGCGGCCGTGTCGCCGCTGCCCTCCCCGGGCACGGCCCCGCTCACGCTGCTGGCGCTGGACAGAGATGAGCCGGCGGGCCCGGACAGGTGAGGGGGTGGCCGGGGAGCCGGGCTGGCTTTGTCCGCCCGCCCCACGTGAGATTCCTCCCACGGGACACGGCCGTGTGGGGCCGTGCCCAAGGGCGCTTTTGGGATGCCCTCCTTCAGCTCCGGCCCCCGACCCGCCAGGGCAACAAAGGGCTCGGGGCACCCGGGGCGCTGACACTTCCCCGTCCCGATCGTCCGCAGGCACCGGGACACCCCGAGGAGGTGGCACGGGGGGCCGCCCCTCCCGCGTCCGTGGCGCTCGCCGGCCCCGGAGCCGGTGGCCTCGGGCCGTCCCCGGGACTCGGTCTCCTCGCAGCCCACGGATACAGGTGAGGGATGGGGCTGCTCCGCCCCACAGCCGTCCGCAGCCGGCCCCGGCCCCGGGGTCGTGCCGGGAGTGTCGGAGGGGGGTCAGGGGTGTCTCGGCAGGGCTTGGCCGAGGAGGTCGAGGCGGGGCAGCTGCTGGGGAGCGTTAGGCAGGAACTCACACCTGCACTGCCTGGGACTCAGTCAGGAACCGCTCCGCTGGGGACCCCGCTGAGGGTGACATGCGACATTCCGTGCGGCACCGGTGCTCCCAACGGCGCTGCCACCCGTCTGCCGGGCGGCTCCCGGCCCGGCCCCATCCTGCCCGGGGCCCCGGGCTGGGGCCAGGACCCGATCCCCACACCGGGGCTACCCCTGTCCCTTGTCTCCCCGCAGGATCAGGTCCGGACTCCCACACACGGCAGAGTTCCGCAGCCTTGCAAG
Source organism: Anomalospiza imberbis (assembly GCF_031753505.1). Lineage (NCBI taxonomy): Eukaryota > Metazoa > Chordata > Aves > Passeriformes > Viduidae > Anomalospiza > Anomalospiza imberbis. The sequence continues at coordinate 69,151,480 of NC_089721.1, forward strand.
AAGAGTGAGTGGCCCCATCCCCGTGTCCCCCCGCGGACAGCCCCTGTCCCTGCCCTGCCTCTCCCGAGCAGCAGGGCCCGGTCTCAACCTGGCTGGGGGCTGCGTATCCGGCTGTGACCTCCAGTCTGTGTCTGGGGGGTGACAATCTGAGCTGCTTGGGCGGGGATACGGATGCCATTCCCTATAAATCCCATCTCTGCTCTTCCCACAGCTTCCAGAAAACCATCGCGGAGTCTGAGAGGGCTCTCAAAGAGTACGTGAAGGGGCTCTGTCCCTGGGGCAGAACATGAATGCCAGGCTGTCCTCTTTCCCAGGTTGTCCCTGTCCCAGACCCAAAAGCCAGGCTGTGCCCGTGCCCCTCCTGGGGTCCAGCTCAGGCTATTGGTGTTCGTTCAGTGCCTGCCCAGGTCCCTTTGGGGAGCTGTGACAGCTCTGGGGGGGGGGGGGGGGGGGGGGGGTGGTGTCTTACCCCACCCTGAGAACATAGGGGACGGAGGTGACAATGGCAGAGGGGTGGGACACAGCGGTCCGGGACACCTGTAGTCATTCGATCCTTTCCTTTGCCGGCTCTTGCAGCAGGAAGCCCTTTCGCCAGAGGATCCGCTTCTTGCCGGTGAGTGCTGGAGGCTGTGCAGGATCCTGCCGAGTCTCCGGCCGAGCCGGGACGAGGAGGATGGAGCCAGGAGAGGGAGCAGGGCTGTGCAGCACCGCTCATCCCCTGGCTGTCCCACAGCAGTGGCAGCTGGAAGCCAGCCCGGTGCTGAAGGACATCTCCCAGCTCCAGGTGCGCAGGGACAGAGTGCGGCGGCGGCAGAGCGAGTCCGAAGTTGAGGTGAGGGGCGCGGCGAGACCTGGGGGTCAGGGAGGGGGCACAGGGGTCCTGACGCCGTGTACCCCCAGCTGCAGGAGGGCTTTGTCCCCAAGAAGCTGCAGAGGCTGGGCCAGCGGAGCCGGCTGCCCGCCGGCCACGGGGCTGCCAGTTGGGACCTCTTTGCCAAGAGCCCCTGCGGCACATCAGAGCCGATGAGAGAGGCCGGAGCGCTCCAGAGGAAATACGGATCCTTGGCTGGACCAAGTGGCCATGCCGGTCCAGGAGATGTGTGCATGTGGGAGATGGGCGGGCTGGTGGGTCATGGGGACACTGTGACTCCAAACCTCCAAGGAACTTGGGGGTGGCAGACCTTGGGTACGGGATTCGTCCCTACTTGGGGGTGGGAAGCAGCTGGCAGGACTTGTCCCCTTCACGATCTCCTCTGCCTCTCCCCCAAGTCCCCCCAGCTGCTGCCGTGGCAGAATGATTCCACCGTGCTCCAGGGGATGGAGAAGCCGGTGACCACGCCAGTGATAAAGAAGGAGGAGGCAAAGCTGGTACGTGGCCACCTTTGGCAGTGGACGGAGCCCCACAGTCTTGGGGTCTCCGAAGGGGGGTCTGGGGCCGAAGGTCCCTGGGGCGGGGGCTGGTTGGTGAGCAGCACCAGCCCTGGAGCTGGCGGCTTGCCAGACCCCCAGGCAGCAGCGCGGGCTCTTCCCACAGCGTCCGGGGAAGCGCGGCAGGTGCCGGCAGCTCTTCCGCTCGCCCTCGGCGCCCGGCAGTGTCTACGGGCCCGTCCCGAAGCGGAGACGGCCCTCGGACAGTGACAGCCCTGCCGAGGCCAAGCGGCAGAGGAGAGTGGCCGGCAGTCCTGAGCAGGAGGCATCCCTGGAGCCGGTGGGTGATGGGGAAGGTGTCGGGGGAGAGCCAGCCTGTCCCTGGCAGGACTGGGCCACTGCCCGGCTGTGCCAGAGCCCCTGCTGAAATCTGGGCGTGTCTCTGGTTGGTGCCTGCGCAGGGAGTGTGGCTGGACCCTTGCAGGTCTGCCCAGCTCGAGGATATCGAGAACCTGCTGGCCAACGATGACCAGGAGCTCATTGGGGACTTCTCCAAGGTAGGGCCACGAGGACGGGGCAGCTCTGGGGGCGCCGCCCGCCCCCGTTATTCTGAGCAGGGACTACCATCGGAGCCCCGCAGTGCTGCCAAAGATAGCCCAAAGCGAGCTGGTGGCCCTTGCTTGGGGACCTGCAGCGGGTGAAGAGCCCAATCACTGCTCCCCAGCTCCGTGCCCGTGCCCCAGGCACGTTATGTGCCCCTTCCCCGCCCGGGGCTGCAGAACTGGCCACGGGGGGCTCCTGGGCTGGGGGGACAGGTGCCACCCCCGGGAGGTGCCCCTGGGACGGGGATGAGCCCAGGGCGTGTCTCCTCCAGCCTCACCTCCTGCCGACGGTGGAGGGGAAGGACCCGGGCCTGAAGTACATCTCTCCTGACACGGTAAGGGGACAGCGATCCTTCCGCAGCCCCCCCGAGGGGCTGCCTGTCTGTTGCCCCCCGAGCCCCCGTGTGTCCCCCCTTGGTGACACGCTCTCCCCGCAGCTGGCGAAGGTGCTGACCGGGCACTACAGCAGCTTCATCGAGCGCAGCGTCGTCGTGGACTGCCGGTACACCTATGAGTACCAGGGCGGCCACATCAAGGTCAGAGCCCCGCCGTGGCCTCGGGGCAGGGAGGAAGGGGGTTGTTCGAGCCCCACTGCAGCCGCAGAGGTGCCGAGCCCACCACGGGCGGTTGAGCGTTTCCCCACGAGGGGCGGAGACAGCAGGGATTCAGGATACCCCGGGATGTGTTGAGTACTCTCCGCGAGATAAAGCGGCCCCTCCAAAGATAGTCTCAGAGAGGAGTGAAGCAGCCCCTCCAGAGCCCCTCTGAGCCCCCGGAGGGGTTGAGCAGCCCCCCATGAAGGGCCCAGAGCCGCCCGGAGGGGTGGAGCAGCCCCTAAAAAACGCCATGCCACCCGTTCACCCGCTAAAGGATTAATTCCCAGTTGGAAAGTGTCGCCATAGAGCAGGACGGGAACAAGACTCCAAGTTAGAAGGCAAAGAGAATGAATTCTGATTTATTTCAAATGCACCGCTCTATATATAGAGAACATCGTGCGGACTAATTTCATTGGTCTTAGAGTAAAAACATCTCACGCCATTGGTGTGCAGTGAATGATGCACGGTGGCAGAACATATCTATAAAAATGTGAACAAGATAGATTAGAGAATTATTTACATTCTTTCCCAAATGTCTCCCAGGCTCTCGCCTGGTTAGAAAACCTTCTCTTTTTCTCTCTGACTGAACTGAGAATATCTACAGGAAAGAGGAGCATGATGGTGGCGGGGGGGAGGCTGGGGGCAGCGTCCTTGGGTCCGTGCAGAAAATGAAACTGGAGGCAGAGGGGAAGAAGGCGCCTGTGTCCTCCCCAGGGCGCTGTCAACCTGCCGCTGCAGCGAGACGTGGAGGAATACCTGCTGGAGCGGCCCATCGTGCCTCAGGACGCCGGCAAGAGGGTGATCATCACCTTCCACTGCGAGTTCTCTGTAGAGCGGGGGCCCAAAATGTGAGTGAGGGGACGGGGGGCACACAGGGGTGTGCCAGCTCCCCGGGCAAGCCAGGATCCCCGCACGGGGCTGATGCTGTGGGCTTTGCCCGGCCACAGATGCAAGTTCCTGCGGGAGAGGGATCGCTCCTGCCACAGGTACCCGCAGCTGTACTACCCCGAGCTCTACGTCTTGAAGGGAGGGTACCGCGAGTTCTTCTTCCAGTTCCCGGTGAGTCCCCTGCCGATGTCCCTGCGATGTCAGGAGAGCAGGAACTGGGGTGGGGGGACGGGGCACAGGACAGTGGGGAGGGGCGGCGCTGGCTTTGAGCCCCTTCCGTGCAACGGGAGGGGATCTCCGAGCCGGGGGCGCTGGCTTTGACCCGGGACGGGTGCGGGCCGGGGGCTGCGCTGCGGGGGCTGACGGAGCCGTGGGTTGCAGGACCACTGCGAGCCCCGGGACTATCGGCCCATGGAGGACCCGGCGTTCAGGGAGGAGCTGCGCAGGTTCCGCGGGCGGAGCCGGCGCGGCCGGCGGGCGCTCTTCATCTGCGGGCGGGACCTGTGAGCGCTCGGGGGGAAACGCCACGCTAGAGCTGGCACTGGAGGAAGGGTTGCCTTGGCCGGGCATGCGCCTCGGCTTGGGCTGGTTTGTTCGGATGCGTTTAGCTTGGTATTTAGGGTTAGCATTGCGTTTGCGTTTGTTTGTTGCTATAAATAATTTTTGTCTATTGTTATGAACTTTTGCTTATTGGTACGATTATTTTTTGCTGTTTATTGTTATGAATATTTTTGTGTTTGTCTGCTGTTAGGTCCGTTTGTACCAGTCTCTGTTAATAAACTCCTATTGCAGGAGAATAAACGCGGCTCCTGAGCTCTCTCTGCCCGCACCAGGGCGCTGCAGGGATGGGAGTCCCCGATCCGGGGCTGGGGACACGGGTAGGCGGGGCTGGAGGGCTCTGGGGTTTAGGGACGGGGACGGCTGCTGGCAGGGGACACGCCCTGGGGCGTGGTGGTGGCTTCCCCAGGGACAAGGGGGCTGGGCCAGGGCCAAGTGTTGGCCCCTTGGCTGCTGTTCCTGCATGCTGGGGTGGCAGCAGTGTGGCCCCGAACCCCCATAGGACCCTTTTTCCTGGGCATGCTGGGCTTGGCAGGAACCCTGGGACACTTGGGGTGGCTGTGGGACACCCCCAGGCAGGATACTCTCTTTTCTTAGGGGGTCTCTTGAACTTTGCAGCACCCCTAGAGCTGGGACACCCATTCCTGAGAGGAACCTGGGCTCAGTAGGACTCCCAGAACTGTGGCAGCCCCAAAGTGGGGGTCAGGGCTTATCAGGGCACTCAGCAGCATTAACCCCTCACATTCTGAGACAACTTCCGATGACCTGTTAAAATACAGTGGGCGCAAAAAAAGAGAATATCAGAGCAAATTAACTTTCTATAAAGTGTTGCCACAACAGTTTGGCTGTCACACAATAAGTTCCCTCACTTGTAATTATGAAGGACTATTTATTTAATTGTTGATATCTTTTACATTTCCCTTGAAATGCTAAAAGGTCGACCTTCTGGTCTACAGGTTCAGTAGACCCCCTGGTATCCATGGCACATGCTTTGCTTTGGGTCTGTGTCATAGTAACAAAACACCAAACCTGACTCATTCTCTGGGAGTTTTCACAGCCTATGCTAAAGCTTCAGTGGGCTTTGGTGCACCCCAGCTATCATGAAATAATGATAATAATATTATATTACTGAGTAATTTTTCATTACAGAGAAGTATTTAATGCCATGGGTATTGGGTAATATAATCTACACTGATTATATTACCCATTAATATATTATTATATATATGTATATTATTATAATATTATAGATTACATATACACCGTTGTGACGTGGCTGTGAAATACATGACTGAATAGTATGTAAAACCAATGAGTATGACAATGCTTCATCATAACCACATTTTAAACACGCTGCTGACTGAGTAATTTTGACACAGAAACAGCATGACAGTAAATGCCTATTCCCTGAAACTCACTGAGTGTTTATTTGAGCAGTGTCACAAAGAAACCAGGAAGCAATTTTCATCGTGGGCTGCCAGCAAGAGGCATTTCTCTGCAGGGTGCTATGCTCACACCAGTGCTGAAGAGCAAACTTTCTGTATGGTGCCCTTGTCCCAGCACAGCTAGGAAGGCACGGTTATAAGAGCCACCTGCAAAGGTTTTAGGCTGCCCACAGCTCCCCTCGTGGACCTGCAGGGACCCAGTGTTAGTCTCAGCTCTGTAATATCCTCCATAAATAATTGCATTTGCTTCAACTTTGTGTGTGTTCATGCATACTTATTATTCAGAGACACTCCTGCTCTGCTGTTTACCCTAGGCATGATCAGGAAACCAAACCAGACCTGCTCATTTCTCAGCAGATCCTTGCAAAATTGAGTTTTCTGGGACTGATGGATCTTGCTAGCAGCTCAGAGCTCATTAAGGAATCAAATTTAATGTCCTGGCAGTGTACAACTGCTTCCCACAGCATGCATGGATACACAACAGTCCCTGGATTTGGAAGCCCCACAGCAATGGTGCTCCCACTGTTCCAACTGGATACTGAATGCAACTCTCTAAAAGGAAATGGTGACATTTTTTTTTTTCCTCCTCTGATTTCCTCTCCCAGAGCACACTGCTCTTCTTCACATCTGTTCTAGGCCTCTAACAAACCAGCAAAGGGCTGGTTTGGCTTTAACAAACCAGTTAGTTTCCTGAGAGCTTGTGACATTAAAAATAACTCCAGGTCAGTGCCCAGCAAAGGCATTTCCTGGACCAGCTCCTGCTGGGGACAGGTCTGTTCTAAGTGAGCTAGCCTGTGTGAGTCAGTGCTCCCTGCCTGCAGGCAGCCCAGGAGTGTTGACAAAAATAGGAGAAGCTTGTCTTTCAACAATTCTGGCCCAGGAGATGATCTACCCAGGCTCCTGTGTCACCAAATTGAGGCTCCTGCTCTCCAGGAGCTGGCAGAGAATCAGCCTTTGGCACAAAGGTCATCTTCTGCCTTTGTGTTTAATTTACAGAAAGCCTAGGACAGGTCAGAACACCCACCCCAATATTTGTGTTACCTTATCATGCCTTACTGTGGAGTTTTCTTCTTGCTGCCAATCTTTAGCTCTGCAAGATCTGGGAAGCTGAGGGGTCAGATGCATCATCCACTGCTGCTCTTCTAAGAGGGCATGCAAGAATACACAACACTGCCTTTGCAGAGGCACAGAAATGCAACTTTCAAACTTTTAATAATTCTCTTCTTGTCCCCCAGGCTCACACACCCTGAATTTTGCTTTTTACCTTACCTCAGTCACTGTAGTCCTAATTTTTTCTTTTCTTTGAACACACAGGAGCTCTTCCTGCTACATGTAAAACTCAGTCTGGCCTTCTGCTGACAGTTTCTGTCTTCCTTATCTGCCTTAAGCCCCTTCTCCTCCCCACACTCTCACCTAACCCTTGCTGGTTGTGCCTCTCTCTTCTTCTGCCCCATCATTCTCCAAGATCAAGTCCATGGCCCCATCCTTGCACAATGTGTATGATCCACACCTCTCCTCCACCCAGACCTTCCCTCCATGTCACTTCTCCTCCATCTCACACCTGAGGTGTCACACAGCCAGGGCTGCACACCCCAATTCTGCTCCTGAAACCTGGGACAAATTTCCTCACCTTTCCACCTCTCTCTTTTTCTCTCTGTCATTTGTCAAGGCGGATATAAAATCTGTCTGTCTCACAGATTAAACATCCCCTGAGAGCACGGAAAAAAGAACGGCAGCTGTCTTCAACCCTGGCTTGCCCTGATGGTGAAGTATATTGAAATCTCTGCCCTGCCTTTTACAAGATCAGTTGATGGCCATGCTGTTCTGCTGCTCTTTTAAGCTTTAATCTCCTTGCTTTCTGCTGGTAACAGTTCAAGTGGGTGCGTTGCTATTTCCTTGCACATCTGTGCTGCAATTCCTCTCTCTGTGGAGGAAACCAGGGGCGCCACTCCCTAAAAAATGTCTTGGTGGCATTTTCAACTGCTCTTGGCTCTGACCCCCTCAGCAAGCAAAGTGGAGGGCAGGAATGCACTTTTAAGTACTTTTAACCATCTCACCTTAAAATTACTTAAACAAAGACTTTTATGTAGGGTGGGTTTGAACTTCACTTTTCAAGTAGCATTAAAGTGGAAGTGGTAGAGGCAGAGTCCCTTGTTAGCACTGCATTCTCCACAAGACAACAAAAAACATAAATAGAAGCAGCACTTTGTTTACATTTCATTCAGAGGCAAAACCTAGACTCAGGTCTTGTGGTGATGTGGCAGAAACCCTGGGATGGTGCAGGCCATGTCAAAGCCAGCAAAAGTGCTGGTAAATTCAAGCCCTCCATCTCTCTGCCTTGTTTTTGCTCCTCAGACCTTTGACAAAGCTGTCCAAATGTGCCCAACAGCTTCTGTCGGCCTGAGCAAAACTGCAGCTACTTCAGAAGAGGTCATGCCCACAGGAGGATCGGGTAAAAAATATATTATTAAATATATATAGTTATTATAAATAATATATAACATAATATATATTATATATATAATACGTATGAAATACATATATATATAATATATATAAAATATATGTTAAATATATTATATATATTTACATATATTAAAAAGATACTATTAAATACATGTAATTATTATATATAATATATATGTTATGTTATATATATTATATACGAAACATAAACATAAACATAAACATTTATATATATATATACACACTATCATTATATAATATAGTATATATTAAATATATACTATTAAATGCCGGCGTAAAGCCATTTGGCCAGAAAAGGCACATCAGCTTTTCCAGCCAGGCACGGGCAAATCGCCTTCTCCTCCGGCCGGGCAGCCTGACGGGGACACAGTGCCACCAGCTGGGCACTGGCAGCCCCTGGCCAAGCGCTTTTCCAACTGGGCTGGGTGGCAGGCGCTCCCCGCAGCCTCCTCTCCTCCCTGGGGAAGCTCCTAGCACGGACAACAGCGCACGCAGAGCCTGTGCCTGTCCTAGGTGAGGAGGGCAAACCAGCCGGCAGCACGAAGCCCGGATTAGGAGCTCCTGAGCCCATCAAGAGGACAGGAGCTAATCCTTGCTACGAAGGAGCTTTAGGGACCTCGTGTCCTGCAAGGTGCACCCTGCCATCCACCAGCACGTATTACCTGGGCTGGGCTGGGATAGAGGTAATATTCTTCAGAGTAGCTAGGCTACTGGACAGGGCTGTTTTGGCTCTGTGCTGAAAACAGTCTTGATAAACCAGGGATCTTTTTTTTTTTTTTATGCTGAAGACAACTTGCACAGCATCAAGTCCTTTCCTGCTTCTCACACTGCTCTGCCAGAGAGGGGATCCACAAGGATTTGGGAGGAGACACAGCTGGGAGAGCTGATCCCAACTGACCAGAGGGATATTCCAGACCATATGGTGTTGGGGGGAGAAGGAGGAAGGGGCCGTGTTTGGAGTGAAGGCCTTTGTCTTCCCAAGCCACCTTGATGGAGCCTTGCTTTCCTGGGCATGGCTGAACACCTGCCTGCCCACAGTGAATGAATTCCTTGTTTTGCATTCCTCCTGTGCATGGTTATTTATCTTGTCCCATGAGTTTTATCAGTTTTACCCTTCTAATTCTCTCCCTGGTCCTGTAGCAGGGACAGTGAACAAGCTTGTTGGGGCTCGTTGCTGGCCAGGGTTAAATCAGTGACATCAGTGGTGGCCCTGGCCCTAGCAGCCATCTGCTGTGGAGGCAAAAGCTTCTGCCCACAATTTGCTTTGGGACCTCTGAAAAAGAAGGTCCATGTGACAAGCTGGAGAAATAGTATTCTTAAATCTTTAATGGCCAGAGGAGTGCAGCTGACTGTATAACCCAGCAAAGGTGCAGACAGCCTTGAAAACCTCATTAATTATGCTCCTTCTCCTCCAAACCACAACTGGCCTCTCCACTGGAGTATGCCAGCACATCTCTCCCTGAAGGGGAGAGCTCTTCTTTTCTCTTCTCCTCTTACCTTCTGCAACATGAAAAACCAGGCAGGTGCAGACCCTTTTCCCCAGGTGTGTTTGTTATTATGCCAGCTGAAAAAAACTCCCTTTCTCTTCTTTTCCCCTCTTTTTCTTACCTCTGCTCCTCTGCAGTTTATCTCCCCACTGTCTGCCTTCTTGCTGGCTGGCTGCAGGGCTTTTCAAACCTGGTTTTAAAATATAAAGTGACTTCTGACTGTGTGGCTCTGAGCAAAGCCTTCACAGGCAGTGGCTAAGAAAATGTACTTATTCCCTGCCGTCTGAGGTGGGTCAAAGCTTATTCCAAATAGGTGCTTTGGCATGAGAGGAGTAATGTCAGAAACTGACAAAGTGATGTGATTTGAAGGACTCGGACTTCAGCTTCACGGGTGGGTGACTCCTAACCAGAGTCCGTGTAGTGAGCCTTTTCTTTCTTTGCAGCAGCTCTCATGCTCTGCCTCCACTTAATTTGGTATATTCTATTTATAGAAGAAATATTTATACAAATACTTCCTCTCTCCTAAGAGCTTCTCTCTCCCTCTCCCTCTCTCTCTCTCTCTTTTTCTCTCTCAGGGGTTGTTGAGGGAATTTTGCAGCCTGATGAAATTTGATGCCAGGCCAATTTTCAAGGATGGAGAATGTCTATTTTCTTTCAGTCCCGGCTACCATGAGCTCTGTATCAACTTGTGGCACTGAAGGGCTGTTTTCTGCCAGCTTAGACATACCCAAAACATGCAGCACCTATTTCCCCTGCAGCCACATGCAGTTTTTGTTACCACCCTACTGATCTGAACAAGACTGTGACCCAGGCACAGCTCTGAGGGTCTCTGCGATACCTCTGGTGCCATGGCAGAAGTTTGTCTCAAAAGGGGACCACACTCTGACTTAAAAAGGAGCTGACCTAAAAAACGGGTGTGAAATGGTGTGTGGTGTTCAAGGGAAACTCATGCATGGTAGCAACATCAAGAGTGTGAAACCTAGGGATATGGAAACAGGGAGTGTTTCCTGTTTCCACATCCCTAGGTTTCACACTAGAGAAAGGAATGTGGAATTTAACAGTGAAAGGTACTCTGGAGAGCACAAGGTGTCCAACTGATTAGTTTGAGTATGGTTCTCTATCACTTCTTCTGGAATTTTTTTAATTGTAAGAACAATTTGTAAGAACTTAAGGAGTACCAGGAGCGTGTACAGGTGTTTTCAACAAAAACACACAAAATTAATCTGCATGGGGCAGGATGTTTATGTCCTCTGGAAGAGGCTGTGGTTCAACACCAGGTCAGAAATACTGTCCTTCAGGAGCTACAGGGCTCTCGTGGGGCAGCCTGTCCTGCATCCATTCTCTTCCCAGCTAACTGTGCTTACAGGAATCAGGTTTCTACCCAGGCAAACAGCAAAATTTCCAAATCCCACTGCTGTGACTGCCTAAGAAAGCGCTGCGTGCCACTTTTTTTTTTTTTTTTTTTTTTTTTTTTTTTTTTTTTTTTTTTTTTTTCCCTGCTTTTGCTTCCCCTCAAAAATATCCAAAGTTTGAACTCCAGGCTGCAGAGAGCAGGGGGGAGAGAGCTAGCACAGCCACTCTGTTAACTGGCACAGGATGTGTCTGTAAAGGATTCAGACTCCCAAGTTTTTCTGTCACATTGATGATGTGAAGCTGGAGTTGAGGACAAAAAGATTTCATCCCAGCTATCCTGATTTATGATGTACTAAGTGGTGACTGGGTTTTACATCAATCTCACTAAACTCTTTTCCTCCCTCCTTGCAGTTCCACTAGAGACAGCTTCACCACTGACTTACAGCACTTTAAATGATAAAAATACTATTTTTAAAGATTCAGACCCTCATTTGACGCCATATTTATAGTGGGCATGAAGGTAGAACTAAGTGAAGAGCAATTCAAATCTCATGGATTGGGGTTTTTTTTTGTCTCATTCCACAAGTTTCCTCACTTTCATGCTTCTGATTCTCTTCCCCATCCAGCTGGTGGGGCAGTGAGTGCACGGCCCTGTGATGGTTGGTTGCCAGGTGGGGTTAAAACTACAATAAGTGTATAAAACTAGAAAGGCAGTGGATTTTAATGGGATTTCCACGAGAGAAAAATCAGTTGCTCAAGTTTCAGAACACATTTTACTTTCCTGTTTCTACTTGGAAATTACTACTAAGAAAATCCATGAAAAATCAAAGCTCTACTCTGCTAAGTATAGGAACATAACACACAGTTCTTATCACAGAGCTGTGCTTGTCTGCAGATTTTAATTTTAAATAGGTGCAGAGCCTACTGTAGAAACAATAAAGCAGATTTGATAGTCACAGCTTTCTCTGCATGCACATAAATAAAACCTTACTGTGTCTCCTTCAGTGCAGTGGCTGATTCAGAGAACTGAGGGAAAGCCTGTTTTCCTCTGCCCACAGTCCTCTGCTCTTGCTGTGCAGCAGAACCCTCCAGGACAGGCAGCAGAAGCTGTCAGTGGGGAGCAGGGAGCTTCACAAATCTCATTTTCTTGGGCTATGATAGAAACACTGCATTAATTACATCCAAAGACAACGAGCCATCAGCAGACAAACTTCTGAGGCTTTGCTGTTCATTCACATAATGAAGTGATAAACAAGCATTGTCATGATCTCCTAGCCCACCCACAGTGACTCCCTGCTGGCAGCTCAGCCATTTCCAGGTAGTTTGATGGGGGGAAAGCCAGGGGAAGTCTTTATTGTTCTCAGATTATTTAATGCCCTATCCACAGAGGCTTCTCCTATGCTCCACCATCTCCCTCTGGCTGGCTGCTTGTGCTGGTGGCTCCTGGCCTTCTCAAAATAGGGACAAAATAGGGAAATACAAGAAAAGAGTGATGCATCAAGAAAAGCCTGCACCAATGAAGAGCCTGCTGAGGCAGTTTGTGACTCACTCCTTGCTTTGTCCACTTACAGACCCCCAGAAACACAGGAGGGCTCCAGGTCGATGAGTGTGGGGTTGGTTTAACCACCCCAAAAAGGCCTTTCCAAAGCCACAGTGACCTGAAGCTGCACAAGGAGAGGGGTTTGCTGGTGCCAGAGCCACACTGAGTTGCACATAAGCAGCTCTAATGTCTGCAGCAGCCACCACAGGGTCCAGCCCTTCTCAAAGCCAGCTCAAAGAATATTTACTGTGTCATAAAGGCCTTCTTCCTCTCCTGTGATTTGGTCAGCTTGGTTTCTCAGAGAAAGTTTTTGTGTAATTTTTAACTACTTCCAAGCCTTCTTCCATACAGAAATGCAACCTGCTCCCTCTTCTTCTCACATTACATAGATTTATCTGGCAATGCAAATAAATTTAAGTGCTGCGGTCTGGCAATTGTTTGAAAAAAACACAACAACAGCCTTATCTTATGCCTGAAACAGCAAGGATAGAGTTTTAATATTCTATTTCTTGTGACTTTCGAGATAGTAAGTGCTTTTAGGAGGTGGCCAGGTGAGGCTAACTCTTGGTTCATGCTTCAGGGGTTAATTGTAAGGAAGCACTGTGTTTGGTGGCAGCAGAAAACTGCTCTGGGGAAAAAATCCTTCCTTAAAATTCTACCCCTTATTAAAAAAAAAAAAAAGTGACAAGGAGATGCATTTAATTCACCACACTGCATGGAGATAGATAAAATGCAACTTCTACTTGCATTATTCAGTGGTTACCCAAGTTGGCCCATTATTGTTTTAGGGGCCTGAAGTACTTCTTCCTCCTCTAATTTTTTGCCGTTGTTTCCTTTGGGTCTTCTGTCTGTGACATTTATTTTTGGCCTAAAACACACCGAGAGTGTTAACTCTGAAGATTTTTTTTTTTAATCCCCTCTAGCACCAGCATCTGTGCCAGGACCTTACCACCCTCAGAGGGAAGAACTTTCTTCCCAGTGCTTAATCTAACCCTGCTCTGTGCCAGTGTGAAGCCATTCCCCCTTGCCCCGTCACCTTAAGTCCTTGTAAATTCTCTCTCTCCATCTTTCTTGTTGGCTAATTCAGGTATGGGGATTAGGTTTCCCCCAAGCCTTCTCCTCTCCAGGCTGAGCAATCCCAATTCTTCCAGCCTTTCCTTGTATGAGATGTGTTCCACCCCTCTGATCACCTTGGTGCCCTCCTCCAGACTCATTATCACAATGAGTCCTTCAGAGTGCTGAAGGGACCCACAAAACTGTGGAAATGTTTCTTCATGGTGACACTTCCCCTCCTTCTGCAGCTTAGAGAGGAATTTGCAGTTGAATCCTCCCACAGGATCCAATCTGGAATGAAGAAGTGGGCCCACAGCTGCAGAAATCAGTTTAACCACCCACCCCAAGACACTGCAGAGGGTTTCGGTGTTACTGGTACCCCTGGGTGTCTGACCACAGGCACTATTTCTGACCCCGCTGCCTCCCAGGCCAAGAGATGAAAAATCCCTTTATATTTTAGTATTTTGTTTCTAAAATGTTTGGGGGAAACCTCAAATCATGGGCTCATGGTCATGGTCAGTGTCCTTGCCTCTGGACAACCTGAGGCGTGGCATGACCAGACATGATTTTCTCTCCTCATCTTCTGACTGGCTGCAAATTGAAACTACCACTACCAGCCCAGGTTGTGGGTGCTAATTGGAAAAAATAAGCTATCAGGTACTTGAAAGATAACACAAATATTCAAACCAGAGCCAAGGCCCAGCCTGGTGCCAGTGAATGCAGTCCCAGGAGGTCTCTGGATGGAGCTGGGGACACTGGAGCAATGCTGCTGCATCCTCTTGCCCTGGATTTGTGCAGTGCTGCTGATGGAGAAGGCACAGCCGTGCTTGGAGTGGGCTCACAGAGGCAGAGATGGTCTAAGAGAGGCGTCCTTTGCCACCTGCACTGGCAGGGGGCACAATCTCCCCACAGTGATGAATTTCCACACTGGAAGTGGATTTCTACTGCTGTGTCCATGCCAAAAGCGCTGCATTTTATTTCCAGCACAGAGCTGCCAGGAAACCACCACGCACCACTCCAGCCCAGTGGCTGCATCTCTGCCAAATGCCATCATCATGAAGTTACTACTCCTTTCCAACACCACAGCTTTGGGAAAAAAATACTTCCTAAGACTGGATTAGTGAGATGTGAGGTAAAGTAAAGCTGCCTCACAGGACATCCAACCTCATATAAACATCATGGAAAGATGTCCAGAGAGGGGAACGGAGCTGGGGAAGGGAATGGAGCCCCAGGAGAGGCTGAGGGAGCTGGGAAGGGGATCAGCCTGGAGAAAAGGAGGCTCAGGGGGGACCTTGTGGCTCTGCACAGCTCCTGACAGGAGGGGACAGCCGGGGGGGTCGGGCTGTGCTCCCAAGTCCAGCTGGACTGTCCAGTGCAGGGACACCTGGAGCAGGTGACACAGGAACATGTCCAGATGGGGTTTGGATGTCTTCAGAGAGGCAGCCTTCCACAAAAGTTTGCAGAAACATTGCACTATGGATGTGTAATATGTCAGAGGGTCTCCTAGGCAAATTCCTAAGCCCTTGGTCACTTAGGGCATGAGCATTTCAAGTGCTGAGCACAGGTAAATTCTTTTGCACAGTAATTTCTTGCACAGCTGACTATCATTGTTTCCTGTGTTTAATGGCTCTCCACGAAATTTTCCTCTTTTGCTTCTAAATAATTTCCTGCACTTAAACATCATTATTCATTCGGTTGCAAAATTATGCCACCCCCTTAAAATCCATGCTATATTTGGGCACGAAGAATTCACTGTTAGATGCAACCACTCTTTTTAATTTCCTTTTTAAATTGAAAATAACAAGCAATGAAAGGAATATACGCCCACAAAATCTCGGTAGTGTCCTGTCACACAGCAGTCACCGAGACCCCAGGTCAGAAGTAGCTTCTCCAACAAAGACTTGCCAGAGGAGATTCAAAGAAATGTCGGTGGGTGAGCCGACCAGCGCCCTGCCATCCTCAGCGGAAAAACCGAGGTGGAAGTTCTGGTGAAGTTTATGCCAGCGGGCAACACCAGAACGAGTCTGGAGGTATTGATACGGACTGAAGGCATTGCGATGGATTGGAGATATCGGGATGACTGGAGGCGCCGGCATGGATTGATTAGATGCCTTCTCAGGGCGAACGGAGCAGAGCCGACCCCGCCGCCCACCGCCGCGCCAGGGCCGGGACTCGAACCCGCTGCGCCGGGGCGGCGGCGGGCGCGCAGGCGCGCGCAGGCCCGGTGCGCGCGGGGCGGGGCGGGGCGCGCGGGCGCTCATCCCGCGGGAGCGGCGGCGCTAGGAGCGCGTCCCCGCGCCGCGCGTCCCGCCGGCCCGGCCGCGCCCCGCCCGCAGACATGGACGAGGAGCGGGTGAGTCCCCGCGGGGCAGGGGCTGCGGGCCGCCCGGGAGGCTGGCGGGGCGTTTCCCCGACGATTCCCGGCGCTCGGCCTGGGAAGAAGCGCGGGGCGGGAGGGCAGCGGCGCGCGGAAGGGATGCCGGCGGAGTTGTGGGGAATCCAGAGTCCGCTTCCCTCCTGGGTGCGCCTCCCTCTTTCTGGAGGCGTTCCGGTGTCACCTGCTCCGTGTGAGCCTGCCCTGCCACAGGGATTGGATTGATCCTTTCCAGCCGCGGCTATTCCGCGGTTCTGGAATGAAGTGCTCCAGCGGTTGCAGAGCTCTTTCATTCTGCGTATTCCTGTCATGAGTAATTATGGTGCGTGTATAAGCCCTTCTGTTTGCCATTGATGTCATCTAGTGTTGCAGGGAACTAATGCGTAAAAGGGTTTTGTTGGGGATTTTTTTTCCCCTCCCTTGTGGTTGGTGCCCTGTAATTCCCTCCTTCCCTTGCCTGCCATCAGACCCCTCGGGGTCCTCACTGAAGGGCAGAGATGTGCGCACCCCAGCGCTGGGGCTTTTTTGAGCAGATAGATATTCCTCTGCAAAAAGCTGTGACTCAGCCTCTTGGCTTCCAGTCCCTCAGTGCAGAAGGGCTCCTCGTTCTCTGGGCACCCTGATTTCCTCAGCTTGGGAAAGGGTTCGTGTGACGTGGGACCCGAGTAGTTTGGTGCTGATAACGGAATTTACAGATCAGTGTAATTTTCTCTTGCTAAAGCCAAGCCCCAGCACTGTAGGAGTTACTAGGAAATTACTGAGAAAGTTAACTGTATCCCAGCCACAACAGACCTTGCTGTGAGCTCACAGTTGGCAGCCCAAGGCTTCAGCAAATCCAGCTCTTCATCCTAAGCAAGCAGCACCCTAAATCACAAAATACTGTAATTCTATGCAACTTATTTTACATAAAACTTATTTATGCTAATATCTCTGAAGGTGTGGTTTGGAAGGTGAGATGTGAAGTGCCATAAAAAGCATGTTTCTGGTAGAAACTGTCAATTTGGGTCCATCTGCCTTTGTCTGCTGTATGTGAGATTTGTCCTTCTGGGGGAAGAATAAATGAGGACTGCCCCTGTTGTGGGTGCTCTAGGTGGATGTTTCTTGAGTGGGGTCATGATGCTGTTGAGCCAGGGACGAGCAAATGACTTGTAAGATTTCCGAAGGCAAAATGAGTGTTTATTCAAAAGCACTTCTCTCTTTTATAGAGAACATTGTGAACATTAATTCCATTGGTCTTAAAGTAAGAACATTTCACCTGATTGGTACACTGGACTTAGGTCAGTGTGGTAGAACATTTCTATAAACTGTGAATGGAAAGCAGGTTAATAGATTGTTTACATTCCTCTTGGGCTTTTTCACAGGCTTAGCCTGGCAGAAATCTTTCTCTTTTTCTCTCTGACTGAGCTGAGAATATCCACAGGGTCGTTGATCATATTTGAATTCCAGAGGTTCTGAATACAGCAGTAAAACTGCAGTGGATCTTGTATTTTACAGTACTTTCTCTACCAAGGGTTAATTTGGTAATGTCACCTGTACTGTATGAAGTTCTTCAAACTCTGGCAACCTCACTGTGTTGACAAGTGCAGGAGTTTAAATTTATGGAAGCTAAGTAAGCATGACCTCCTTGAAATTTGATCTGGATATGAAGGTTATAATGTCTCGTGATTTTGTCCTAGACCCAGGACTGTTTCGGAAACTGTTCTGCATGCAGTCAGCTCGTAGCCTTCAGTATGATCTTGAGCAACTTTGTACCTTGCTTCTTCTGCAGCAGTGCTGTGATTGTTTAATTTATCAAAATTCAGTTTTTATGAGGTGCCTGTCTGCTTCAGGAGATGCCATGTCATGTTAGTTACTCACTTTTGAAGGTGGGTGTTCTGTTTTTATCCACCTGGCAAGACTACAAACTACATCTTGTGGGACTTCCCTTTATTTTTTCTGTCAGTTTTTACTCTTCATACTTTGCTCATCCACACTCTTGCTTTACCAGTGGCATGTTTGGGTTGGTGTTTTTTTGGTTTTTTTTTTTTTTTTTTTTTTTTGTTTTTTTTTGTTTTGTTTTTGTTTTGTTTTTGTTTTTTTTTTTCCCGGCGAAATGCATTAGATTCAGAGAGTGAGATTAGGACACAAAAGGGAAAAGCATCATGAAGCTCACTGGCAGCAGCAAAAATTACTTCTGTAATAAACATTTCATAATGCTTTGAAAATCCATTTGAAACTGACCTCACATAGCGGTCAGAGAGAAAGCGCAAAGAGAATTGCTTGTAATAGAAGTCTGTGAAATACTGCATTCATCAGTGGGCAATAGAATTAAATGTCCTTTAGTGCAGAAATACCAAGAAAATTTATTTGGCCTAGTGCTGTTGAAATTCTTCTGTAAACTAATGTAGAATGTAGTCCTCATCTGCTGCTTACATTGCTAATTTTTCTAGAACCCTTTATTCCCTGAAATTACACTGGCTTTTCAGAAATTCCCCTTAAAGGAAGAAATGGAAACGTTGCAGTATGTCTTTAATTTGGCATATATGCAATGTCTGGAAGGAAATCTATTTAGTGCATATTAGTGAAGAGAAAATTATGTTAGGAAATAGAATAAGATAGTGGTTCCTAAAAGGTGCCTGTTTTGTTCTGGTGGCTTGTGCGTTGGTGTTTTAGAAAAATTCTGTCTGCTATTGGTGGATACTTTTAAAGAGCATTGAAACTCATTAAAATTTCACCAAATCTGGTTGAATTTCATAACAGAGAAATGGGTAGCCTACTTAAAAAGAGCCATACCAACCCACGTGCGGTCAGCTAAATGTAACTTCAGGTGAAAATCTTGTTTAACAGCTGGCTTGCAGTTGCTGCCATGTGTTTGGCTGTGTAAAGGCCTTTTTAATGTTCCTCACATGTAGATATTTTCCTTTAACCAGGATGTGGCTATAAGACTGAGCAGCACTGTTCAGCCCTGAACACTTTTCCCCCATGTGTTGCAGCCGAGTAAGCCCCAAGATCCATGCTGAAAGAGGATTGGGAGTTTACCGTGTTCATCCAAATTGACAGTTGTGCTCATAGGATCTAAGGCTTATCTCCAGGCTATCTGGCCTGTGCAAACAATTGCCTCTGGTCAGTGGTGAATGCAGAAGCAGCTGGCTGGACAATGGCTATTTATCTGGCATTCTGATGTGTACAAAATTGCCTTCAAACATGCTCAGTTTTTGCCGGGCAAGGTGAAGGTTCAGTAAGGAAGTGGTCAGGATTTTCCGTGCCTCTGTTGGTGTAAGAAGCCAGGGTCTTGTTTCTGTTCCCCCAGAGTCCAGACCTGAGTCATTGCTGTCTGTTCTGTTACCTCTGTGTGTAACACCATCACCACCTGTGGTAAAATCACTAAAATTAGTTTTTTACTACTTGTGGTTTAACTTCCAGAGTATGGCACTATTAAACAGGCTGGTGCTGGAGTACCCATTAATATCTCATTGCAGATTTGTTGGCAGCTGCCTGGGGAGGTGTCAGAGGAAAGAGGAAGGAGAACAGTTTAGGACTAGGGGAGAAGTTCTTTAAATCTGGTGTACTGTTGAGGTTCACTGTGGGTGTTGTGAGAGGATAAAACATTTTCCTTGCTTTTTAGCAAACAAATGTAATCTGGGTAGTATGTGGGTATTAAGAAATTGCTTCTGGGAGGGATTTCTGCAACATCCCTCTTGTGGTCTGGCTGTTTCCAAGGTGTATTTTATTATCTCCCTGTGCCTTGGTTTCCTACATTTTATCAAGTAACAACATTAGGATGAGCAATTGAAACTCTGGATCAGCTGATTAATAATGTATTAATTAAGACAACATTTACCTGTCTTTTTAAAGTTAGATTTGCTTCTAAAACTTCTTTTAGAAGTCAGCCAGTCTGAGTTAAATTACAGAAAATTCTTAGTTAATGCCTCATCTTATCCTTTATTTTTACTTACCTATCCTGATATGCTTTAATGATAAAACATTTCTTAAAATTCATGAACAATGCAACTTTACTTAAAATTAAGTACCAAGCATTGATTTTGTTTTTGTCAAATTCTTAGAATATGTGAGTAGCTGCTCAACAAAATTACACTTGGTGGCCTTATTTAATTTAAAATGAGTTTTGATGTACTTTAATAGTTTTGCTGGCTTGGTATGTGTTTTGTAAGCTGAATCTACTGCTTTTTGAACATCTGGGGTGCACATCACTGAAATAACCTTGGTTCTCTTTCTCAGCTGTCAGTAAGCTTTCCTCTTTGAGGTCACTTTTAATCAGAATATAGAAATTGCTCATCCAAAATATTTTCCCACTTGTAGAATAAGTTTACAAATCACTTTTACAGATTTATTCTGCATATAGAATAAACTGTCAGCGTGGTTATTTCACACTAGCTTCTTTAGACATGAGGAAATCCCAGCTTTTCTTTTGGGTTTCCTTTTACCAACTTTTAAAATTTTCTTTATTGGTTCTCTGTTTGGCTGCACAAGCACCAGCTTTTTCATCTGGAGAAGCTGTGGTGGCAGTGGGTATTTTGGTGCAGGTGACTTAGGGAGAAAAACATGTCAAACAATGGGGTATCTTAAAGCAGGTTCTTGATTTCTCTCAGACTAACACCTGGAGATCTTTCATTTGGTGGAATGCTTCCTAGAGGTTTAATATTCTTTCTCTGTCCTGAGAAAATGCATTTTCTGATCCCATCAGAACTGAATTTGCTGCAGCTGGAATGCCTGTGATGAATTTTCATGCATGTTAAAATGGTGATGATTTGAAAAAAAATTGCAAGAAATTTTCTTACACCTTCTCTTGCTTGTTTTTGTAATTCTAGGAGACTCTGCAAAGGATTGTCAGTACTCTAGTGAACAAAAATGATGAAATTCACAACTTCATTGACATGCTGAACCATACAATATCAAATGTTCAGGTATTTATTTTAAGGTTCATAGCTTGTATCTGAAAGGGGGAAGCTTTGCACTTTTTTTAGTCCCAAACTGTGTAGTGTCTAAAGGATGGGCTTTGAGAATCCAGTTCAGAATACATCTTCATGTTGGAAGTAGACAGAAAAACATTTTATTTTTTTAAGTCTGTCTCTAGTTGACAATTGTGGTGGCCTTGCATTTTGTGTGAAGAGGTTTTGTAGAACTTTGTTTGTGTGGGAAAGATCATATTTAGTCTGGTGCAAGATCTGAGTCTGCCATTAGTGGGAAATAGTCTGTATTTACAGACTTCTGCTCTGATGACGGACTGAAAAATGGTACTTGAGAGAAAATTCTTTAGTCTTTCTATTTTCGCCAGTTTCAAATTGTTGGGCTCAAGTTTAGAGTTAGACATTATTGTTAGAGCATCTGCATGAGGATGAGGTTTAGGTTCCTTCAGCCTGTCAATCAGCCAAAAGTTGTTTTATCCTAAAGCTGAGTCAGGTTGGCTGCAGAATGGAAATTATCCAGCAAATCTTTAAACTGCTTTCTTGAGTGCAGTTTTTAGCATCAAGTGAAATATTTTTGTTTGGAACTGGGTAACTTCCTCCTTTCAAACATCTAGCAATCCATATACAATTGTGTGAGGAAAATCAAGGCTTTTGGCATTGGACAAAGTTGCCAGGTGTGCTGGTTTTGTGCAAGCTTGTGTATCATGGAATTTTCACAGATTGCAGCATTCAGTGTCCTGATGTAGAGTCTGCTTAGGAGACTATTTGATCGTTCCTAATATTTTTTTCCTTTTTGATAGGCTGAGAAGCAGTCACAAGGTTGTGGCAAAACATGTGGAGAGTTGTGTGGCCTTCAGTTTCCTGGCATTGTTTCCAGTTTAAACAGCATTTTCAATTCTCCTCTCAGGTAAATTCCTCTAATGCCATCAGTGAGCTGGATGAGGAGTTTGATGGTCTGTATTCTGTCCTACATGAGATGAAGGGGAGCATGGCCAACACTATTCAGCAAGAAGAAGCTCGTAAAATCCAAGCTCTGCAGGTAAATAAGTAACTCCTGAAAAAGTTTTGCAGCTGCAAAGAATCACTTTTAAACTTCCTCTGTTTGTGTTATGCTATCCCCATTTGTTACACAGCAATATTGATTTTCAGGATTGTCTTGTGACCGTTCCAGAGCTGGTAAATTCACTGCCTTTTTCAAGGCTATTGCTACACAGTCATTCAGTGGTGAAGTGCAGTCCTGTAAATAGAAATTGTAGTGCACATGAATATAAGTGTTTATTTCTCTGCTTTCTGAAACCCTGAAGCTGGAGCAAACAGGACATTGAAATTAAATCTGGCTTTTAAGTCAGACTTCGGCTTTCCCCCCCTTGGAGTTGTGGGATGTGCCAAGTATCACTGTGCACTTGTCAAGCACAGTGAAGTGAGGGCACTATCAGAGGCCTTGGTTATATAAGGGAATAAGTTGTCACAAATGCATAACAAATCCGCATCGTTCCTAGGGCTGGTGCCTCACGAACTGCTGTTTTGGTGGGAATACATCACATGATTCTTTCTGGTTTTTCTCCAGGATCAGCTGAGCCAGTGCAGCCGTGCCCTGGAGAGCTCAGAAGAGCTGCTGGAACTTGCCGTGCAGTCACTGGACATAAAGAACCCCGTGGAGCTCTTAGAGGTAGAAAACATTCCCTGGATGTGTGTGAGACAGGTGTTGACATCTGTCTGAATTTGAAATATCATTTGCATTACTTTCCTGGACACTGCAAACTTACCAGCTGTACTTAGAGCGAGGATAGACAGGCATATAAAAATACAGTCATTGCTCTGCTGAAAAGCCAAGCTAAAGGTTGTAGTCCTGAATTTTTATGCAATTTCTTATAGAACAAGTTGGCTGTTTTCTTATTTAGGGTGATGGGGGGGGAATAAAATGCCGTCTCCTGGACAATTGTCATTGTTAAGCAAACTTGCATGGATGACACCAGAAAGGGAGGGTGAAGTAGCATGTGTCTAACTGGAAGAATATACTTACAAATTAAGGAAGCAGTTCCACATATCCACTGAATCAGTACACTGATACTTGCTACAGTAATCCTGGTGGTAGCAGTGGGATCAGCCACACCAAATCCAAGGCCCAATTACTTTTTTCTCTCTCCATTTTAATGGGAACAAGGACACAAATCAGTTTAGAAGAGCGAGGGGGAAAGCTGTCTTCCTGTGTCAGTTTTACCTTTTGGCTGCATGTTTGTGTGCTGTTGTGCTTTCTGGGTGTCAGCTTTGATTTATTTGCTATGAAGAGCAGCAGTTCCTAAACAGTATTTTTCTTCAGCTGGAGTTGTCCTTTCTGCCTTGTAGCAAAAAAATAAGTTGGCTCTTGAACTCTGTGCAAAATGCAGCTTTGACTTTATTGGAAGTCGTTCTATTTCAGATCTCTGTGGTGTTTTTTTTCCAATCAGTCACACCAAGGAAAGCTGTCTGAGCATTTGCTGGGGGGAAAACCTCGTCAGATTTGGAGTCTGAAGATTAAGACATTTAAATCCAATTTAGTAAGCTCTAATATGTAGGATTTGATACTGGTGTTGCACTTGTGCATTTGGGGATGACATTTTAAGGTAATATTGCCTTGGCTATTACGCAGCTAATTCTGTTGCTCTGCTGATAGGAATAGCAAGTGTTCCTGAAGGGGCAGCTCCAGCCCTGACTCTTGTATATTCAGAAATTTTCTTTGGATACTCCAGTAAATCAGTTCAGAAGCAACTAGCATAAGATTATTTAAATTTTTTTTTCCTATGTTATATTTTTGTGGCTTTATTCTTGGAGTTGATTTACCTTGAAGTCAGAGGAACAGGAGTGGCAGATTGCAGGAGGGTTCAGTGTTTATGTAGGATGTGATCAGACACTGCTGGGCAGCTGCTCTGGGATGGGCTGATCCTTCTCTGCCAGTAGCCTGGAAACAAACTCAAGTCAGTGAAGTTAAGCTGGTAGTGTCTTGCAAAAGATGTTGAGTCCTGGCTACCTCATGTTTTACAAGACATGGAGATGAAACCCAAGGATTTTGTTGGGAAGTATCTCCAATTTATGTCATGTAGGAAAGTCAGTCAGTAGTTCCTGCAGTAACTTTGTTTTGAGGTAAAGCTAAGCTACCTCTTAAGCTAAATTATTTCTACACACTTGGTTTTTTTCTGCTTCCCATTTTAGGAATATACAATCAGTTTTGTAGCAGGGACACCCTGATTTCCTATTCATTTTTTTTCAATGTGATTTGTATGTAGTGAAAAATCGCAAAGTTCTTCACTTTTTACTTCAAACTGGGAAGCTGCCTAATGATTCTTGTCTCATTGAAAGGGAAGATAATTCAGCTAAATGAGCAACTGGATCAAGGAGCAGTGTTGGAGTAAGGCTTCAACAGACACAACCAAGCCCTCAGTACTTCAGCAATAATCTTTGGTCTTAGGTTTGCAGCTCCTTTTGGTGAAGGAGAGAGATTTTTGTCTTTCCACCTGCCAGTTGATGTTCATCTTTTAAATGTCATCACTTCTGCGTCTGCTTCAGTGCTATTATTTGAGAAGAACTACTTGCTGTCATTTTTGAATGCTGACATACAGAGAGAGTCTTTTATTACACTTGTCCAACAACACTTCCTAACTTTCCGAGGAAAAGTTAGAATAAGTCCTTTTTTTCCTTATTTATCCGGACACGTATCCTGTGGTGTGTAGTTCAAGTCAGGCATGGTTAATGCCACAAATAAGCACTTCTTAGTTTCTCAGAAAATACCATGGCAGTTAAATAATGTTGGCTTGGTCCTGCAGCTCTTCTAAAAAGCCATGGAGAGTAACTCTGATTGATTGAGAGAAATCTGAAAATACAAGGTCACACCCAGGAAGTTGATTAATTTGGAATTGGTTTGGTGTGGTTCTGGTTTTTTTTTTTTTTTCCCCAGATGTTACAGTGTTGCTGGCTAACCCGTGGTATTAACATATTTCACAGGACAGTTTATTTTGAGGAAAATGTTAAACTAATTTTGAACTTCAAATCTGGGCAATGCAGCAGAGATTGTTCTTGGCCTTCTTGCATGTTACTGCCATTGATACTTGCATGGAAATACTAACTACATTCTCTCTCTTCTCCCTGACATGTATCAAGGCTGCCAGACAGATCAAAGATAGGTACAGTACAAAATCTATCACTTTTGTGTCTTTGAATTAATCTTATCCTTGAAAATGCATTTACTGTAAAAGGGCCATAGTCAGCTTTAATCAAATTAATTGACTCTTTTCTAAGTGTTAATTATCACAGCTTCTGAGAGGGAACTAAAAACTTCTGTGCTGCTCGTGTAGTATGGTTTTTCCTGGCTTTCCATAACTTGAAATAAAAAGATATTTTTGATGCAGGGAAGTGGAGCTTCAGCTACTGCTGCAATTATTATGTCTTTGAATGTATATGTATATAATTAATTATTATTGTTAATAAGCTTATTATTAATACCTCATGGCTGGAATTTAATGATGTTTCAAGCTGACTCTGCCCCTTTGAGTTGTGAGAGAATCTTGTTGTTTTTTTGTTTTTCAAGTACTTAAAGACTTTTGCTAGCTAATTTTCCTTCAAAACGTAAAAAGTCTTGTGGCTGTTGAAATACGTCTGGTGACACTAGTGACCATGAAATTATTATTTCTCGTAGCTTTTCTTTGAACAATTGTTTAAAAAGTAAAACTTTGCTGTTTCAAAATCAGTACTAAGGCCATTTTCTTCAGTTGGAAGAATGTTAACTCTATTCCAAGAGTATGACCTTCTGGTTCAGAAAACATTCTATGATGTACATAATACTTTGAGAAGCAGCTCACAGGATGTTGTTGCTTTTTTGGACCAAATAGGTTGGCTTTCAATGTACAGGTTTTTCAGTGAAGGCTCTGATTTACTGAATTCTCTGAACTTATGTGTAAAATGAGTAATTGTTAGAGTTTAAATTGATCTTTGCTCTTCCAAAGGTAAAGATTTAGTATCCTTAACAGGTCAGAGGGAGAGTGGATAGTGTCAGTGATGGGACTCTTTAGTACTTTTTGTCAGTAATAAGCATCCTCTTCTGGTTTCTTGAAATTGTCACCAAATCCTTTGTGGTTCTCTGTCCAAGTCTGGTGTCTGAGCAGAAGTTAAAAAGTTGTGTGAAGCCCACTGTTCCCTGGTGTTCCCTTGCTGCTAATCAAAGGATTATTCTTCCTTAAGGAGGGATTTTCTCTACCCATCTGGCTGAGCATTGATGTGCTAGGCTGCCCCTGCTGAATTTCAGTGTGAGCTTTGTCTTGGGAAATCAATTGAATTGTCTTTCATGATGTTCAGCTTAGTCTCATAATTGTCTCATACCCCAAAATTGCAAAGCTCATCACTCCTGACTTGCATATATCTTTACTATTAAACTTCACATTTCCTCTTCCTTCCACACTACCAGATTTTTTTGTTTTTCAGTGTTCTTTGATGTATCTGTGGTTAGCATCCAATCTCTCTTACATACTGGTGGAGGATAGGAATGGATATGTATTAGGTGTTCTAAAGGTGCTACACATCAGTGGGTGTAAAATGGATTCAGGTCTTGGCAGTTGACTTTTGTGGTCTATCTATTACTTTGTAGTTGAGAATCGTTTTTTAAGGGAGGAGTTGGGATCTCTGTGCTGTCTGAATCAATGTTACTCTCAAAATCTGCTTCATGGCTTGGTATCTTCAGAGTTAGAGAATTACATGAGAGTCTTGATCTTTTTTTGGATTTTTTGGTAGTGTAGTTGGAGTACAAAAATGTCTTGGAAGCGTTCATAATAGTACTTAGCTAAGATTTCAGGAGTGGAAATGGGAGGTGTGCTTCACAGAATCCCAGGAGGGGTCAGGTTGGAAGGGACCACAGTGGGTCGTCTGATCCCACCTCCCTGCTCCAGCAGGGTCATCCCAGAGCACGTGGCACAGGGTTGGGTCCAGGCTCTGGAATATCTCCAGTGAGAGAATCTCCAAATCTCTCTGGGCAGTGTGTTCAGGGCTCGGTCACTGCACAGAGAAGAAGTTCTGCCTCATGTCCAGGTGGAACTTCCTGGGATCAGTCCCTGCCCGTTGCTCTGCTGCCATTGCTGGGCCCTGGAGCAGAGCCTGGGCCCTGCTCTGCCCCTCCCTGCAGACAGGGATACCCAGGGCTGAGGGCCCATCTCAGCTGGGGCTCCTCTCCAGGCTGAGCAGTCCCAACTCCCCCAGCCTTTCCTGATGAGGGAGATGCTCCAGGCCCTTGCTCACGCCCAGAGCCTTTGCTGGCTCTGCTCCAGGAGCTCTGTGTCCCTCCTCCCTGGGGAGCCCAGAGCTGGGCACAACACTCCAGAGGTGCCTCCCAGGGCTGGGCAGAGGGGCAGGATCCCCCCCTGACCTGCTGGCAGTGTCCTTCCAAGGGCACTCCAGGATCCCATTGGCCTCCTCATCCCCAGGACACTCTGCTGGCTCAGGACAGCTCTTTGTCCTCCAGGACCTCCAGGTCTTTCTCTGCAGAGCTGTTTGCCAGACCACCCTGGCCTGTGCTGGTGCTTGGGGTCATTCCTGCCCAGGTGCAGGACCCTGCATTTCCTTTGTTGAATTAAGGTCATTCAGTGTTCAGTGTATCTTGTAAAACTGGTCTGGTGTTTGCATGTTCCAATTCGCAGCTTGAAAAAACTCATAAGGTAATAGATAGATAGAAAATCAGCATAGTCAGCTTGTTAATTTCTGTTTAGAAATGCATAAACATGATCCTGAGTCTGCACTGCTCCAAACTTCCCATACTTGCTGAATTTTTGTCAAGTGATGTGAATTTTGTTTTGTTTCTTATCCAGGTTTTCTGACACTAGTGAAAAGTTTTAATCTTTAGTTACCTCATTAGTATTTATTTGCTTAGTAATATGGAACAGCTCACACCATTATTCTGAGACAGTCACATTAGCAAAACTTTCTATTTTGAGTGAGCTAAATGGTAAACAATTATGTGTTAGAAAAATGTTCTAATCTTTGATTGGTAGTTTGATGTCAGTGATACAGATTGCCTGATTGCTGTTTTGGAAAATGGGTTATAGGGACTGACAATGTGACATACATTTTGCTAATGCTGCTTTCTTGGCTTCAGTGTCACGATGGCTTCAGCATTCCGCCTCTCTCTGAAACCAAAAGTCAGTGACAGTATGACTCATATGATGGTGGACTTTGCCCTGGAAAAGCGGATGCTCCAAGCTGTGAAGTTTTTGCCAGGTAAAAACTATATTCAGTGAGTTTAATTTGTTGCTGTATGAACAGTTTGCTATATTTAAACCAACCAAACAAAAGAAAATTGCACCTCTTGCACCCTAATAAGCAAATTTTTCAGAGTACCTAAACTCATTCTTACTCATTGTATGTTAAATTGGATACCTTGAGGATGAGAGTTTTCTATTTTTATTGTGTTAATTTCTACACAAGACACCCTTTTGGAAAACAGTGTTGATCTCAGAAGTGAGAGTGAGTCTTCTGGACCATGTTTTTTCAGGAGTTGTCAGTTCCTCTATACTCTGTGAAGTTACCTGAGGTTTCTTAGGACTGTCCATGCCAGCTTGGTCCTGAGTGACGCTCCAAAGTCCTGCTCGTGTGCAGGAGTGTTGTGTGAAACTGTGAACTTACACATTGCTTACAAGAGTGGTGACATAGTCTGAAATACAGGCGAGGGACAGTCCACCAATACAGTGATGCTAACCATAGTACAAATGGTGTACTGATCCATCTGCTCCTGTTTGACAGTAAACTTGGGTGCATTAGACCAGTGTGTATCTTTCATGCCTTTTTAATCCAATTGCTTTCCAATTTAAAACACTTTGCCCTTGGCTGTTACTGAGAATATATTGACAAGAATGCTGCTGGCAGGGATGTTAAGTTGTTTCATCTCTAGGTCATGAATCCAGATCTGTTAAGGACTTGGCAGCATCAGTTTTCATTTCTGCCCCATGTGTTGCAGATACAGTATGTGATAGCAGGTGCAGTAAATGACAACTTTTATTCCTAGTGGTCATCTGGCAGTGTCCAGGCAGAAATTCACCTTCTAGTCTTGGACTCTGGATGTCAATCACTGCTCTGCTTTTCACAGTGCACCTGCTTAACAGCAGTGGGAGTGCAGAGATTTAACGGCAAGTGTGAACAAAGTTTTGCATCTAGATAAAGGTATTATTTAGTGTGACTCTTCTTACACATTTTTCCTTGTCAAATATATAGGATTTAGAATTGGGCCTCTGATTTGTTAACAGGGTAATTTGATTGGATATCAATCTTCCTTTTTCTACTGTAGTGCTTTGCTTCCAAATTACTCAGACACCAAAAGCTCAGACTGAAATCAATAAAACTTTTTCATTTCCTGTAGCAAAAGTCTTCCTTGCATGTCCTTTAGATTCTACAAATAGTATGTAAATGCCTTTTTTTTTTCCAGACTTCTTTTCCACAGGCTTAAGTGCTGTTTGATTTCATGGAAGTAGAATTTTGTTGCCTATAAACAAAACTTCAGTCTTTAGTGGGCCTTAGGAGCTGTTTCCCTACTCCTTTCAAGACAAAAGGGTAGAAAGAAAAGAAAACTGGGGAACTGAAGAGAAACTAAAGGAAAATATTAGTGTCTGTAGTGATGGAAATAAATATAAGTGGTGTTGTGTGAGGGGTGCAGCTGAACTTACCTTCCACAGACATAGGAACAGAAGTTTGCTTCTTGGTGTTCTTCCTTTGTGGTGTTTATTCCAAATGTAGGTTCATAATTGTAAGTCCACTCTACTCTAGCCTTCTCTTTTTCAAACTGACCTATGTGCTTGTCTTTATGCAGTCCCTAAAGCTCCAGAGATAGATGTAGCAGCATGTCTGGTTGCTGACAACTGCATAACAATATCTTGGAGAATGCCTGAGGAGGACAGCAGAATTGATCATTTTGTGCTGGAGTATAGGAAAACTAACTTTGATGGGCTCCCTCGACTAAAAGGGGAACAGCGTTGGGAGCTGGTTGACTACATTAAAGCTACTCAATACACATTATCAGGTAAAGGTTTTTTTATACTTCAAACCCAAGAATATTGAGAAAACTCTTTATGCCTGGAAGTTTTGCAAAATGCCCATTTTTCTGCATGTAATGAAGCTGCCATAATATCACATCAGTCGTGGGTGCTTTGTACAATAACAGTTCTTTCTTTTGTTTTGACATTGAGATTTTATCAAAAGGTGTTTGTTAAATGAAGGTCACACTGAAGTTCACATCAGTTCAAGCATGTTTTTTGCAGATTGAAGTAAGGGAAAGACAGCTACGTGGGGATTGATCTTAGTCTTGTTGGAGTCATCAGTAATCAACACAATTTCAAATGTGTAAACATTTGCTTTGTAGGTCTGAAATTTGATACGAAATACATGAACCTTAGAGTACAAGCTTGCAACAAAGCAGTGGCAGGTGAATACTCCGACCCTGTGACTCTGGAAACCAAAGGTAAAATGTGAAAAACTCTTGAACCTTATCTGTGGTGAAAATCCTGAACCTGTTATGTTCAGTCTGCTTCTGCATGAGCCCTGCTGAAACACTTCCTAAGTGGAAAGGGAAACAACTGTGAAGGATTAAGAAGCTTACTGGCACAAAGCTGCCCTTTTGGCATTTAGACCCTGAAAAAATGGGGCAGTTAATGTCGCTTTCTCCAAAAGCTTGGCATTGGTTGCTTTGAACTATGGAGTGGCAGTCCCATGTGCTGCTGCATGATGCCAACATACAGCAAGAAGAAGGATGAATGTTGTGGATGACTCTTTGGGCATCTGAACAGTTGATGTGATTATCCTGTTATTAGTGGCGGACAGCGTTCTGTAACTAGAAGTTGCTGGAAAGGGTTTTCTTGACTTTGTAGCTGCAGTTTCTATTCACTGTCAATATTTAAAAAGCTGGCAGCTTCAAATTGCCTAAGGTGTGTAGCCGTAATGTTAGAAGTCAGTTGATCTGAGAATTGTTAGAGTGGCTTCCTAACATTTTGTAAATAAGCTGAAAGAGAAATTTCTTGGAAGGGATGATTTGTGGCAGAACACAAATCTTACCTGTTAGGGTGAGAGAGTGATCCTGAGGTTTGATTTACGTCCAGGTCTGGTATAAAGGGTAAAATGACTGCTATCAGCTATATACTTTATATAAGTATAAATTCTCTTTCTTTTGAATGTTGTTTCATAGGAATAAAGCTGTATAGAATTTGAATGAGCTGTTGAGCATTCTGGTAACTTTTCTACAATTATTTTAGTAGTCTTAAGCAACAGTCATTATCAGGGACAAAGTATCTGTTTAATAGCCACATAATTTCCTGGTCCAGTACCAGAAAAATAATTCTGGTTTTGATTGTCTGGGCAGTTACTATGCTTCCCATATTATTTTTGTTATTCCTGAGTGAACACTCAGTTCACTTTCTTTAATAACCAACACGGAGAAAAACTTCCTTGTCCATGTGCTTAATCTGATTGTTGTTTACATCTGTGCATTTTTGAGCGCTAAACTCTTAAAAATCTTAAGTATATGTTCTTTCAGGGTCAGACTGTAATACCTGATGATATCAGGACATTTATAGAACAGTCTGTAAATATATTTAGGTCATTGAGCCTGTTGTATAATTTTTTTTGATTCCAAGTGTCAGACTGAAAAGCTGGTGTTGCCATTACGCTCAATAAAACTCTGTGACAACTTTTCTACTGCTTCTATTATTTTCTCTGAATAACCATTATATCATTTCACTCTTTTCTATTTTGTTTTGACCAGCATTTGTGTTCAGTTTGGACAGCACTTCATCTCATCTGAACTTGAAAGTTGAAGACACCTATGTTGAATGGGATCCTACTGGAGGCAAAGGCCAAGAAAAAATAAAAGGAAAGGAAAATAAAAACAGGTAAGAACTCTGTTTTGTAAGTGTCTGGCATATCTCTTCTGGCACTTAAAGGAAGAGGGCAGGAATTAAAGCATGTGGGGACAGTGGGACATGAGAGGAATTTTCATTCAGTAATGTTTGTCTGGAGGAAATCTTAAATTTTTTTATTTTCCTTCCTCTCTCACACTGATGTAGAGGCTAGAATTGTGTCATAAGTGTTAACTAATATTTATTTATTTAAAAAATGCGTTTGCTAAGTTATCATTCAGTGTACTGAGCTAATGTGTAGTTGTGATGGACTGACCTTGGCTACCTACCAGGTGCCCACCCACCTGCTCTATGGTTTCTCCTTCTCCAGGTACCAAAACCTTGCCACATAAGGCCAGGGCAGTAGATAAGGTAAATGTGAACAGGCAGTTGATGTAATTCTGTGTTTACTAGTGTTGCAGGTCAATTCTGGTCAACAGACAGCATTTCCACTATTAAAAAAATAAGGAAAGAGCAGACCGCCTTGCCCTTTTGAGAAAGAAGAGGTTAAATAAAACTGGTACTATGTATAGGTGGTGCCTGGATTTATCTCAAACCCTTATTGGAGGGGAAAAAGTACCAATAAAACAAAACACACAGCAAAAGGTAATGGATAATGAAACATAACTGTTGTGGATGTGGCAGTTCTAAACATACTGCTTGCATCCAGGAGAGGCACTTAACTTCAGCAGAGCTCTTGGTAGATTGTTAGATGTCTGATATTCTGATTCATTAGATAAATACAGTTGGAAGAATGTTTAGTTCTATCTACTCTGGCCGAGCCTCAAATATTTCCAAGGATGAATAATGTGTCGATGAGGAATGTGTCAACTTGCTAACCCTCTGTTCCAGGCTACTTTTATGGGAGGGGAGGAATATCCTGGAACCTGGCTGGAATTCCCTGTGGTGCAGTGACTCCCAGGTGCTTCTCAGCCACCAGTGTGATCCCTGTGAGGACAGCCTGGCTTGATCTTCTCTGGTCCCCTTCCTGTTACCTCATTAAAGACAGCAATTGGTTCTTGTATTCCTCAGGCAGAGCAAACCCAATTGTCTTTCTGTGCTCCAGACCTTAACTGTGTTGTTGGCTCTCCACAGACTTGCTCTGATATGTCAGGGTGTAAATCCAAGGTTCCCAGACCTGGACACTGCTGCCAAAAGGAGAGGAGAAGTCACTTGCCTTGTGCTCCTGGTAGGCTAGAGGCTGGGTGTGGCTGGCCACCTCTGCTACGAGGGCACAGGGCACTGTTGTTGTGAGCTTCTGCTTCCCTAACTCTCTTTCAGTGGCTTTTCTGCAGAGCTGTTCTTTCCTTGGGTGTCCCCCAGCCTGTCCTGCTATGTGGATTTCCCTCACCTGGAGGGCTGTGAGCCTGGTTCATCTGGATCTTTGCAGAGCCCAAGGCCCCACTCCCAGTCTGTGCCTCACCTCTTGGGCTTTGGGGATACTCTGTGGGAAAGGCTCCATTCCCTCAGACTCGGTTTATTAGATTTCTCTATTCAGAGTTTGAGATTATTGATGAACAAATACATTCTCCATAGGCATATATTGCCATAAGTGTGATAGAATAACTCCTATTGGCACTGTAAAACTGGGGATAATTTACTGTAGTGATAGAACAGTTCTTTAATGATTACTTATTTCTGTCGACAGTGGCCAGAATCCTCTGCTGAAGAGCAATAGAAGGTGATAATATACCTCTTATTCCTAGGATCTAGCACCTAGTTTTGTTGGGAATCTGTGCTACTTTTCTTTGCTTGATGTCATGAAGAACAAATCTAATAGCCTTTATCAGTAACAGCGCACATGTGCATTTAGAAGTTATTTTGCAGTTTAATTTGAATTCATAGAGATTATATATGCTCCAGAGAAAAGTGAGTCTTTCTGGAAGGATTCATCCTATTGTGAATGAAACCTGATTTGCAGTGGTTGGAAGGACATCATGTATTTTAATATTGATCCAAAGATCCCCGTTAGTTACAGACATATTGAAGCTTTTTTAACCCTTTGGCAATTTTTTTACAAATATGATTAAAGTCTCCTTTCTGAGAACTTTAAAATAATTTTTTGTGCTTATTTTTGAACATCAAAAGCCTCTTTGCTTCTGAACTTGTGCTGTAGCTGTTACTAGACATCACAGGCTAAGAAGTAAGTGTTTTTACATGTTTGAAGAGGATAAAGCATATGTTAAAAGCTTCATGGCATTTCCAATTGCAGAGCCAAGTGTTTGAATGAGAAATCCTTTTTTTTTGAGATGTAAAGTTAGGTAAAATATTCTGTTCTTTCTGCAGTTGTGGTTTTTTTAGTGTCACATTTTTTCATTGTGTTTCCAGTAAAACACTTTTTTAAGAAATTACTTTTCCTATTTTTGATATCTTGCTCTCTTTTGCTGGTTTCGAAGTTGTGGGACCAAAAGAAATGCCCAGGATTCTAATTTCTTAAAGGTTTTACTCCCCTGTTATTAATCTATCAGGTGGATCTATATCTGATTTGAAATCAGAAGTAAAGAAAAGCTTATGTAAAAAGCAAAATAAGCTCTTGAAGCCATTCAGTTTCAATTGTTCTGCTACACTAATTACAGCAATTTATGCTAAACTGAGTTTAAAAAATGTCTTGGAGATGCTCCTACTTGCTCAGCTCAGGGAATTTTATACCTTGGTCTCTCTTTGTAGCTGTCAGTAGAGAACTTACCTAGTTCTTGGTTTTGCTTTGGTAGAAGGACAGGTCACATGTTCAGTTTTGCATCTCAGACTGACCTTTTATAGCAGGGGATTTAGGTGACCTTTGTTCTTGTAGGAGGCTTTTATTCCCACCTAAAAACATCTGTGAGATGTCTGCATTAGAAGGGAAATTTGGAGGTGGGGGAAAAAATTGTAGTATATTAACTTTAAACAAAAAAAGTGCAATTTTTAAGAGTTGGAAATACACAATGGCAACAAAATTCTTAATTATCTTTCATTTATTAAACCATAAAAGATCAGTAATTTCTGATCTCCTTCCCTGACTTTTCTTCTCAAGAAGAGAATACATATTGTGTGGAGTATATTCTGAAATGAATGAGGAAATAGGGACTAATTGCAGTGCTGTAGGCAACAATCCTAAACCATGAGACAAGAATATCTGGCTACTGAATATTGGAAGAAATGTGTCAGTTACTGGTTAATAAGGTCTGTGCTTTACTGCAAAACAGGCACGAAAGTGACTTCCTGCTATGAAATTTGCTGCCTTCCATTGGAAGGGAGGTGTAAGCACTGTGGAGGAAAAAAAAGCCTGAGCAACTGTTTTTTTGCAGCTTTTATGTCAAATAGTCAGTGTAATTTTCTGAACTGATAAAGGCTATTAAATTTTGAGAGGACAAAGCACACGCAGTGGCCATTTACAGACTTGGACAAAGTAAATGATACCAATAAGTTTTTAATGCTTTCTTAACCTTGAGAAAATTGTAGCAAAGTACTTGCATTTTTCTTATTGTGATTCTCTGAATGGCCACACTGCTACATTGCTTTCTGCATAGACCATTTGTACTGGGTCTAATAGAAAATTTTCAGCAGCATTTGTTGGGAATGTGAGTGGATGATGTCTGATGCACATAAGAAGGTTGGAATCTGCAGAGTGCCTCCCTCTGAAATTATGCTTTAATTCTTGGCTTTGTCTTTTTTTTTTTTTTCATGCTCTCACTTGCTAACTTTTTCCTTTGGTAAGTAAACTGCAGCATCCCCCATATTTACAAAATCCAAAAGCACTTGATGTGGTGCACCTGCACAATATACACTTACCTCCTTCATGTATCTCTTGTGAGCAATTTGGAAGCTTAGTTGTCTTCTGTTACATGCTAAATAGTGATGCTTGAGTAAACAGCTTTTTCATCATTTATTTTTTTGCAGACTTTTGTAAATGGAATAAAAAAACAAACTTGGTAATGAACTAGATTTTAGCATACTTACATCTGGCAGCTTAGAATCACGTAGCTTTTGATTCCCATGTGACTTTTTTTTCGTGGTGGTATTAGGAAAAAGGGACATGTCCCAAACCTTTCTGGAATGGTTTTTAAGAAGAATAAATTAACTGGAAAGAAATCAAGCTGAACTTCACTGTATTAATGGTCATAAAAGTAGCAAGTAGCTTTACCAAATAGTAACTGAAGGAGCAGTTGGAGAGAAAACTCTTCTGTAGGTGACATTTCTTCCAAGGCTAATGTGTGATAGACTTTAGAGGGTGAGAAATTGAAAATTGCTTCTCACGCGTATTTCAGAGACTGACTTTGAACTTTTTTGGTGTTTTTGTTAATAAAATTAAACTGTAAACTGTACAGCTATTTCTGAGAAGTTAGAATTCTTTTCTACTGATTGCCTTTAAAGTAGTAAGCAGATGTGATTCTCTGTCTACTGAGGAATATTGCAAATAACCCTCACTCGGTTTAACGGTTAAATTATTGGTAATTATTTCTGAGGGCCTAACCAAGGTTAAAAAAAAGTTTGAAAACCTCATTAGGTTAAAATTATTCTTTTATACAACTGATTGCTCATTAGAATATTCTCCATCCTGAATTGTTTAATTCAAACCACGTGCCACACATCTGCTTTTTCCCTGCCTCTGTTTCCATTCTCAGCTGCCTCTGAACCTGTTTTTAAAACACTCTGTATGTTTTCTTCTGTCATCTCTTCCCTCTCAGCTATTGTGCATGCATGCTGTTAGAAGCATCAACTAATGTGCATTTTTAGAGTGTTTGTGTATGTCTCTTGCACCTGATGGTCTCAGGGACACCTGAGTGTGCACTTCTGTGGCCATGTCCAAGTTTTGAGTGGTTGATCTCTCCTTTAGAAGCACCACAGTGTCTCCGAAGAGATCCACTAACAGCCCAAGAGCCTTGGCAAGGGGCAGCCGGGATCGCTTTGCTGGTGAATCCTACACAGTGCTGGGTGAGCTGAACTTGTTTGATCCGTTAGGAAAGGGCAGATCAGGCAAGAATTAGAGGGAAAGTTTGTGACTGTTCAAGGCTGTGTACTCAACATTGTCCTGCCCGGAGCAGTTTGCCCATATAACACCGGAATGTTGAGTCTTCATCTCTGCTTTGTATACAAAGCTCTTAGTGACTGACATGCACTGCTTTTAGACATAAATTGGTGTTAAATGTATCTTGTTGTAATGAGCATAGGTAAATACAGTCTCATTATTCTGTTTTATATTTATATTCTATTGTACAATTTTCTTGTTCCTTATAGTTCAGATTTCTTTGCCTTAAAATGAAATAGAGAAGACATCACTGGTGCCTATTAGGAAGGCAGCACTGTAGGGTACACTCAATTGTAATTAACTACACTTGCTTGTAATTAAATGTATTTCTGTTGGTAGGAGACACTGCTGTTGAAAGTGGACAGCATTACTGGGAAGTGAGAGCCCAGAAGGACTGCAAATCCTACAGCGTGGGAGTAACATACAGAAACCTGGGGAAGTTTGACCAGCTGGGAAAGACTAATTCCAGCTGGTGTATCCATATCAACAACTGGCTGCAAACCACGTTCTCAGCAAAGCATAACAATAAAGCAAAGACTCTAGATATACCTGTCCCAGACAGAATAGGAGTATATTGTGACTTTGATGGAGGTAAATTGCTCATTAGGAGATTTAATAAAAAGAGATACTATTTCTGTTGAGCTGGAGCAATCCAAGGCTGAGGAAATGCATTACTTCCAGACTGATCCAGTCTTGCATGACAACACAGACCCTAAGTGCTTGTCCTGTCAAATTACCTGAGTTCATCTGTGTGACAGAGCTACTGAAATCCAGTGAAAATAGTAAATTTTCACTCTTGCGGACTGCACTTACTGTCCTGGAAAATAATCAGGTTTTTTTGTACAAGTTAGACAGCAACTGCATCTTAGCTTAAACTGAGTTTAAGCTGAATTTCAACTTGTTCTTTATCTCTCTCTCTCAGGTCAGCTCTCGTTTTATAATGCAAGCTCCAAGGCATTGTTACACACATTCAGAACAAAGTTTACCCAACCATTGCTACCAGGCTTCATGGTCAGTATCTAGAAAAATCTTACAGTTTCTAGCACTGAATTCAGTTTTAATTCTTTTTTTAAAGAAGGAAACTGCAAGCACCTGGTTTCACTGATTAGTAATTTTTAAAAGTGTTTAACTGTTCCCTTTTGGATTTTGTGTGGTGGTTATAGTGGCACCCCAGCAGGATTCTGCACCTGGATATCTCAGCTATGTAAGCAGAAGTCATTAAATCTGTGTATAGGAAATGAATAGCACATTGCAGTGGCTGATGAGCCTACTGCAGTAACTGATCCGAACTGATGGAGTCCAGGATGCTCTGAGCCATCAAAGCAGGTGTCATGGGAAAGAACAGCACCTGATGCTTTCCAGTGGGAAAAAAAAAGTTTCCACCTTTCAAATCCTTAAAAGCTCAGTGGGATTTTCTTGCCAGTCAGTTAAGTGCCCTGCATAACCTTTTTTGTCAGGCTAAGATAATTGGCAACAATTTTCTGCAGTGTTAAAGGCTCAAAACACACAGGAGAAAGATTAGTTACTATTAGCTTTCCTTTAATGATTTAAGTAATTAGTTTAGCTAATTTGGGAGGCCTCAGCTGTGTTGTAAAATGCCATCAAGTGCATCACACTTTGGGAGCAGGATGTGCAGGCCTGGGATTTTAACAGATCTAGATTTTTTTCATGGCTGTTTGTTTGTCTTGTTGATCCTTTTCACCATAGGGGGAAAAGAATAGCTTCAGAGCTACTGGGATACACGTGTTAGCCATTCCCTAGCATAGCAAAGGCTGACTCATGTGAATTCAGTTCCCAAGTCATCTGGGGAAACAGTTGCTTGCCAACATTCAGGCTGTCCCTCTGCACCTCACACAGCCAGCCCCTCACAGAGTGACAGCAGCCTTACTGATTGAACAGGACAAGTGAAAATGACAAACTACTTAATTACAGCTCTCAAACTTACTTATAAACGTGAAAATACAGCATTCTTTCATGTGCAGAATAGAAGTCATTGATACCTGTGCCCCTGAAGCTTCTCAGATATTTTTTTTTTTGTAATATGCTTATGCTGACATAATTTTAGCTTGACATGGCAAAAATAAGCACTGTTTTGAGACACTGGAGCATAGTGAGAGAGTTGCTTTTCATTGTCACTCTTCTTGCTGCAGGCACATTTGCCTTCAAATAATTTTTCTAGTTGGGAGCAAGTGATTTGAGTACTAGGTCTTAGTTACAAACTTAGTTATGAAGCATAGTATGTGAAGCATCTTAGACTTTATGGACTTAAAATCAGGATATCTGTGATTAGAATGTTTTACAGGGGGCTGTGACAAAAGACACACACTGTGTTTGTGTTGGTTAATTATAGGATGGGAGGAGAGAGATGTGTTTGGTTCATAATGCAGATTTTTTTTCTTTTCCCCCCAGATCTGGTGTGGTGGGCTCACAGTGACTACTGGATTGCAGGTGCCAAGTGCTGTGAAAACTCTTCAGAAGAGTGAAAATGGATTGGGTGGTTCAACAAGCAGCCTAAATAATGTTGCCTAGTGATGTCTGTTCAACACTTCTGCTGCTGAATGTTTTAGTTTTTCTGTGTAGCTACTACTCACAGAAGCTTGTGATCATTGGATTTTACTGGGTTTGCTACGTTCTGCTGTTTAGGGCCTGGGTACTGATAGTGCAAAAGTTTGGGGTTAAAGTGTTAGGAACCAGTGCTGGGAATCCAGGAAAAAATGTCAGAAAGCTGAACTGTTGCCTATTAAAAAAAAAAAAAAACCAAACCAAAAAAAAAAAAAACCAAGAGCTGTAACTATGTACTTTTTTAATATTGTATTCAAGCATTTTGTTACAGACTTGAATATTAATTTTGTTATAAATACTATTCTTCTATGAAGAATATAGCAAATACCTTTTTTCTAGCTCTCCTAATGCAAATGACTCAGCTGTGTATTTAATTATTACTAGGCTTCCTGTTAGTAGTTGTGATTTCCAAGATGCATTTGAAAACAGACTGATTTGCTGGCCTAGCTTGGCAAAATACCACAGCAGCATGGTTTCAGAAGGATATTACAAGAATGTGTGGGTCTGGTATGAAGAAACAGTAAGAGCAAGCTGTGATTATTTCCCCTAGTGGTATAAAATCTTCCTTTTTTCCATGGGTTACTCCTTTTTAAAACCATGTATATTGATATTGGCTCCCGTTTGTCACCATTACATTAATTGCATTCTAGGTACATTAGAAATTTATGTGTAGCTGTTCCATTGCCTTGACTCCCATTTGTAAGCCTAGTAAAACAGTAGTCAAATGATTCGTAGTAATGGGAGAGCTAAAAAAAGGGGAAAAAAAAGTTATATTCTTCGTGGAAAATCCCAGCTTGTCAGTGGGAATTACTAGGTTATTACAGGCTTTTTTAGTCTGCTTTATTCCCTCCAATCAAGCTGAGGAGCCTATAAATAGTTTTCAGGTACACTCTTGAATCAGGTGTTTCCTAGCTGAAGATTGTTTTCTGGTATCACCTGAAAACTGCTATAAATTCATGGTCCATAGTGATTTGGCTCATTTTGGCCAGTATATTTTCCTTTTGTGTATCCTTTAGCCCATAAAACGATGAACATCTAATCGTGTCAAGCCTCAGTATTACCAATGGCTCCTTTCTGTCCATTACAATTTCTCAGGAGGAGGAGAGATTCCTTGGGACACCTTCTAATAAACTGGCTGTGGTGTTCAATGAAAAGTTAAAATTAACTAGGAAATGTAATTAACTGTTCTGGAAAGTGTTATTTTTCTTGAGGAATCATGAAGTTGACAGGTTGGCTGAGCCCTAAATGTTTATTTTGTATCTGGAACTCCAGCATCTCTTTAATTATTTGCATTGTGAACTTGTAATCTCTTTTTGCAGAGGAAAGTGCAGACTAGTTCCCAGTTTTACTGTACCTTCTTCTGCCTGTTCTGTTGCTTGGGCTTTGGGACAAAGATACTCAGAAGTGATGTGGTTCTTGGTCAGCAGTGTTTGAATCTGCTTCACACATTATTTGCAGATGTTACTGTTATGCAAATACTGTGTGTAACCTTTTCTCTTTCCATTTTACTGCAATGGACACCTGACTAGGAGTTCATGGGGACAAATTGCTACAAACTCAGTTTTGCAGCCAGTTTTAGTCTGGTGCTGTGGTGCACAGACCCAGGACAGACTGGCACCTCCTCGTCACCACTCATCCACTTGTCTTGATCTTGGGTGTTCAGCTGCAGTTCCTCTTCAAATTTCCCTTTGTGGAAAGAAAGGGGATGCTTACAACCAGTTAATGTGTTGTAAGAACCATGAGTATTTTCCAGCCCTCTACAGGAACATTTAAATTATGAAGTTTTTTTTTTTTTTTTTTTTTTTTGGTTTGGTTTGGGTTTCTTTTTATTTTCCCCTTTTTAGCAAGGTGTGTAGTGTAACCTGCAGGGTGATTTTCATATGCACCAATGTAAAAATGTAATTTTTCTTTTAACAGTTAGTTAGAGGACAGCTTGGGAGTGTTTCATACTGTGACTTGTGACTCGCAAGTTCTGGTGTAACTGATGTCCCAGGTGAACCTTACCATGTGACTTTTTACCCTTAAAAGGATGGTTTTGTTATATAATAGTTTGCACAGATGTCAAATTTTTGCTGCTAACATCTAGTCCAATTGTTTTTAGTAAATGGGGATATGAAGAATTGCCTTAAGCACTTTAGATGTTTTTTTTTAGACTGTTTTTTCTGAACTAGTGTTTCTCTAGCACCCATCATCATAGGAAGATGAACAACACCACACTGCTCCCAGTGATGTTTTTTCTTGCACTTGGTGTACAGTTTGTGTCTGTAGCTGGACTGGGATTGGAGAGGGGTGGCTCTTTGGCAGTGGATCAGATTTTCTGAAGGTCTGCAGTTCAGTCCACCAGGCTTATTTACTCTGGAGCCAATACTGCGTGGTTGCAAAGCAGTTTTCTGCTCTATGACCAAAAGGAGATGCTTAAGTTTTACTTTCGTTTTTTTTTTTTTTTTTTCTTTCTTTTAAAGTACTGATTGCCAGTATTCTGAAGTTATTTTAACTCCGAAAGCCTGACTTTTGAGGAACTGAAGGTTTTCCTTGAGGTATTGATACATCAGATGAGCATAGCTGCCATTGTCCTGTGGAAAACTAAGAACTGTGTTAACTGCAGCTAGGGATGTCAGTGTCAGACAGGATAATTAAAAAAAAAAAAAAAAAAAAAAAAAAAAAAAGAATAAAAACCACAAAACACACCTACACCAAAAAAAGCAACAAACCATCCCGGGGATATAAATGCTTCTGCAACTACCAAACAGGCAGAGCAGAGGTGGCAAGTTCATTTCTTAGAAATGCAGGAAAAGCAGAGTCTAGTGTACAAATCCCGTTTCCTCACTCCTCGCACGTTTCATACGGAGACCGGTGGAGCCACCTGGGAGTGTGTTGGGCTTGTCCGTGATTTTATTTTGAGGCGTGCGGGGTGTTGGATGGACGCTGACCGTGACTTGTGTGGATGTCGTGCTCCTGCGTCGCTATTTTTGGGTGTCCTGTGGCAGGGCCAGCCTGGCCGTGGGTTTCCGTCGGAGCAGTTCCCGGTGATCCCGAACATCCCTGGACCGCACCGCGGGGTCCCTGCCCGGCGCCCCCCGCCATGGAGGGGAGTGGGGAAGGGGGGGTGCCGTCCCCGTGTGACGCGATGTTTTGTACTAATACAGAAATCTGCAACCCTGTGTGTCTCTCGCTGTGTCGTTTTACCGCCGCCCCGTTTTGGGGGGTTTGGGGGGTTCGTGGTGGGTGAGAGACCCCCGTGAGGGAGGGTTTGCGACAGCGGGGGGGGGGGGGGGGGTGTGTTTTACGACGGCGGGCGGCGCTTTGCGGCCGCGCTTTCCGGCCTGAAGCCGCATCGCGGTGAGGGCGGCCGGGCAGCGGCTCCCGGAGCGCCCCGGGGCTGATGCAGAAAATCAACAGGAACGTGGTCCTGGCGCTCCTGTCGCTGACCAGCCTGGTTTTCCTGCTCTTCCAGCTGTGCTATTACAAGTTCTACCTGTCGCAGAAGGTGAGAGAGGAAGCGCGCTGCCCGGCGCCTGCCCGCGTTTCCCGGCGGAGCGCTGTGTGGGCGTCAATCCCGCCCCGGGATTCCTTGGAGCGGCTCCGAGTGCCGCGGGGCGGGCGGGGAGCCCAGGCCGGTGTCCGGTGGCTGGGGTACAGTCGGGTTTGAGTTCCCAGCCTGGTATCCAAGTCACTGTGTCAGCC
The DNA here is from genome assembly GCF_031753505.1 of Anomalospiza imberbis. Taxonomy (NCBI): domain Eukaryota; kingdom Metazoa; phylum Chordata; class Aves; order Passeriformes; family Viduidae; genus Anomalospiza; species Anomalospiza imberbis. Next base: position 69,194,284 of record NC_089721.1, read on the forward strand.
AGGGCCATCCGATTTCTCCCGGAGGGAATGATGCCCCCGCCAGCACCCAGCTGCTACGGCTTTTAACCCTCAGCTCTCGTTGTTCGGTGACTTCTGTTGCCACCGGAGCCGCACCGAGCTCTGTCTGAGGGCTCTGCTGAAGGGAGGCAGCATCTGCTGGCTGCTGGTTTTCCAACACTGCTATGGCGGAGAGAAATCCCAACTTTTTCTGCGGTCGTCTTAAGGGTTTTGTGACTCAATGCTCCTAAAGTGCTGGATGTCACAGTTTAAATCCTGCTTTTGTACCTGGAATGCTGTTTGTGCCGCTTTTTATACCTGACCTGGAACGTCCAGGCCAGAATGATATTCTGCAACAGCTAAAGAAGTTAATGTTACTGTAAATTAAATCCTGTGGTGGTTCTTAGTTTACAGTTGCAACTCTGATACAACAAAGGAAGTCCCTTTATTTTTATGGAAGATCCGTGCAGATTTCAAGGTGCCTTGAGTTGTTTTTTGGCTTTTCTTTCCTTATTAAGTGCAGGCAGCGTCAGTGACAGCTGGTGCTGCAACCTTCAACTTTCTCACCGATTCTGATTTTTAAACAACAACTGAGAATTCCTTGTGCTTTTGAAAAGCCAAAAGCTGAGCCACGAGCTGCCTTGACCCTCTCACGTGGAAATGCTGTCCTTAAAATTGAATTGTGTAGGATTACACCTGGAAAGACTGAGGCACAGTCCCGCTGTTCCTGCCCTTGTGGTATTTGCCTGACAGGGTTTGTCATCCTCCTATTTTACGTTTGCTGGCACATTGGCTTGGAAACCCGAGGCCTCACCACTCAATGCTTATATGTTTGGAGGTCCCTGAGGCTTGGGTTGTCCTTCTAAATATATTTAAGCCACAGCAGTTGTTTATGATTTCACATTCAGCATTGTAGCTGCGTGACCAGAGGCATAACCCCAGCCATAACCATAAAGTACATAAATGCCCCTGAATGTAATGTTAAGAAAACAAGGATTCAACTGAAACTTTGGGATTTTTCCTCTTATTTCTCCCTTCCCTTCTTTTTGTTTTGTTTTGTTTTGGTTTTTTTAATAGAATGGAGCAGCTTTTTCCAAAGTCAGAGGAAGCCAGTCAGGCCAAGGCAGCACTAGATGGGTATGTACAGTGTCACTGGTTCATACAGCTCTTCCACAAATCTCAGAACTCACTTGGAACTTCAAATTCAGGGTCCAGCTCTCCTCACTCTTCACTGGGCGCTTTCTGCTTTGAAGGATGAAGAGATTCACTTTGTAACTTTGTTCAGTAAAGAGAGTATCAAAACATCAGTGTAAAGTAAAATGAGAAAGAGCTTCACAGCCTTTGCCAATGCAGTGATCGGATGCGTTGTTAATGTTTCAGGAAGAAACACTTGTTCTTTCTGAGACAGAAATATTGATCCAGGGTTTTATGTCCTTTCAGGCTGGGTGTTGAACAGATTGGCTGGTCTGCCATGCAGCTTCTGAGAAGGTGCTGGGTCACACAGTCCTCCTTTGCCCACTCCAGCTGTTTAACCTGCTGGTCACTGTTCTGTTACCTGTTTGTGCTGGGTTGTAAAGCTCAGGAAAATGTCACATTTCAGCATTCATCAGCTGCTGCATTCCAGCCCTCATGACCAGTGCTGGGAGTGCTGTTAGGTGCTTGAAATGGGATATTTGTTGTGTCTTGCTTCAGGCTTGCAAGCTTGAATGCAACCAAAAAACACCCACCCTGGGGAGCCAGAAGGTCCCCTATCATATTTGTAGTTAGGATTTGTTTGGAAACAGTTTTACAGAAGACTTTTTGTTAACTGATCTCCCAGTGGAAAAAACAGCACAGATGGTTAAGGAGAAGGATGTGCTGGGAGCTGGCTGCCTTTCGGTTTGGATGCAACATGATAATGTTGCTAATTAGCAGAATGGCCATTTAAAGGCCTGGTTTCTGCTGAGCAAGAGGGAAGGTGCTCTGGCTAGGAGCTGTCCCTGGAAAAAATCCAGACCAACTGTTCTGTGGACTGCTTGCTTGTGCCAGGCATGCCTTGCTGTTCTTGGAGGTGACACCCCTTGGAGGTGCCTACCAGGTGTGAGGTGTCACTGTCACAGATTTTTTCCTGTTCATCATTCTGGTGTGCCAGTTTTAGTCACAGAAGTAATAGGAGCACATCACTCACGTTTCAGCTCTCTGTAGCTGAAATCACTATGAGAGTGGCCTTGCTTCTTCCTGTAGCACACAGGTAATGCTGCTACCGAAACTCTGTTGTTGACCCACATCCTGACCTTGTGTTTTCACATCTCTCTGAAGTCAGAGCTTTAAAATCATTAAATGAAAATGTTACAGTTGAATACATTTAAGTGGTAGGGTGACTGTGGCTGCTGTAAGTGGTTTCTGTGTGCCATGGACATTTAAATGTGCTTGATTAATGCTCTCCACTGAATCAAGTTAATAACCCCTTGCATTAGGCACAGAACATTCTTGCTGCAGCTTTTTTACTCCTTATGCTATGTTGAGTGCCCTCGGTAGACCAGAATTCAAATTGTTTGTGGAAGTGAAGTGTACACTCAGAGGATGTATTGGGAGATAAGATTTCCTTCTTTCAGTGGACTGGGGTTTCTTTCTGTCAAAGAATTTTAATGCAAAGATGGTCTTTCTGTCCTCTGCCAAACAGCACGTGGTTAGGAAGTTCCTAGGATTAATATCCAGTCACAATATTCCAGTGTATTTGATTGATCCTTTGATTCTGGGACTGGTTGATAAAGACATTGAGCAGATCAGAAGCTCTCCGGATGGCCCCAGCCCAGAATGCAAATACTTCTGTGCTCCAAGAGACTTCACTACCTTTGCACTACTAGACAAAACATGGAAACATGATGTAAGTGCATCTTTTCTGTTTACATTTCTGTATTTTAATGCATTCAGCTGCTCTTTGATGTTGTCACTTAATGCTTTCATGTTTGTATCTGAATTCATGTGGTGCTAATATTGTAGGCAGAGGAAGCTTTGTTTGAAAGTCGAAGTTGCCCGTTTACTAGCCTGGATACATTAGGAGTAATTTATAGCTGAAGCTTTTTAGAAGCTGTCTGCAGTATTAGAAAAAACCACTGGTAGTCAGAAAGGAAAGAAAGGTCAGTTAGAAAGGAAGGAGGAGAACCTTAAGCCTGTAATGTAGGTGTATCTTTTATAAATCTGGAGTTTGAGGACTCATACAGAAGGAAATGCAGTTATTGGTGTGACAAGTCTCGAAATATTATCATAGTCTGCTGGTTTACACTTCTTTTAGCACATCCTTGTAATTAATACCATTCCACCTAATGAGTTGGAGATATTTAATGGTATCTCTGCTTCTCTGTGATGTTAGGACATTTTTTAATGGATGTGTTAAAAATAGAGGTGTAGCATGTGAGGAAGGGCAAATTTAAATCCAATATTATTTCATCAATTAAGTGTAATCAGGAAATATTTATTAGATTAATTCCTACAGACTTAAGATACCAGTGACAAACAGCTTTTTTCTTCTTCTTTTTCTTTTTAAGATTTTCTTTCTTTTTGTTTTATTAGAAAGAGCAGGGAACTGAAATGATCAATGACTATTTCACTGAAGAACTTGAGTGAAGCAGGGTGTGACTCTGGGCCTGATCAGGCAGCTGTTTAACCCATAGGTGTGAAGGAATTCAAGAAACCAAGAGTAAAGTTGTATGGGAGCGCATTGAGATAAATCCATTTTCCCATTGCTTTGTGTCTCAGTGATAATTTCTGTATCATTCAGAGGAGAAGCTGATAAGCTCATGCAAAACATTTCAAGGGGGGAAATTGAAGCATCTTCAGATGCTGATTGGTTTTTTTTCTTCAAATCAATCAGAATTTAATTCCCTTTCTTTGTAGAACTATGAAAGCCTGAGAGGAGTGCTCAGTGTTTGGTTTGCCCCACAAAAGAAGGTTTTGGACTAATCATTTTTGTGTTAGTGACATTGTTATTCAAGGACTTAAGAACACCAGATTTGGCAGATGAACAGATTTAGAGAATAGTTTGAGAGTGCAGGGTAGGGTGCTATGGCAAGGATCAAACCTAATCCAAGCATGGTTTGCAACATTTATTTGTTGTTTTATTTTGTAGTTTGAAAATTTAAGACAAGAAAAGAAGGTGGTTGGAAGCCTGCTGGTGTTCAGGCTCTTAGAGATTTTTGACTCATTTGTGGTTAAGCCTGATTAAAAAATGAAAATGAGGAATGGTGTGAGTTAATAATAAGCATTTAGCTTTCAATTTTGTTTTTCTAATCTTTAACCTGCTCTGTCTCCTGTCTTCCTCATTTTCAGGTGGGCCTTTTTAGAACTGCTGAGAAGATGGGGTTCCAGTGGCTAAAGATTATAAACAAGGACCCCCGCTTGGATGGGATGGATGACTTGTCTGGGATGGAAATTCCCTTGCACTACATATTCAAGCTGGCATCCCATGCCATTCACCTGGTGGTCTTCTATGAGAGGAGTGGCAATTTCCTCTGGCATGGCCCCCTGAGACTCAAGCAACACATGGACAGAAAGTTTGTCCCTTTCCGGAAACTCCACTTTGGTCGCTATCCTGGGGCATATGAAAAGTGAGTTCACAACAAGGGGAGGAGAAAGCCATCATGGCACTCCCAAAATTGCTTCCTCTGTGTGTAAAACTACTCTCTTTCCTGTAGTCAGGTCCTAAAATTCAGCTCAGGTATGAGTCAGACCCCAAAGTGCAGGCTTTGAGAACATTGTTTCTGAGAAAATGAGAAAAATATCGAGACATTTCACACATCAAAATAAATCTCTTTAACTTTTTCCATTAATTTGATCCTGTTCTTTCATCCTTTTAAAACATGGAATCTGTATGAGTTATGTGCCTAAATGTTGGAAGTAAACTGTGTAAGCTATTAAATAATCCCACTTCAATCATTATGAAGGCTGAATAGTTTTTAATTTTTAGAAGCAAGTAGCCTCAAAGTACAGAGTAAAATTTGATTCTGAAGTGCATCCTGTACTTAGACAACCAAATAGCCTGAATTTTAAGATGCAATGAACAAATTCAAGTCATGAGTCAGTAAAGGAATCAGTGATCTGACAAACCAGCCTGGAGTTTGGAGGTGTAGGAATTCTTTCTAAACAAAGTTTTGAAACGTATGACGAATTTGGTGAAGCTCTTGTTGCTTTTTTTCATTTATAATTGTTTTTTTGGCTGTATTTGGACAGAGGGATCACTGCCAGTAGTGTGCATTAAGATTATAACCTGAGTTATATATATGTAAGTGCCATGTGGTTTGTAATGGAATTAAATTGGGTAATACATTATCTTTCTTTCCATGCAGGCCAGAACTTCTTCTTGTTTCCATTGATGACTTAAAAGTTCAAATTCCAAAAAATCCGTCCAGTTTTCTAGAGGAGATGTCCCACTCTAGATTTCTTGAATGTAGGTACAGAGAAGCTCAGGCTTTCTTTCAGGTTAGTGGTAACTGCGTGGCATCTCTGAGATGAAATGTATGTTTTCACTGGTTGACCCAAACCTAAGAACAGTTTACTGGGGTTTTTTTAACCTAAATGGGACTGTTCACATGCACAAATCTAAATAGACCCATTGATTCTCATTCCACAGGTCTTACTAAGTGGTAATGAAATCAAAACTTTACCTGAAGATCATGGCCTTTTTTGTTTTTTTACTTGCAAACACATTTTTTTTCCAAGAGGGAACCAACATATCCATAGTTCTTACACACCCTTACTGATAAATGGTTCTTATGTAAATAAAACTAACTTGTTTTATTAGATAAACAAATAAAACTTGTGTATCTTCATGGCTGAAAACTTTCCTTATGGAAATCCTCACACTTCTGAGAAGTGTTTAATTTTACATTTTTTGAACCATGTCCTGCAGTTCAAGGTTCCTCATTTGGCTTATCTGAAATGGTCACATTTCGAAGTGACTGATTTAATTGCTTTTCTGACTGTGTAAGCTAACGTTTTCACCATTATTCAGAGCATTATTTTTAGAATTTTGCTGCTTGATTTAGCAGATAAAAATGTCTTCACTGCAGTGTGGGGGGCATTCTGTCCTAACTTGGAAAGGACATGAGTTTTAAAGTGATCAAGGGTTCACAGTTAAGACTACAGAGTCAGTCAGGCCACTGAATCTGAGCCATCTCTGAGTTCATGGAAGGGGAAAAAAGGGCAGTGGAGGCTCCAATCTTCAGTCATTCAGGTGTTGGGAAAGGGAGAACCACTCCTGTTCACTCTAGTGGGCTGTAGATCCTTATTTGGGTAGTAGGAATGTCACAAGGGCATCTACGTGTTGTCCCTTCACATATGGAAGACAGAAAAATATAATCCACTTCAGCCTCCAGGCAGAAATAACCACAGGCAGAGAAAATGTGCCCCTACACGTTTATTGAACTTTGCTGGAGCTTTAACACTGAGACAAGCAGCTGACACCTGTTTTGAAAAGTTCATTTTGGCTGCTTGTGGCCCAAGAGCTCTTAAAGAAATCCATCACAAAGCCGAGCGTTCCTTTGTTTGAATTGGTAATGTTTGCCCAGCCTCTCGAGTTGATTTTGGCTGTGCATGGACAGCAGACCTTGCCACAGTTCTGTCTGGAAGATTTTTGTGTTCACACTGTTTCTTCTTGGCAATTCTCCTTAAAACTCAACACCCAATTTTGACACTTGGTGGCGCCAAATAAATTAATTGTAGAGTTCTGGATGTTGGAAAAGCCTTGATGTGCTGGCAGGGACTGATTCTGTCCCCGTGTTCTCCTTGGACTCCAGGATCTGACTTCAGCATGTGCAAAACAAGGGCTCACCCGTGTTGCTGCCAAGTGCTGAGAATCAGTGTCTAATACATATTTTCTTATTCTAGTCTACTGTGAATTTTCATTCTGATGGTTAGGAAAAAAAAAAAAAGGAAGGTTGATGATTCAGAGTTTTAATTTCCACTTGTCATTCTAGTGCATGTTCTGAAAATGGACTGTGTATGTAAAAACAGATGTTAGCCCAGGTATTAGTTAAGTAATTTTTTTAAGGTCATTTTCCCCTAGGACACTGAAAAAAATGAAGGGACAAGTTTGCTCTCTGACTGTAACTTGCTTACTCTTGCCTTCCAGCTGTATCCTGATGATGCCTCTGTTGACGCAGTGGAATTCAGGAAAAAGGCAAAATCCTTGCTTCATCTGGCTGCCCTGACACTGAATAACTTGGGAGTGAAGTTCTGGCTGAGCAGTGGAACGTGTCTTGGTAAAAATTTGTGTTGTGTTGCATTTTTAAACTCACCTGAAACTTTAAACACTTCATCCTCCATTGCTTGTGATGTCAGCAGGGGCCAAAAGTAGTCAGTTGGAAGGTTATAACTGTATTGCAATAGGCCTTTTTGCTCCTGAAAAAAAATGCTTTTTCTTTAGAAACCTGAGCTGCTGAGATGCTGGGCAAATTTCCAGTGAAGCATTTAGTGTTGTTAGGAATTACCTGTGTTGTATTCATCCCTGCTAGGAGAAAATCAACAGTTCCCTAATTTGTGTGACTTGGAATTCACTGAAGTGCCAGTTGGAAAATACAGTGATGAGCACGTTGTTCTGCTGTCCAAGTACACTCTAACCCTGTTTTCTTCCCATGCAATTAGATGCTTGTCACTGACTTCTAAAATAAAGTTTACATTAATTTATTTTCTTTCAAAACAAACTTTTAATAAAATTACAATCCTTTAAATTAGGTAATGCAAGTTTCCAGTTCTGCTGAAGGTATAAGTGTGTTATCACTGGTGAGGATTCTTTTGTTACTGAAACACTTAGTGAAGGCTCATGTGTTCACATTTGCCTTGTATTTATTTAATCCTAGGGAATATAATTTTCTGAGTGAATAGTTACTAAAAGATGTCTTAATGAAACAGACAAAAGGATGTCCTACTTTGTGTCTTTCTGCTTTGCAGTGGTGATTGAAAGATGATTAACATCTGGGATGCAGTATAAAACAATAGTTGCAAATCAGAAGCACAGCTGTGGCCCTGTAGCTGTTAACTGCTGATTAGATTTGGTCCCACATAAAGGATTTTAATATTTAAATATATAAATGCATTTAAATTTGGACACTAAAGACACATTATCTTAATTTTCTCTTGCATTCTTGGCTTTCTGAAGGGAGAGAGATGACTCTAAGTGCAGTAATACTTGTTTCCTTTGATGTGATTCATCCCATACTAAAAAAAGGCAGAAGTCTTGTTTATGGCCTCAAAAGTCAAAGACTTTTGCCTGGTGATCTTAGGACAGTTCATTTATGTGTTGCTTTATTTCTGTTGAATTCATGTTCCTGAATTTAACTAGTTTGGGATTTTTCTGCTTTTTTTTTTCCTCAGGCTGGTATAGGCAGTGCAATGTCATTCCTCACAGCAAAGACGTGGATTTGGGAATCTTTATAAGGGACTACAGAGCAGATATCATTCCAGCCTTTCAGAAAGCAGGGTTGCCACTGAAGCACAAATTTGGCAAGGTACATGGAAAATGAACATTTTACTTCATGTATGTATTTCTGTAGATTTGTAACTTTGACTTCAGTTGCAGAAGTGTTTAATAAAATTCAAAAGTAATGCAGAGTTACTGTGTTTTCTTCAGTTAGAAGTCACCCTGTGTATGTGATGAAAATCAATTTGTTTTCTGCTGACATAAGTTGCTTTGTATTTTTATGTGTATTTTTTTTTGTATTTTATGTGTATACACAAGTGTGCATTTTTGTCTTTCAGGTGGAAGACAGCTTGGAACTCTCTTTTCAGGGAGAAGATGATGTGAAACTTGACATTTTTTTCTTCTATGAAGAGGATGACCACATATGGAATGGAGGAACTCAGGCCAAATCGGGCAAGAAATTTAAGTAAGAACTGGATTTGTACCACTAGTAGGAAAGAAATGGAACAAGCTAGAGTTTACTGATGGCATTTTGTGTGCTGTTGCCTGGCAAAGCCTGTGCTCTTTGTGGAAATATGGATGTCAGAGGGGAATCAGTGGACATTCTGCACTCTGAGACCAGTGAAGCAGAGAGAGAAGAGTCCTGTGCCTTGCTATAGAGTAAATGTCAGATCTCTTGTGATATCAAAAGCAGGGCTGGCTTGTCGTATATCAAGCAGATCTTATCTGACTGTGACAGGCCCCCAGTTACATAAACACCCAAGATGAGAAAAAGTCTCTGAAACAGTGTTTATTGCACAGTCTAATTTTGTGGTAGAACATTAATCCTTAGGCATCTGTATTGATGAGGAAGTATTATGGCAAAAAGCCTCAACTCTCCTTTCACAGAAAGGCCCACAATTTGGGATTTTGAGGTAGCAATACTGAGTTGTGACAGCAACACAGACAATTCCTGCAGGCCTTACCATTCATGTTCTGAAAATAGAATTTTGGATAGGATCCTATGTTTCTTGTTTCACAACTTTCAGTATTAAATCAGCAATGATTTAATTATTTAATTTAATGATTTGATGATTTAATCCCAATCAATTTAGCAAACTGAATATAGGTTTTGATAATTAGATTTATTTCTTTCAATCACACACCTTCACTCAGAAGGAGATAGCTGCAGACTAGTTGAAAACCTTGTAGGCTTCTATAGGATTTCATTATCTTTTATATTTTACCTGAAATATATTTGTTTGTATTTAGCTAATGGAAATTTAGTGAGCACTGTCATCCAGTTGGAGATAATGTCCAAATCCTTGTCTTAGTTATCTTTGTCCTGAAGTGATAAAGAAAGACTGGGAAAGATATTTTGATAACCAGCTTCAAAAGGCACATTTAGAAGCAGACAAAAGAAAGACCTCTAGGAGTATCCCCACAGAAAATGTGTGTATAGCAAAGTGGGTTTTTTTTAGAATACATCAGCAGTTCCAGTTTTCATGTGTGGCGCATTCTGAAAAGCAAGCTGACCAATAAATTCCTTTCCTCCTCTTTGTGCTCTTGTTGCATCTAAATTGCAGTGGCTGTTTCCATGCCAATGGAGTTGACACTGCTCCTTCAAAACTCCATCAAACCTTGGATACTCGAGAGATGTTTTTCCCCCGTTTTTTTGATAATGACTGGTCCAAGACATGAGAATAGGGGATCAATGTGGCCCTGTGCTGCACTCCAGCTTTTTTATCCTTGGATATTAGAGCTCCTTTGGAACTCCATCTTCCACAAAACTCTTTCCTTTTCTTGTAGCCTCGTAGTTATTTTTGGTGGTAGCTTATTTAAAGTTCCAAATGCAGCTTTCTAGTTCAGTAATAACTTTGCTTAGGCATAGCATCACAAGGAAGCCAAGCCTCTAACTCTGAGCTGGTGTTTCTTAATTTAATACACACAGAAAAGGACCAGGAAAACTGCTTGTTTACCACCATAAAGGCCTTGAGCCATGTCAGAACTCTAGCTGTTTAGAATTCTTAGCCAAGTAATTCCAGACGTGTGTTATTCCAAATACATCCTCAAAAATAGAAAAGAGACCCAGCTTTTGTTACTGTGAGACGTGACAGCACTTGGCATGCTTAATCTGACTGTGTGCAACACCAGAATGACCCTCAATTCTGCTTAATCTCCAGCCGTGCCAGAATTTTGGAGGAAGACAAAAGTGAGAAGGTCAGTCAGAAGAGAAGTGATTGCTTGCTCATGCTGAATCCTAAATCCACTCTAACAATTTTAAAGGAATTATAGTGTCAGAAGAGTTGTTGATTGCTACTGGGTCATCACAGAGAAGGGTAAAAGTTCTTTTCTAAGATTAAAACTGAAAGGTAGAAGGTGTTTTCTTCAGAAAGCTAAATATTTGCACAGACATACTTTCTATACATATAAATTAGAGGGTGGAGAACTAGAACATTTCTCATTTAGTCCCTAAAATATTTCTCATAGTCATTTTTAGACTCTGTTTCCTTGGAGAGCTGATTTCTAACCCTCACAGCCTGGCTGTGTGGTTTGCTTTTCCACGTGCACAAACACTTCCTCAGCATTCCAGACACAAGCATGTGCATCCTCCTGATACTGTCTTGGAGTTGCAGCAATTGAGGCTTCTTCTTTGTTTGCAAATTTAATACTGGACACTTGCAATCTCCAGCAGAGAATGAGTATCTACAAAAACACAGTCTGGGAATCAAATCGCCACTCTTTGCTTTAATCATTAAAGTGAGCTAATTCTGTAGGTTTTTAACAAAGAGGACTTTGTATAAGAGTTTGGTTTAATCAGCAGTCTCTCGACATATATCCAGAAAATGCTTGATCACTTTGTTCTTTCCCTCCACTTAAGGCATGAAGCACAATTGTTTTATTTACTCATATTGTTTGCTGAGAGCTCAGAAATGAAATTAACTTCATGCTTGCAAGAAGATGGAGGGGGCAGTTCTAGTTCATCATACAAATGTACAAATCATTTTTAAAAGGACGAAGTGCTTATGGCTTCATTTTAACTTGTGAAAAGGAATTTTATGATCTCTTTTTTAGTTTTTTTTCGTGTGGAAGTCTTCAGAACTTCAGAAGTGGGAGTGATCCTCTGCAGGAATAGCGGGTAGACTTTGGTATTGTTTAACACCTCGATATCATTCTGGTCAAGCTGTGAAATTTGCCTGTGAACTGCCACTGCTGTAAGCATGTACCACCCTCACCTTTCTAAAAGGGGGGTGACTGTGAAATCCCATTTGTAACAGGCAAAGCAGAGGCAGGGACTAACCTATAGGTGGCAGAATGATGTGAGTACAAGCAACAAAAGAATTAGGAATTCTCCTTCCTAAGCACATGAAGAAAATGTTCACTAGTTACTGTTGATAACCCCCTTGTCTAGTGTGGAGAGAAAAACCAGTATAAATGTAACATGACCACTGGCTGCAATTGCTTGCTTTCTCCTTGAACTTACTAAGAGGTGCATTCTAGCCTTTTGCCAGTGACCATACCCTTTTGTTCTGGCACAGGTATCTCTTTCCCAAGTTTACTCTGTGCTGGACTGAATTTGTGGAACTCAAGGTCCACGTGCCCTGTGAAACCCTGCAGTATGTGGAGGCCAACTACGGCCCGGAGTGGAAGGTGCCTGTGAAGACATGGGACTGGAAGAGTTCACCTTTCAATGTGCAGGACAACGGAGTCTGGCCTATTGATGAGTGGGACAATGTCATCCAACTCTACTGACCCCTGTCTGCTGACAGAGACTGTCCCCAGAACTGTCAGTTTGTGATTTCCCAGTGCCCAAAGGCATTGACATCTGTTTCCTTTGTAAAGCCCCACGTGTTCCCTAAGGAGACATTTACCTCCCTTTGCTTAACAGGTATTTTCTTCACCTTCATCGTGCTTTTTCCACATGATTAAAGGAGAAGATGAAAGCAACTGGAGGGAAGGGAAGCTGAAAAAAAAGCTGCACAAAGGGAGTAGAGAGGACTGTGGTGGATTTATGGGCAGTTGACTATTTAAATGTAAACAGTGGCTAGGTGGCTTCAACATTCCTGGGATCATCAAGACCTTCAGACTGTTCAATTCTCAAGCTTGAGAGAAGGTTAGGATGGGAAAATCTCAGAGAAGCTCCTCTTTTTTCAAAGGAGATCTTGTGACTCTTTCACTTCAAAACACCAGAGTTATGAGTACCTCAAATGTGCTTGATTTGAGACTGGTACATCCCTACCATGAGCAAAGGGTTGCTCTTGGGAATGTTTCTATGGCACAGAACCTGTGTGACCACCAGCTTTACATGTAGGAGGTATCTGGTAATGGTGTAACCGTAAGTGAATGGAAGGAGAAACTACTGACATTGAACATTTTTCAATTTGTCCTTTTCCTCTTCAAGAATGTGAAGGTGCATGCTGCTGGGATGGCTTCCCCATGAAAAGAAATAAAATTTTGTTTTTAATGTCCCGGTGCTTGTGTTCTCCATGTAAAATGTTTTACTGGTTTTTAGCAAATTACAGCTATTCCTGCTTTCCTGCAAGTAGATAGAAATGGGGGTTATTCATAGTTTTCTGTTTCACAGAACAGAGGCTTCTCTTTAAGGGAAAGGAGAAATGTGTACAAATACCAACTGTTCCATCAAATTTGCAGCAGCAATCCTGCCAGTCCTCTCAGTTTCAGTTTCTCCTGCCACTGAAACACTGGAGTAAATTGTTCAGCTTCTGGCAACAACTTGTCAGGCTGGCTCTTCAATTGGATGGTAACTTTGCTCTGCCTGGTTAAGAAGAGAGATTTAAAATCCTGCTAACACCATTCACTTGCTAAAGTAACCATGACATCATAGGGGATAATTTCTCAGGTATAATTTTTTTGTACCTTTTCCTTAAAATGGAAAAAAAAAGGTGAATGTCCTTGTGGTTTCCATGTGGTTTCCATGTTCATAACTCTGTTGTCCTGAACTTCTTGGTGTAATAACATGCAGTAAGCCTGTGAGTTTCTCAGATGTGATAAATGTTTAAGAGTGAAAGAAAAGCTGCTCTCAGAAAATTATAATCTGTCAAATTTTTGACTTTGTAGATGAAAAGACTAATGAAACAAATACATGTCCCTGAAAGGGAGGATGTCTTGAACAGTTGATGATACCTGTAAGGTATTCTTCAGGTTAAAGTGTTTTCTCTTAAGAAGATAAAAGTGTATATTTAACACTGATTAAAAGGAGAGTCTAATTTGCAGCTTGAGATGCTGTTTCTTCCTTTGTTTTGTCATCTTGGGCAGCATTTAACACACTTCATTGCAATTACCATGACATAATGCATAGAGGAAAGTCCTGAAATGTTTCTTACACTGCTTATTGACTGCCTGTCTTTGAGCATTTATTTTTTAATAAAAATACTTGGATACAATAAAGATGCTCTGAATAAAGCAGAAGCCCACAATTAGGAGAAAGGATCCTTCAGCTGCACAGAGAGATTGCACATTGCACATCTCCTGTCACACTCTGTGCAGTGCTCTGGCCACAGATTTCCTGCTTGGATGCAGATTAGATGCCCAGGAGTGGTGTGAACATCATGGAACTGCTGCTCTTCCAAGGCACATCATGAGGCTGAAGCCTTGGCATTCCCACAGAAACAGCCAGATTGAGGTGTGCTTCCTCTTGGGTTCTCCTGAATTGCCTCATCTGAAATGGATTCTTAATTCTGTGTTACCTTCTTAACTTACTAACTGCCTTCATTTTGGAAGTGCTCTGGAGAGGAGGGTAATTCCTAAATTCTCCTAATGGTCTTAAGCAATCACATGTGAAGTCCCTTGGCTTTCCTGTAGCAAACAAGATTTTTCACATTATGTATGTGCAGCTGTTTAAGACGGAAAAGTGATCAAAGCTCCAGAATAATGGCAAGGAAAGATTGAATAGCATTGACTGAAGAGAAGGGACCATAAAAGGCCATGTTCAAAAGCCATAAAAGATGGTTACAAGAAAAGGAAGGGAAATGTGTGCTCCTTTCCATGGGTGGTAGGAAATAGAAGTAAATGGGAGGAATGCAAATTGATCCACCTGCATAGAAGCTGGAGTATTTAACATGTGGAAAAACCTGTGACTTTCGGGGTCTCTGAGAACACATCAGGCAAACGCCAGCCAAAGCTGACCTGTCTGTAGTTAAGAACTGACTGTACTTAATCCTATCTTCCCACTGGAGGGAGTTCCTATTTTCCAAGATTCTGTAGTATTCCACAACTTCCTGCTTTTAGAAGGTGGAAATTGGAATCGCTGTTTGTATATGAGCTTAAGAAAGGATCTATTTCTGGAATCAGGCACTGGAGCTCATGTTATGAGTGATGCTGTTATGGGAAATGAGAGAAAACTGCAGCATCTTGAACACTTGAAAAAAATGTGATTGTTTGCAACAAAAGGGTAAATGCAGTTCTTCCAAAAAGGGTATGTCTGATCCAAACGGGCTGCAGAACAATCATGGGATGGACAGTGCTTGGCTGCACAGGGTAGGGAGGCTTTTAGGGAGATGCTGACACTTTTCACCTGTCCAGGAGCAATATTCTGACAGAAGGGCCCATGTCTGTTCTACCACACTGCTCTTTTAATCTCAGACACAGAAGATGGGCAAAACTGTGCTGATGCAGGCAGGAGAAGATCCTGGGAGTATGGCTGTCTTTCTCTGTTGTCCAGATGAAAAAGTAGTAGCTGATCTTGTTATGCCCTTGCTGTTGAAGCAGAGACTGGGAGATGGTGTTAAACAACTTGCATCCTTTGCTGCTTTACAATTCTCTAGAAATCTCAAGTCTGTCAGCTCCAGAGAAAACCAGTCTCTGCTTGGCACTGCCCACTGTGATTGTGTTGAATGAGATGTGTAACAACACAGACACCTTCAAGGTGACTGCCTGTCACACTGCTGTGGCTCCCAGGGATGGTGGTTCTGTCCTTCATTACTCCCCAGCAGAATTCTCTGAGCTCACACAGCAGTTCAGGAAGCTCAGGGGCAGCTGCCTCACTGCTCAGGCTTGTCTCCTTCCTCTCCATGTGTTTCTATTGTACTCTGAACTGCAGAACAGAACAAGGGAACCTGAGAAATTATGTGGAAGGACATCAAAGTGTGCCTGGTATTTGTGTTCACTGATCTACATCAGCTGTTTTGGTAAAATGGCACCAGCAGAGGGTTTACACCAGCTGATAATCTTTGCTTAATAGCATTGTGTTTCCTCAGCTCAGCCATTTCTGTTCCTTCCACTTCAAACCCAGGATAAGCCAAGTGGCTCTCTTTTAACATAAAGCAAATCATTACAGCACCTTTCACGCATCCACTTCCTGCCAGAAAAGTCAAAACTCTTGAGTAAAGCAGCTTCCACAAGGACCTACTGTTGAACTGTGTGGCCTCTCTCCTTGAGCTGACACTGGCCCTTCTTTATCACTGCCATTGTCCAGAGCAGTGTCTCAGGAGCCAGTTGGGGCAGCAGGAGCATTTTCTGTTGAAAAATCTGTGTGTTTGCTCTTTGGACTCCTGTAATCATCTCACATTGTCAGCATTCAGGCTTGGTTGCCTCTTGGTAACAACCTTTCTCAGCTGCACTGGAAGAGGGATTTCTGGAAAGGGGGAGAAGATTAAATAGGGAACAGCCAGTAAAGACAGAAGCCAGGCCAGGCTGTTGGGTTTTGGGGTTTTTTTTTTTGTTTGTTTGTTTGTTTTGGTTTGGTTTTTTTTGTTGTTTAATTAATTATTTTATTTTAGGAAGCCAAGATACATTTGTGTTATGTGGAAAGGGGTCCCTCCATGACTGACCAGACATCTGGTGTCATTCTATGGGAAAAATTTTCTTTATTGTCATGATTTCAGCTGGGACAGAGTTAATGCTCTCAGTTGCTGGTGTGTTGCTGTGATTTTGGATTCAGTATGAGAATAAATGTTGATAACACACCTGTGTTTTAGCTGTTGCTATGTAATTTATACCCTAAATCAAGGATGTTTCTGTTTCTCATCCTGTACCAGTGGGCAGGTGAGCTGAACAAACGAAGGGTTTCAGAGAATATCATGCTCTAGGTATAAACTGGGGGGCAGTTGGCTGGGAGGGCTGATCACTGCTGGGGGGTGGGATGGGTATCAATTTATGGGCGGTGAGCAAACTGTGCTGTCCACCACTTACTTTTGGTGTTTGCTCTCTCTCATTATTGTTTTTACTATTGTTGTTGTTATTGTTGTTATCAGCATTGTTAGTATTTTACTTTGTTTTCCATTACTGAACTGTTCTTATCTCAATCCATGAGTTTTACAGGCTTTTTTTCCCCCTGATTCTCCTCCCCATCCCTCTGTGGGGGTGAGAGGCCAGCAGATTTTACCCCTGTACCCCCCCAGTTAAGCAATGCGGTGGGTTCTCCTGCATTATTTGGAAGAAAACGAGGTGTTTTTTTTCCTTGGAGCATGCCTTCTCCAGGGTCTGACATACTCTCCAGCGTCTACCATCCTCTGCAGCAGTGCAATGCAGCCTCCACTCCTCCAAAACCATGTGCCCTGCACTGTGCTTGGAAAGAAGAGTGTGTTTCTATGACTCAGTCCCAGCACAGACAGGGAAAAGGCTGTCAGGAGGGCTTTTGGCTTGCCTTGGAGGTGTTCCTGGGTAGTGTTGTTCTGCTCTGTGATCCTCATCAATACATATAAGAGAATCAAGTAGGTTGGGAAAGACTTCAGGGATCATCGAGTCCATCCTGTGACTGATCACTACTCTGTCAGCCAGAACAGAGCACTGAGTGCCACCTCCAGCCTTTCCTTAAGCACCTCCAGAGACAGTGACTCCACCATCTCCCTGGGCATCCCATTCCAATGCCTTATCACCTTTCTATGAAGAAATTATTCTTAATGTCCAGCCTAATCCCTCCCTGGCCCAGCCTGAGGCCATTCCCTCTCCTCCTGTCCCTGTTCCCTGGGAGCACAGCCCAACCCCCCCCCCCCCCCCCGGCTGTCCCCTCCTGTCAGGAGCTGTGCAGAGCCACAAGGTCCCCCCTGAGCCTCCTTTTCTCCAGGCTGAGCCCCTTCCCAGCTCCCTCAGCCTCTCCTGGGGCTCCATTCCCTTCCCCAGCTCCATTCCCCTCTCTGGACTTGTTGGTCTTTCTGGTTGTGAGGGGCCCAGAGCTGCCCCCAGGATTCGAGGTGGCCTCAGCAGGGCCAGCACAGGGACAGTCCTGCCCTGCTCCTGCTGCCACCCCACGGCTGGCACAGCCCAGGGGCCATCGGCCTCTTGGCCACCTGGGCACCCTAGGTTTGTGTCCAGCTGCTGTCACAGCACCCCCAGGGCCTTTTCCAGCCACTTTTCCTCCAGCCTGGAGCTGCAGGGATTGTTGTGACCCGAGGGCAGGACCCAGCACTGCCCCTGGCTGTCCCTCACCCCACTGGCCTCATGCCATGGATCCAGCCTGTCCAGACCTCCTGCAGAGCCCTCCTGCCCTCCAGCAGATCCACATCCCACCCAGCCTGGTGACATCTACCAATTTGTTAATGGTAAACTCAATCCCTGTATCTCCAACATATCTGGAGACACAGGAACATCACCAGTGAAGGAGATTGGGACCCATCTCCATCAAGCACCTTCCATGTGCTGCCTGTAGCCACCTGTGATGACTTCCCTGCACTGCTGATGCCTTTAGCCCCTGGCTGTTTGCTGCACCCACTTTTCTGGGTTAATGATACCTCTGAAGTGCATTCGGTGTTTGATCAGAAAAAGTGCCTGTTCTTTCTTGCTAAGATAAAGCTGTTGCTGAGATCAATGTGCTGAGACCATCGTTAGCCTCTTCCTTGCTGCTGGTCTTTTACAGCCAATTTGCTGCAAGCAGCTAATGAAGTCAGCCAATTAATCTGCTGCCCCTCAGCCCCCCAGGGACCTGCCTTTCCCTGCAGCACAGTGGAGGTGTTCTAACCTCTGAGTAAAGGTCCACAATATCTCCTGTGAATAGGACAAGGAAAGACCCAGAAAATATTGCTACCTGTTCTTTCTTTGACTACCAGCTCTTCCCATCCCTCCCAATATCACTTCTGAAATGCCCTGGCTGTTATCCAGTCCTCATGAATGTCTCATCTGGCAGGCTGGCATGAGGCTGGTGGGAGCCTGGAGATAGGCACTTTGGATTTTGGCCAGAGTGGTGAGCAGACTGCCACATCGCCCATCTCACTTTTTGAGGCAAGGGAGTTGTGTGAGAAGTCCCACTGAAGTGATACAAGGCTTTGCCTCTGTGGCTACACAAGCCCAGATTTCACCTACAAATGGGCCTGAAAAGGAGGAACCTGTTTGAAATGGTGCTAATGCAACTTTTGTGATGGCAGACTGTCCAAAGAGAATGGCTTTGGTGCATTCCCTGCAAACAAGGCAGGTGCTGGGAAAAAAGAGAGGGGGAAAGGCTGAGCACCAGAAGGTGTTCTAATAGTTTTCTGTGATTCATCAAGGCTGTTTTATAGCAAAATGGCCTGTTTGAAGAGAGAGGGGGGAAGAGGGAAAACTGAGAGGGGCTTGGGAGTCCATAACTTCACATTTTTGGGCCCATGGGTTTTTTTATGTGAGGAAGTGGGAAAACATGAAAGAGAGGGAAATGCATAGAAACTCCTTTTTCCTGTTCTGATCCTTCGTTGGTGCAAAGAGGGAAGGCTGCTGATGTCAGCCCAGTTGCACTGGTTTGCACTGGAAGAGGCAAATCCAATTCACCCACCAGGAGGTCACTTCTGCCCTCCCACAGCCTGTGGATCAGGACCATGGCTTTAACAGTGACCAGTCATAGCTAGGAGGTTTCAGGCTATTCTTCCTTTTCCTCCCAACCCTCCCCCACTGCTCCCTGGTCCGTGTTCCATCCCAGAGACCCAGGACACAAGCAGGGACCTTAATTTATAGGGGGAAAAAATGTCAGCGCTGACAGGCAGAGTGGTGCGAGTGGAAATGAGTTG